>NW_012119154.1:6937852-7039386 GCF_000951035.1 Colobus angolensis palliatus | reverse complement strand
ACGTCAGTAATCCCAGCTAAAAAAAAAAAACAAGGAAGAGAGGGAGGAAAGGAAAGGAAAAGAAAGGAAAGGGGAAAAGGAAAAGAAAAAGAAAAAAAAGAAAAAAGAAAAGGAAAAAGAGAGAAATACAAAAAGTAAACAATCAAAGTATTTCAATAGAGAAAACTGCCTGATCAAAAAAGAATATAGCAAGAGCAAATAAAGGAAAAAATGATGTACAAAACAAGCAGAAAACAATAAAAAGGGCAGTGATAAGTTCTTACCTATTAATAATTGCCTTGAATATAAATAAATTATCCAATCAAAATATATAAAGTCACAGAATACATAAACAAGACCCAACTGTGTGTTGCCAATAAGAAAAGGACTTCTTCACCTTTAAGAACACACATACATTAAAAGTGAAAGGATGGGAAAAGATATTCCATACAAATAAAATCCAAAAGAAAGCAAGGGTAGCTGTATTTATGTTAGATAAAATACACTAATTCAAAACTGTGAAACAACACAGAGAAGATCATTCGATAATGATAAAGGGGTCAACTCATCTGGACGACAAAATTATAAATATATATTCATCTAAAATCAGAGCATCTAAAGATATTAAGACAATATTAATAGATCTGAAAAGAGACATAGACTGAAATACAATAACAGTAGGGTACTCCAATACCCCACTTTCAATTATGGACAGATCATCCAGACTGAAAATCAAAAGAGAAACATTGGACTTGAACTACACTTTAGGCCAAATGGATCTAACAGATAAATGAACATTCTATCCAACAGCTGCAGAATGCACATTCTTCTCAAGACACAAGAAACAGTCTCCAGAATAGATCACGTTAGGCCACAAAACAAGTTTAAACAAACTTAAGATTGAAATTATATATCTTTTGAAAACACATAGTATGAAACTAAAGTCAGTAATAGCAGAAACTTCAAAAAATTTACAAACATGGAAATTAAACAACATGCTCCTGAACAACAAATGGGTTAATGAAGAAACTAAAAGTAAAATACAGATACTTTTTGAGACAAACAAAAATGAAAACACAACATACCAAAAATTATGGGATGTAGCAGAAGCAGTTCTAATGGGATATTTTATAGCAATAAATACCAACTTCAAAAAAGAAGAAAGATCTCAAATAACAACCAAATGTCAATCTCAAGGAACTAGGAAAAGAAAACAAATTAAGCCCCAAATCAGCACAAGGAATAAAATAATTAAGATCTGAACATAAATAAATAAAATATAGATTAGAAAAACAACAGATAAGATTAACCAAACAGCTGGTTTTATAATAGTATAAAAAAACTGAAAAATATTTAACTAGACTAAAAAAGAGAGGACTAAAATCAGAATCTTAAAAGGAGACATTACAACTAATACCACAGAAATACAAAGAATCATAAAAGGCTCTTATGAACAATTATAAACCAACAAACTGGATAACCTGGAATAAATGGATAATATCCTAGACCAAAACTAAACCATGAAAAAATGCAAAATCTGAACAGATCAGTAACAAGTAAGGAGATTGAAAGAGTCATTAAAAATTTGCCAACAACAAGAGAAAACTCCAGGACCTGATAGCTTCACAGCTGAATGCTACCAAATATTTAAAGAATACCAAGCCTTCTCAAACTCTTTCAAAAAATTAAGAGCAATGAATACTTCCAAACCCATTTTACAAGTCCAGCATTACCCTGCTACTACAGCCAGAGAAGGACACTACAAGAAAAAAAAATTACAAGCCAATATATCTAATGAAAGTAGATGCAAAAAGTTTTCAACACAGTGCCAGAAACCAAATTAAACAGTACATTTAAAGTATCATTCACCATGATCAACTGGGATTTATTCCTGTGATCACTGGATATATGCAAAACTATGAATGTGATACAACACATGGACAAAATTAAATATATAAAAAATATGATCACTCTATAGTTGTAGAAAAGGTATTTGACGAAATTCAACTCCCTTTCATAATAAAAACTCTCAGCAAGTTAGGTATAGAAGACATGTACCTCAACACAATAAAGGCCATATATCAAAAGCCTACAGCCAACATCATACTCAATGGTGAAAAGTTGAAAGCTTTTTCTGTAAGAGCAGAAGCAATACAACAAGGTCACCCACTTTTGTTACTTCTATTCAACATAGTACTAGAAGTCCTAGCCAGAACAATTAGGCAAAAGAAAGAAATAAAAGGGATTCAAATTGGTTTAAAAGAAGAAGTTAAATTGTTTCTGTTTATAGATGACACGATCTTATTTATAGGAAGTCCTAAAGACTCCACCAAAAACTGTTAGAACTCATAGACAACTTGCTTAGTAATTTCTGCAGACACAAGATCAGCACACAAAAGTCATTAGTATGCAAACTATCACTCCACTACACTACCAGCAAACTATCCAAAAAAGAAATTCTTTAAAATATCATTTACAATAGCTATTAAAAAACTTAAGAGATACATTTCACAGTGTACAGTGAAAGATCTGTACACTGAAATCTATAAAATGTTGATGAAGGAAATGGAAGAAGACACAAATAAATGGAAAGAAATCCTGTATTCATGGATTGGAATAATTAATACTGTTAAAATACTACTGAAAGTGATCTAAATATTCAATGCAATCTCTATCAAAATTCCAATGATATTTTTCACAGAAATAGATAAAACAATTCTAAAAGTCATATGCAACCACAAATAACCTTGAATAGCCAAAGCAATTCTGAACAAAAAGAACAAAGAAGAAAACATCATACTACCTGATTTCAAAATTTACTATAAATCTGCATTAATCAACACAGCATGGTATTGGCATAGAAACAGACACATAGAATAGAGAGCCCAGAAATGAACCCATCCACTTACGGCCAATTGACTTTCAGAAAAGATACCAAGCACACACAATGGAGAAAGGGTAGCTTCTTCAATAAATTGGTGATTAGAAAACTTGATATCCACATGCAGAAGAATGAAATTAAACTCTCTTCTCAAACTACATACAAAAACTCAATTCAAAATAAATTAATAACAAACATAATATCTAAAACTGTAAAACGACTTAGTCTTGGCAAGAACCTTTTGGATATGAACTCAAAAGCCTAGGCAACAAAAGCAAAAATAGACTAATGGGATTACATCAAACTAGAAAGCTTTAGCATAGCAAAGAAAACAATCAACACAGTGAAGAGACAACCTACAAAATGGAAGAATATATTTGCAAACCATACATCTGATAAGGGGTTAATATTCAAAATTCATAAAAACTTCAAACAGCTCAGTATTAAGAAAATAAAACACAGATTAAAAATGGACAAGTGGCCTGGACAGACATTTCTCAAAACAAGATACACAAATGGCCAGCAGGCATATGAAAAGGTGCCCAACATTACTAATTATCAGAGAAACGCAAACTAAAACCATAATGATCTGTGACTTCATCTCTGTTAGAATGGATATCATCAAAAAGCCAAAAAAAAAAACAAAAAAAAAAACTAAGTGCTGTTGAGGATATGGAGAAAAGGGAACCCTTGCACACTGTTGGTGGAAATGTTAACTAGTAAAGCCATGTGGAAAACTATATGGAGGTCCTGTCAAAAAAATAAAAATAAAGCTACCATATGATCCAGCAATGTCACTACTATGTATATATCTAAAGGATCTGAAATCAGACGTCGAAGAGTTAACTACACTCTCATGTTTATTGTAGCATTATTCATAATACCCAAGATATGGAATCAACAAACAAATGAAATAAAGAAATAAAGAAAATATGGTGTACACATACATAATGGAATATTATCCAACCTTAAAAATGAAGGAATTTCTGTCACTTGCAACAACATAGATGAACCTGGAGGTCACCACGTTAAGTGAAATAAGCCAGGCACAGAAAGACAAATACCACTGGATCTTACTTATATGTGGAGGGTGAAACTCGAATTCATAGAAACAAAGGGTAAAATGATGGCTACCAAAGACTGGGGAGTGGGACAGGGATGTTGATCAAAAAAAACACTAAATTTTAGTAAGACAGGAGCAATAAGTTCATGAGATTTATTCTACATCTTGATGCCTACAACTAATTGCAATATGTTATACACCTGAAAATTGCAAAGAGAGTAAATTTCAAATGTTATCACCACAAAAAATAAGTATGTAAAGCATAAGTAGCTTGATTTAGCTGTTTCACAATGTATACACATGTCAAAACGTCATGTTGTATACCGTAAATATATACGATTTTTACTTGTCAATTAAAAAAATAATAAAAAATTAAACTCTCCAGCTTGTCTTGTTTGAGAACCACAAAAAATGGTTTATATACCAGGTATCAAAAGCCCTAGTCTCTTGGGCCAGAGAATCAAAAAGCACTGAAAGTGACCAAGGTGACATTGCAGAAAGTGCAAAGAGTGATACCTAATAAGCACATGAATTAGGACATGGTCATCATACATTATCAAGAGCAACCACAGGAGACAGGGCAAGGCACAGGGTCCACAGCTTTCAGTGACTACTGAAACTACTTGATAAATATCATCAAGAACAAGAACAAGGGTAAGGGCAAAAGTCAGTATTGGTCCTCAAGAACGTAGTTGCCCTGGGATCCATCAGGGAAGTGGCATTGGTGTCTGAAGATTCAACCAGAACACTACTTGAAACTTCGTATAAGGATTATTTTCATTGAAAATAGCAACGCAATCAGCATCTAGATGATGTGGATGATGTATCTGGAGTTATCCATGTGTGAAGAAAGCAACAGAGAAGAAACCCTTGAGGAAGGTGTGAATTAAACCAATCATTCTCTCACGTAGGACATATACACCTGCTTTCCTCATGGAATTTTAGGGTTAAATGTTACCTTTATTCCAAAACACATACATTTTGTTTCTTAGTAGGTTGGTGCTATATGAAATTATGAAAACAGGGCCGGGCGCGGTGGCTCAAGCCTGTATTCCCAGCACTTTGGGAGGCCGAGACGGGCGGATCACGAGGTCAGGAGATCGAGACCATCCTGGCTAACACGGTGAAACCCCGTCTCTACTAAAAAAATACAAAAAAAAACTAGCCGGGCGAGGTGGCGGGCACTTGTAGTCCCAGCTACTCGGGAGGCTGAGGCAGGAGAATGGTGTAAACCTGGGAGGCAGAGTTTGCAGTGAGCTGAGATCCGGCCACTGCACTCCAGCCCGGGCGACAGAGCAAGACTCCTCTCCAAAAAAAAAAAAAAAAAAAGAAATTATGAAAACAGTCTGAGAGACTAGATTTCAGAGTCTGACTTCCCTTCTTGCTGGCACTGCAGCCTCAAGTAAGTTATTATTTACAATCTTTAAACTTCAGCTTTTTCTTTACATTAAGTGTAGAAGTTACTTTGGTGAAAATGAATACCCTCACAGTGCTAAATCTTCTCATTCACTTTGTATACCTTAGTAAAGTTTTCCTTGTGCCACATTTCTTGTTGACGATATTCCTGGATGTTATATAATTTTCTTGCTATGAAGACAGAGATCTTTTTCCTAATAATATCCACAAGTATGCAATAAACCTAATGGTGTTTTACATGCATATTTTCTAACTAGCCACTGTAAGAAGCTCTTTTATTAGTCCTAATACTTTTACAGTTGATTTTTTTAGTTCTTTAGGAAAATAATATAACAGCTTACTGGAGTCTAAGTTCTATGAACGTGCAGATTCATGACAGCTAATTTTCAAGCACCAGGCAGAGTAACTGGAACATCCTAGGAACTTTTATTAGTCAGTTTTTTCTTTGTTATACTGCTGAAACAGGTAACTCTAATTCCTCAGTTGCTTTAATCAACAAGAGTTTATCTGAATCACATTATATGTTGGCAGCAGGTAGGCTGAGACTCTGTTCTACAGCTGTAGGTCTCTTTATATCTTTTTTTTAACCAGAATCCATGCTGATAGAGCAGATCCTATCTAGGACATCTTTTCTCCTGGCAGAAAGGAAAGAACAATAGCAGAACCACAGGTAAAGCTCATTCTTAAATCTTCTGCTCAGATGTTGTACACAGCACTCCTGCTCATAATCCACTGGCCAAAAGAAGTCATATGGTTAAGCCTAAGAACAATAGGGAGCCATATTTCTCCTACAGGGAACCACTGCAAGTCACACAGCAAAAAGCAAGGATGTATTAATTCTTTTTTGGGTAGGGCAGCAATTTGGGAACAACAACACAATTCATCACAGTACTGAGGAAATGCTTGCTGAATAAATTAACGATTGCTTACTTTTTATTTTACCTTTGTCCTGTATGGACATGTATTGGATTTGGATTTTGGTTTTTTCTTTATTCCTAGAATTTCAAAATATTTTAGGCTATATTGGGGAATGAGTGTCTATTTATTCATCTTATCTAGACCTTAGCGAATCTTTCATACCTCTAAATGTTACTTTGGTGGTATTTTATTTTGTTTTAATCTTAGAGAAATGTATTTTTACCACAGTTGTCTCTTATTTTCAGTTTTACATTCTGCTCTTTATCTAAGTTTTGTTACAAGTGTAGTTGATATCCTGCATCTATTCCCCACATATCTTTTCTTACAAAGTTTTAATATCTTCATTTTTCTGTGAGCTCTGGGAGTATTTATCTTGCAGTTACCAGGCTCCTAAATCTATTTCCTGTGAGGGGCATCATTGTCCATTTCATATAACTGACTTATTTAAGTTTTCTTTATGATTATCTTACCTTAGAAGGATCAGGAAAAAAAGAAAGCATGTGTCAGCCTCTATAGAGCATTTTTCAATAGATTAGTACATTTTCCCCTCAAAAGAAAATTAAAACAAAAACCACATGACTACGTTTGCATTGGACATTGTGTTTTGGTCTGAAATATGTGATAAATCAATGAAACCTGGGTAGACATACGTTTTTATTTTTATTATAGGTAAGGGACGCATTAATTTCACTTTGCCCATTTTCCTAGCACAACTAATGGTTCTTATTTTCACTCTTAGAAAGGGTCTGGTTTGGAAAATACATTACATGGTCACCCTAATCATTAGTCAACTTTTGTTTCCTTTAAAATCAGAGAAATTAAGAATAATTCAACCCCACTCCTCTGGATATTCTTAGGAGGATACAAGTTGCTGAAAAACAATTTCTCACTTCTGATGTTACATCCTTGAGGAAAACAAACCAGTGCAAATCTGAGTCTGTTTTGATAAGCAAGAAAGAAATGCTATAAAAGCGCTGGTCTATAGACAAATAATGGGATTGCTGCATTTGATTAATATGTCCACACTTCCCTGGTCTCTGCAGATGATAAAAAGCAGAGTTCTCATGGAAGAGGTTCATGGACACGCCATATCCATCATTAGGTAAAGTATTCACTTTCTCTGGTATTCACCTGGCCAGGGACTGGGGCAAACCTGCTTTCTGTGTTCACAACACCAAACAATTGAGACTTTTTTTCTTTTGGTAAATTCGTTTTATCTGAGTTCTGTCTACATAAACTTTTGGGAAGGCTAATGGAAAATGAAATATGGAGCAGATAAATCATTCAAGTTAGTCCAGAAGTCCTACTGCAATAGACTTCTTTGAAGATCTTTTTTAAATTCCTATTAATTATTTTGTCTCCAAGAACTTTTTCCTATTTCCATGAAAAATAATTATTTCATGATTCTTTACTTTTGTTTTATTGACTCAATCTTCTCTCTGATCTCATTGAGTTTTTATTATTTTTTCTTTTAATAGCGATAAGTTCTTTTTGAATGGACTATTTGTCCATATTGGTATCCTTGTTATTACTATTTTTATAGATAGATAGATAGCTAAACAGTTAAAGATTCTATACATAGAAATATTGGTGAGGGTTTTTATGTTTATTCATTCTTATGTGATGGTAGGATATTTATGTTCATTTAGTTTAAGGACCCATATGCTATTGAAGGTTATATGGTGCAAATATAATAGGGTTCAGATCTTCAGGAAAAGACTGCAAGAAAAAGAAAAAATTTGAATTTATTGAGAAATAGTCATCTTTTGAGAGACAGTATGGGTATGGAGGTATTTTGGTGAATACAGGTAGAAGAAGCCAGATTTGAACAGAAACATTCTTTGGAGCTAAACATTCTTTCCAACTCCTAAACCCTTTCTCCCTTCCCCAAACTGTCTACCTAATCGAACAGAAGGAAACCCACTGAGACAAGAACCCCGGCGCTAAACTAGCCCAGTATTCATATGACCTTCAGTTCAACATGCACATCCCCCATTTGGGGTGCCACTGCAGGATTACTCCCACTCTGTATAAATCCTTGCACATTGTATAGGGTTTGTTGGAAGCTCTAACATGATTATAACTTGCTCCTCACACATATTCATTGCCAGTAACTAATCCTCATTTCTAGGCCCTGTTTGTTCAGTCAGGAGGAATTTACCAAGCTTTTTGTTTGTTTGGTTTTGTTATGTTTGTCAGAGGTCTTCTTAAATTCCTAGGTAGGCAATTCCTCCCTATGAGGATAATGGAAACTAATCCATTCTATTTTCTTCATTCCTTTTTTTTGAGACGGAGTCTTGCTCTGTCGACTGGGCTGGAGTGTAGTGGCCGGATCTCAGCTCACTGCAAGCTCCGCCTCCCGGGTTTATGCCATTCTCCTGCCTCAGCCTCCAGAGTAGCTGGGACTACAGGCGCCCGCCACCTCGCCCGGCTAGTTTTTTTGTATTTTTAGTAGAGACGGGGTTTCACCGTGTTAGCCAGTATGGTCTCAATCTCCTGACCTCATGATCCGCCTGTCTCAGCCTCCCGAAGTGCTGGGATTACAGGCTTGAGCCACCGCGCCCGGCTCTTCATTCTTATCTTTACTGTTTCTTCCCATAAATCTCTAAAGTTTTAGGATGATACCATTTGCTGATTCATAGCCATGATGTAGGAATTTCTTTATGAATAGATCACATTCACGAAGCTGTGAAAGAATGAAAGAATTAGTGCTGTGGGCTTAGATGGCTGCATAGAACAGAAGTTGGGCGAAGTCCATTACTCTGTTTCAGTGAGCTTCACGTCGCATGTCCAGTTCATTCCAGTATGCAGATATTTCGGTGGGTTTCAAAGTAACCCCATGAAACATTCTTCAGTCACATGAAATGGCAAAGTGATCCTTCATCTGAGTCCTTCAGCAGACATCCCTTCCTTCTATAACTTTGCCTGGTATCTCCAAGGCCACCAACAATTAAACCAACGTGGGATTAAAGCCAGTATAGAACACCAAATAATTGCATAGACTTTCCCAAGGTGATAGTACTGGGTATTCGCCTCTCATTCTTGCTCTGGTTCTGGAGTCAGGCTGCTCTCTTATTTAAGGTACTGAAGCTACATAACCTATTTGTTGGAATTTATGCTCTAAGAAGCTCGTTAGTGTTACACCCATTTTTTCAGCACGTGATCCAACATTGGAATCGTTGCCAATAAAGATTACATTATAATCTTAGTGCTTTATGTACACAGGTAGTTATGATCACATTGCTACTATGTGGTTTAGAAAGGCTGGTGTTAGGGTGAGGGGGTAGAGGCACAGTGTAGTTATTAGTGGCACCACTGTCTCTTTTTCTAGTTCTGTTTAACTACTCAGCAAAATGCTGGCTATTTAAGAGTTTCAACTGAACAGCAATTTGTGAAAAAAGATATGTGAGTTTACTGGAGTTATTTTTAACTTTGAGCTCCACCTACACACACCTGCTAAAATTGTGGACAAGATGGAGGACATGTGGTAACAGTCCTTGGGCTGAAAAAACTCAGATGAATCTTAGAGAAGCTTAAGGGCTCTGGGATCCTCTTAAGGGAATTGCAGACTCTGTGAAAATGTTTCATCCAGGTATCTTCCCTCTATTTTGAAGATTTGAACAACCAGAAGAACAAATTGCTGATTTGAATTCCCAATAGGAAGCATTAATGTGTAGACCTTCAGAACAGACTGTCCTCACCTGAAAAGATCAGCAAGTCATGCATATTAATAAAGATGAGATTAAGGCCTAAAGAGTTTAACAGTTTTATTTTCAGTTGGGTAAACAGTGGACTTGGGTGTTCTAATTCCTAGCCCAGAGTCTCATCACCACCCCACACACACAGTGTTCAAAGGTGTGTGTCCATCATGGTCTGGGCAAGTAAGTGACACTTCATTCAATAAGACTGATCCTTCGCTGGGCATGGTGGCTCATGCCTGTAATCTCAGCACTTTGGGAGGCCGAGGTAGGGAGACTGCTTGAGCTCAGGAGTTGAAGACCAGCCTGGCCAACATGGTGAAACCCATCTCTACAAAAGTTACAAAAACTAGCCAGGTGTGGTGGTGTGTGCCTATACTCCCAGCTACTTGGGAAGTGGGGTTGGGGGCTGAGGCAGGAGGATAGCTTGAGCCTGGGAGGTCAAGGCTACAGTGAGCCATGTTTGTGCCACTGTACTCTAACCTAAGTGACAGAGTGAGACCTTGTAAAAAAAAAAAAAAAGAAAAAAGAAAAAGGACTGATCCTTAATTTTCAAAAAAGACACCTATACTAAAAGCTTTCAGCTGTCTCTGATTATCCTCTCTCTCACACTTCCGATCACTGAGGGGGGCTGTTCAAGCTTTCATACCCATATCCACCCTCTTTTCCTGCTCCACAGGTGCTGTTTTACCTATGTCTTCAGCATTCGGGGCCGAGTTCTTGTGATGGCATCTTAATGCACTCCTTTTCTTTTACCCTTTCACTTTGCAGGTTTTCACACAAGCAACAGGTATATCTTCTTCCTGTGTGATTTGAACCACTTCCTTCCTAAACAACCCGTTCTAGATTATCATTGTTTACACAGTCCCATCAAAAATCCTTAGCACAGCTTTCCAGGGTCTGAACCTAAAAGGATTATCCTGCTTCATCTCTTGCAATTTCTCTTGACCAACTCTATGCTCCTGACACAGGGGCCGGCCAGACTTTTCCAGGAAAAAAAAAAAAAAAAAAAGCCATGGACATTGGCTTCCTTTCAATGCCCCAGGTCTTGATACATACTATACTTCTATCCAGAATACTACGCTTTTCCTTGCAAATTATCACAATTTGAACAATGTATTTAATTGAGTGTGAATGAACAAAACAATAGTTGAATTTAGTACTTATTCATTCCACTTTGCTGATATTCCACAATTTACTCTTCCAATTCCTCTAGATTAAGAGCTCATTGAGAATCAGAACCATAGTACCCTACTCCCAAGTCAAGCACCATGTATTTTTCCTGGAGAATAGTTACCCTGCTGTGTCCTTCTTCTGTGTTCCTGCTGCTGTGATGTCCCACAAGTAAGTCTGCTGCCAGGACATTCTGACCTAATTGGTATGGGACCTGTATACCCCACTTTCCTATCACGGCATGCCCGGAAAATGGAATATAATAATGGCTACTGTTACCATGAGGGTCTGGTCCATACCTAGCTGCTACCACTGATCCTCTCCCCAAAGACAAACGCATACCAATATCAAAGAGAAGGCCCTTGGTCAAATGTGCACAGTGCCAACGCAGGCCATGCCTGGCCAAGGATTGAGGCCTAATGGCCTGGCTAGCAGGTCTCCGGAAGGGAAACTGTCCGGAAATTAGATGCTAATTTCCCCATAGGGTTTCCTGAGGCCACTTTTCAGAGGAAGAATCCTTGAAAAACAAGAGTTCTGGTAGAGAAATAGTTCTCTTACAGTTACTAAGGATCGGCAGGGTGCGGTGGCTCACGCCTGTAATCCGAGCACTTTAGGAGGCGGAGGCGGGCACATTACCTGAGCTCAGGAGCTCTCGACCAGCCTGGGCAACATGGTGAAACCCCATCTCTACTAAAATATGAAAAATGAGCCGGGCATGGTGGTGCACACCTGTAGTTCCAGCTACTCATGAGGCTGAGGCAAGAGAATCGCTTGAACCCGGGAGGCGGAGGTTGCAGTGAGCCGAGATCACACCAGCCTGGGCGACAGAGCAAGACTCCATCTCAAAAAAGTAAAGGGCTGGGCACAGTGACTCACGCCTGTAATCCCAGCTACTCCAGAGGCTGAGGCAAGGAGAATTGCTTGAACCCGGGAGGCGGAGGTTGCAGTGAGCCGAGATCACACCAGCCTGGGCGACAGAGCAAGACTCCATCTCAAAAAAAAAAAAAAAAGTTACTAAGTGTCTATATACAGAAGGGAGACAAGACTTAATGGGGAAAATGTCCTCCTAGGGGATGAAGGACATTTTCCCTATTTCCCGTCAGGGGGATTGGTCTTCAGGTAGGAAAGGTCCTCACTGGAAAAGATCCTTATAGAAACAGGGTCCTCACAGAAGAAGGTTTCTCATGGGTAGAGGAACCTCAGGAAAAAAGGGTTCTTAAAGAGGAAAGGTCCTCATGAGGAAGTGTCCTCGTAGGGAACAGTCCTCATGGGGAAAGGTCCTTGTACAGGAAGAATCCTCTTGATTCTAGAATACCTATAGGAGAAACGCCTTTGTGGAGGAAGAGTTTCTGTCAGTAAATGATCTTTTTGAGAATTATTCCTCTACCAGGACCCTTCCTCTTTCCTAGAAGAGTGGGAAATGTAAGGATGAGGCTCCTAGAGTGCATGTTTGGAGGAAAATCAAGGGACCTAATAATAGCAAATGTTCATTGAACTCATACTGTGTACCAGGCTCAGCATGGTACCCTTTACAGTAGTAGCTCATTTAAACCTTAATAATACCAGGAGGTAGGTACTATTATCATACCCATTTAATGAGGATAAAACTGAAGAACAACAACGGTAACTAACTTTCCTAAATCATACAATTGGAACATGGTAGAACCAGAGTTTGGATCTAGAACCCAGTTTCTGGTTCATTACACCATTCCACAATACAGCCAAAGACCTTACACTAATCTGCCATCAGAAAGAAGTCGAAGATTCTATTACCCTGGATCAGGATACCACAGTTTATTAGACTTTATTGCTTTCCCATTTTGTTAACTCTGAAATAACTCCTTCCCAGAAGAATAAACCACAAAATTCTTAAAACACAAAGGTTTTAGTGTTTGTTTCAAAGAAGCTGAAGAGACTGAGTTTCTCTTACTACTAAGTTTTGAAAGAGGAAAATCCAATGGTGTAGTGCAAATTGGCTACTATTGAGAATAAAAAGCAAAACAGAGTACGTCCTTGGAGAATTGGTTCAAGGAAACAGCTCCAAGAGCTGGTTTGGGGCTGACTAGAGAGAGCTTCCCAAGGGTTCTTGACAATCATCAGCATATCCGATGACATGCAGAAGTCCAGTATGAACCCAATCCTAAGACACTGTCTGAGGCCTCTCTGAAAGAACACCCATCACTTGCAACTGGGGCATCAGCCCAGGAAACAAGCATCTGCCTTTAGATTTGAACTGTACTCCTGCCCAGGGGCTGCCTAAATTATAATTCCAGATGTTGCAAGAACAGTACACCTGGTTTTTTTTGTTTTTTTTTGTTTGTTTGTTTCTTCAAGTCTAGCCAATGTGCTTTCTGAGAGTCCTAACCAAACAAGACTTCCAGAAGTGAAGCAAAAATAAAGAAAGTGGGATGGACACAAATGCCGGATAATAATCCAGAGAGCTAGTGAACTAAAGGGAATTTCTGTGGGCCACACTGAAAGTTAACTTTCAACAGCTAAGGGCCAAAATTAACCCCAGGGTAAAGCAGATTACAGATTAAATGACAGAGTGTTTAAGGCTACAATCTTGAATTCAAGTCATGGATAGCTTTGTGTCAACCCTTACACCAAGTTGCTCCACATACAATGACTAGTTGATCCCATGTAAAGATAAGCTATAAATAAAAATGGACCAGCTTCAGATATACTCATTAAAAAATAATAATAATAAAGAAGAAAAGAGGAAAATAACACAAGATAAAATGCATCCATATGGAAACAGAAGAAAGACTCGTGCAAATAATTCTTCAAAGTCTCAAAGAATTACACAAAACTCTTTCTTTTAAAAAAGGGCTTCAGGGCCGAGTGTAGTGACTCATGCCTGTAATCCCAGCACTTTGGGAGGCTGAGGTGGGCAGATCACTTGAGGTCATAAATTCAAGACCAGCCTGGCCAACGTGGCGAAACTCTGTCTCTACTAAAAATACAAAAATTAGCCAGGCATCGTGGCGGGTGCCTGCAATCCCACCTGCTCAGGAGACTGAGGCAGGAGAATCTCTTGAACCTGGAAGGCAGAGGCTGCAGTGAGCCAAGATCATACAACTGCACTCCAGCCTGGGCAACAGAGTGAGACTCTGTTTCAATAAAATAAAGAAATAAAATAAAATAATAAAATAAAAACAGAAAGGACTTCAAAAAGAGAACTAAAGTTTCAAAATCTTCAGAAGAGATTATAAGATAATAAAAAGAGTAATAAAGTGAGCTGATAAAGCTCAAGTAGAAATGTAAAAGAAAAATGAAAACATTGCAGAGATTAAAGTCATATTAAAAGCAGAACTCTATTGATTATATATATATATATCTAAATTTGTAACTAAAACACAGCCAGGACCCTAACAGGGTTTAGGTAATATTCAAACAGTCAGAAAAAGAACAAAGATATTCATTTTATTTTAAGAGGACTAATAAACTAAAAAGCAAAGAAGAATCAACATATACGTGTGTGTGTGTGTGTGTGTATGTGTACATATATATATATTTAAAAAATTGGTGTTCTGAGAAAGAACAAAAAAAATTAACAATAGTAGAAGTATATTTGCCTAAAATAAAAAATATTACATCCTGAGGAGTGGTGGAGGTAATTGATTACAGCATATTCATTAGCAATTCTATTGTAATAAAAGTACCAAACATCAAGAATAAAAATAAAATACATTAGAGACTCAGGCTTCTACTTTTGATAATAACTAACTAGGTACTTCAGGCCAGTTCTCCCACTGGACACTCAAGAATTAAAAGCAAACAGAAATGAGGAGGCAAGAAAATCTAAACTAAAACATGAACAAAGAAAAAACCAAGAGAAACAAGAAGCAATTAAAACAGCTTACAGAAGTTTGAGATAATGGAGTTCCCAAACAAACTTAGAAAAATCGTCCTTAATATATTCAAGGAGATAAAATACAAGATTGAAGATTTTGAAAAATAATTAAGAATTATGAAACTAAACCAAATCAAAATTATTGAACTGAAAAATACAATTAGCTAAATCAAGAATATTATGTACAGGTTTAGACACTGGTGAATAAAGAATTACTGAACTGGAAGCAAGTTCAGAACAAAATATCAAAAGTAAAACATGGAAAGATAAAAGGATGAGAAATACAGGAAAGGGGTTAGAAAAAAGTAAGACTGATATCATAAAATCCCAGAATGAAAGGATTGTATGGAAGCAATATTTGAAGCAATTACGGGTAAGAACTTTTTTTTTTTTTTTTTGAGACAGAGTCTCGTTCTGTTTCTAGGCTGGAGTAGTGCAGTGGCAGAATCTTGGCTCACTGCGACCTCTGCCTCCCAGGTTCAAGCAATTCTTCTGCCTCAGCCTCCCAAGTAGCTGAGATTACAGGCATGTGTCACTACGTTCAGCTAATTTTTGTATTTTCAGTAGAGATGGGGTTTCACTATGTTGACCAGGATGGTCTCGATCTCCTGACCTTGTGATCTGCCCACCTCGGCCTCTCCCAAAGTGCTGAGATTACAGGCGTGAGCAACTGTGCCCAGTCAGGTAAGAGCTTTTTTAAACACTGATGAAAAACTTTAAGCTACAGGTTCAAGAAAACCTAAACAGAGTAATTAAAAAAAACAAAACAAAACAAAAAACAGTTAAGCTTCTCATAATAAAATTGATGAAACTAAATAAAAGAGAATCTTTAGAAAAGTGTTATGGTCCCTTACAGAGGCAGATGGACCCCAACACAAAATTTGGTTCACATGTCAAGACTGAAGGTGCTGCACACATGTTAAAAGAGTATGAAGAGGTTTATTATTTACATAATCGAGGTCTCTGGGGAGAGCAGAGCAAGCCTCTCAAGCAGGTCTGAAATGGCTTGAGAGAGCAAGGAAAAGAAAATACTGGCCTAGGTTTTTACTGTATTTAGAGGGTGGGCCAGCATGAGAGTTTCCTCACATGGGCAGAGACTCACGTGGTTTGAGTGCCACTGGTGGCAAAGGAAGATGCCCTCGAGCTTTCTCATCAACTTGTCTGAATGTGGGGCAGAAAGGAAAGAAGAAGGTGTGAGTCCTAAAAATGGTTAGCAGTCAAGTATTTTTTAATATAGCATCAGACTTCTCATTACAAAGAGTGACTCTCAAGCTGATAGGTGACTAACATCTCAGTAAAAACAATAGAACGAGAAGACAACTGACACATAACTTCAAAGTGCTGAAAGACAACAGTGTCTGTCTAGAACTCAATACCCAGCAAACATATACTCAGAGAATGAAGGCGAAATAAAGACAAAAATGGAAAGAATTCATTAGCAACAGATCCAGACCACATTTAGGGAAATAACAAAGGATGTTCTTCAGGCAGAAAGAAAATGATCTCATATGGAAGCTTGCAGATGAAGGAAGAAATAAAGAGCAACAAAACACTAAATATGTGTCAACCTAAATGCATATTTTTGTATTTTATATTGTTTAAAATACAGAGAGAATTAAAATGTACAACAAATACAACAACTCATGTAAGTTGATAAGATGTTAAATAGAGTTAACATCTTTAACATTGTCTAGGAAGAAGACAAAAGTTCCAAATAACATTAGACTTTGATTAAGACAGATATATATGGTGTTATCTCTAGAGGAACCACTAAAATAAATATATATAAAAGGGGGAAGATTCAAATGGACATCTAGACAGAAAGAGAAAGTTACATGCAGACTTACGGGGTGTGTGTGGGTCGGGGGAGTGTAAGTGTGTGTGTGTGTGTGTGTGTGTGTGTGTGTGTGTGTGTGTGTGTGTGTGTGTTGGAGAGGGATCTGGTGAGGTTTTCACTGATCTCAGCTTTACCCAAAGCAACATTTAATTTAATATCAGTAGAAAATGGTGCAATATACATAAATTCTAAGTAAAAGAAGGCATGACAATAATTGTATAAATAGTCATTATTCAAATTCAAATGAAACTGGGAAATATCCTGAAATATGCAAGAACTCAGGAAATCCAACACCTATGAGCCCTGCATGAAAACACATTATTAGAATAATAAAATATACATAAAAAGCAATAAATCAAAATAAAGAAAGAAGAATGGAAATGCCAAGGTGAAGCTGTTTAAAAATAGAAGAAAAATTGACAATTGTGGGAATTACAGTTAGAAAAAGGGCTTTAAATATTATAAAACTTGACAATATTAAAATAACTAATAAAATTAGAAGTGCTGAGGAAAGACAGAAAAAAATATGTTTGCTAATTTTTTCATCTGTTAAGTACCCTCCAAAGTCAAATTATGTGGTTCAAATATTTGTTTAGAAATATGTTTTATAATAAAGAAATATTTACCTTGAGTGCAGCCATTTTAATTACAACTTACATTGTACTTTTTAGGTAAATTTCTAAACCTCTACCTGCATACCTAGTTGGTTATCTGTATATAAGCATGGAGAGATATATGAAGTAATTTTCACCAGAACTTTGTTGATTACTTCTAGGTTTTGTTTTCTGTTTTGTCTCTGGGACATGGAATTTGGAAGAATTTTTACCTTTCTATGATCTTCTCTGCTGATTCAATGTTTTATGAAGGGCAAGTAGCATTTTTTAAATAATAAAAGTCATTCTTATAAAATAACAAAATTGGAGGACTATTTGCAACATATACGACAAGCAATAGTTAATACACAGCAATCGGAATAGCAACAGGAAAAAGATAAACACCAGAGAACATGGGCAAAAGACATGAAGACCCACAAGCATAGCCAACCAAAGCAAATATGGACAAATGGGATCACACCAAGTTAAGAAGCTTCTGCCTAGCAAAGGATAAAATCAAGAAAGTGAAGAGACAACCCACACAATGAGAGAAAATATTTGCAAACAACCCGTCTGACAAGGGCTTGATAACCAGAATATATTAGCAGTTTTTGCCATTACTTTGCACCAATCTGATATAAGGAGCTCATACAACTCTGTAGGAAAAGTACTTAATAATCCAATCCAAAATGGGCAAAAGATTTAAATAGACGTTTCTCAAAAGAAGACATACAAATGGAAACAGGCATATGAAAAGGTGCTCAATATCACTGATCATCAGAGAAATGCAAATCAAAACTACAATGAAATATCACCTCACACCAATTAAAATGACTTATATCCAAAAAACAGGCAATAACAAATGCTGGCAAGGACAGGGAGAGGAGGGAACCCTTGGACACTATTGGTGTGAATGTAAATGAGTACAACCACTAGGGGGAACAGCTTGGAAGTTCCTCAAAAAACTAAAATGGAGCTACCATATGATCCAGCAATCCCATTCCTGAGTATATACCCCAAAGAAAAGAAATCAATATATCAAAGAGATATCTGCACTCCTGTTTGTTGCAGCACTGTTTACAATGGCTAAGATTTGCAAGCAACCTAAGTGTCCACCAACAGATGAATGGATAAAGAAAATGTGATGCTTAGACACAATGGAGTACTATTCAGACATAAAAAGAATGAGATCCTGTCATAGGCAACAACACGCATGGAACTGGAGATCATTACATTAAGTGAAATAAGCCAGGCACAGAAAAACAAACATCGCATGTCCTCACTTATTTGTGGGATCTAAAAATCAAATCAATTGAACTCATGGAATAGAGAATAGAAAGATGGTTACCAAAGGCTAGGAAGGGTAGTGGGGGATTAGTGGGGAGGTGGAGATAGTTAATGGGTACAAAGAAAATAGAATGAATAAGACCTACTATTTAATAGCACAATAGGGTAAATATAGTCAATAACAACTTAATTGTATATTTTAATATAACTTAAAGAATGTAATTGAATTATTTGTAATGCAGAAAATAAATGCTTCAGGGGATGCATACCCCATTCTCCATGATGTGATTATTACACATTGCATGCCTGTATCAAAACATCCCATGTCCCACATAAATATATATACCTGCTATGTACCCACATTTTAATAATAATAACATCAATAATAAAAAGATATGAAGAGTCAACACATGAAAACAGCAAACATCTATAAATAAATAAACAATATGATCTACTCTATTAGTCAAAGCACAAAAAATAAAAACAGAAGATACAAATATTTGTTTATCAGTTTGGTAAAAAATTGAGACATTACTGGTCTACCTTTGGTGAAGGTATGGAAGTGACCTATTTGTGCATTATTGGTGTGTGACTCCTAGTTTGCCACTTTTACATCCTATAGGCCTATAATTTAGAGGAGACAAAGTGTGTATTTTTAAATATAGTGAATTTTAGGCAAAACGGGACATTTAAGAGATATCATATGGCACAATAAATATTCATGCATAGGAACTCTATTCATGTTCCAGTTCTCTTCCAAAATATTCAGTCTTGTCTATTCTCTCATATTCCATGAATAAGTTTCTGCCACTTTACAGCGATTTCCAAACTAATTTTGATTACCTTGAATCAACAAAAACAATCAGAATTTTCATACACAACTAATGGGAGTGAGAAATGCTATAATCACTTTAGAGCACTGTTTGACCATTTCTAATAAAGTTAAAATACATCTTCACCACAACCCAGAAATTCCACACCTAGCTCCACACCTAGTACTCAAGAGAATTGAATTTATATGTCCATAAAACCTTACACAAAAATATTTATAGCAGCTTTATTTATAATAAACAAAAACCCAATGTCCATCAACAGGAGAACAACTAAATTATGGTTTATTCATACAACGAAATATTACTCAACAATTCGAAGGCATGCTACTAATACGTAAAATAACATGCACAAATCTCATAAAACTTATTGAGCAAAAGAAGCCAGATGCAAAAGAGTACACATTATTTGCTTTAATGTACATGAAGTTCTAAAACAGGCACAATTTGTCTAGGGGGAAAAGTGTCAGAACAGTGATTGTCTTTGAGGAGGGGAGCATTGACTGGGAAGACATGAGAGAATTTTCAAGGGTAAGAGAATTGTTCTGTGTCTTGATCTGGGTGTTAGTTACAGATATATGCAAAGGTTAAAATTCTTCTAGCTGTACACTTATAATTTTTGCATTTTATTTAAATAAATTAGGCCTCAGTAAAGTACTACTGGCTTGAAAGAAAGGCTATTTCCTCTACCTAAAAGGAACTGAACTCTAGTTGCTATTACCATCCTCCAACCTTCCTAGCACCTTCTCTCCCAACACTTAGTAGACTCCTGCTTGCCTGGAAGTCACTATGGGCTGAAGAGGATCCGAAGATCTGTGTGGATTCAATCCAAGGAGAGAAAGGGGTGACTGACCTCATTTCATTACTTTGGATGAAGCTGTATCTATGCTGTTTGGTAAAACGGCACAAATGTAAACGAGGTGTAAACTGCTTTCACATCTCATTTAGGGAACAGATGAGGCGTGAAATGCATTTCACAGGCACAAGTACTGGAGGGGTATGCTTAGCACGGTGCAATGTAGAACATTTGTTCCTCTTCCCTCAGGGATCCTGGATTATTTCTGAACATGGCTACTGTAGGGGTAGGAGGAAAAGCAGGTGGGTGTAAGCACAGGAGGAAAAAGAAAGGATCTGCTCTCTTCTATCCTTATAATGCCCTCCTCCCTTTTTCTGCCTGCCTACCTCCTACACACCTGTTAAAGTCCAGCTCAGATATCACCTCTGTGCTCACTACTCACTCTCGCCGATTCAGTGGTTCTATCTGGTCACTCACAGCACTTGGCTCAGCATTCAAATATGTTACTTACTTCCATCTATCCTGCCATCTATAATGGCAGAGAATGTGTATTCTTCCTGTAATCGAGTGTTTAGACTCAGTAATTGCTCAATTAATTTTTTAGGAATTAATGTGAACTGAGGCAGCAGTGATAGGGAGGAAGAAAAATGTATCTAGGGATGGCATTTTAGCAGCAAAACCTTTTCCAGACACCCAAAAGAAATATAAAGTTCCAAAGGCTATTTAAGAGCTTAAAATATTTATATCATTGTACATCTCTCAAAGACACACATGTGCACAATCTTCAGGGCAAGGTTTCTTGTAAAAATAAATGTGGGAATTATGTTTTTTGATCTTTGAAGCAATGTTTTGCCTCTTCTGTGAGAGGAACTTTGATATCCTAGGTTTATATTATTATGTCTCTATCACCTATTCAAAAATATTTAACTGGTTTTGTAGGCTTTTTCTCAATAATAAAGGCAGATGTTTTTGAAGAGAAGCATTTGGGATTTTGTTCCCAAAGTCACTGCCTGATAATAATTGCATATGTCTCCAAGTAAGTTGCAACTTATATATTGAACGTCAACTCTTTACTTAAGGTGACTAAAACAAGGATGATTCCAAGCTAGAACACAATGAAACTATCATACTAGAGACATTTTACTTAGAGAATTTCAGTGAAGTCAGGAAAACTGAGGTGGTAGCATATTGTGAAATAAACAGTTCACTGAGATTCAGATCTGAGATCAAGTCTAGTGACAAACTTGACCTTAAAAAATTGCTTAACATCTCCAGACCTCCATTTTCTCCTATGTAAAATATGATCAGTTCTGGAATGTAATTTTGTACTTGTTCTGTGATCTAATGATTACTTTCCTAGGAAGATACTGCAGACAGGTACCTAAATTCAGATGCACCAAGATATTCATCCTCACATTGCTTATAAAAGCAAAGAATTAGAAACAAACTGGATGCTTATCAATGTGGGCATGGATAAATAACATTTGCATGTTAAATAGACCCACATATCCTAATTAAATTGGTCTCAAAAACAAAAGATTAGTGAAAATAAAAGACGCAGTCTGGGATTTACAGCACAAAAGCATTTAGGCAATGCCACTCAACATCGAGGGGAATGAGAATGAGTATTAGAGATAGAGGAGACAAAGATAATATAAAATATTGAATAAAATCAAAAGGAACTATATATGAAGTAATGATAAATTAGATATTAAATCTTGGTTTACCAAAGCAGAGACAGACAAAGATAAGCCACTATTTCTAAGTGGGTAAGTTTTATTTTCCTGCTTATCTCATGTCAGAGCCCCAAAACCCAAGATTTTCAATAGCTTTAAACATGGTTTCACATTCTGACTCAGTCATCCACTGTATTTGCAAAGAGGTTAGGCCCCCTCATGTTTAAATAACATATGCTGTACAATGTAAGTGGTAGATTGTCACAGAATTTCCTCAATATTAGCAATCAAGGCATCTTTTATCGTTAGTGCGATGTTAATTGGGACCATGCTAACATTTAATTAATTGTAAGCACAATAGATCATTTGTCAACAAAGGGGGGTAAAAATATTAATTGAAACATATGTGAATGGTTATTTGCTGGGTGTAGGAAACATCCCACAATTAAAGTTAATCACAGTGTGATTAATTGATTTTAATTGATTCAAGATGGGTTCCTGTGGCATAACATAAGTCTGTCAATAAAACTTATAATTAAGCCTCATTATGAAAAAGCAAAGTTATTGAGTCACGCAGTGAAGAGGTGAAGCAGAGGCAGGCTGTTTCTTTATAATGCAGAAGGAAAGAAAGACCAACAGCCCAGGGAGGACAATAGTGGCACAGAGACTAGGCGTTCTGGGAAGGTAGAAGAGACTCAGAAAAGTCTTCAGCAGCCACATATGGGAGCATACTTAAGCCTGGGAAATGGAAAGCGATTTATTAAAGCTTTGAAGATGAAAGGGTTGGGTGAAAATCTGAGTCCACAGGTAGATGGGGAAGGTCAGTAAGACCAGCAGTGCTACTCATCAAATATAGTAATAAACATGGCTCATATACCCCATGGGGCGTACAGATGCATGGAGCCAGAGTGTACCAGAGGCTCTGAAATGCACTGGAATGGGCAGGACTTGTCAGTTCTAGGAGACAAGAGTGGATTTTCTCTATAAATGAAGATTATGTTGGATCCTTTTCTGGTTAACATTGGCAGGGCTCCCAGAGCCTCCTGGGCCCTGGATGTCAGTCTTGACTGTTGTTCATAACTACAGATGCCCACATGGCATCTAGGAAGTCTTATTTAGGATTCTCACTTCAGCATTTGCTTCTGATGGGTATTCAAGGCCAATACTTTCATTCAATTATTCCAAACTTAGAAAATCAAAGTAATTATCACTTGTTTTCACTGTACACATGACATCTAAGGCCTTCCACAATGGAGTCCCATCAAATTCTATGACTTCTTCTCACTCAATTCATGAGGAAAGCTTGGAACCTGCCAACTAAGTGCTTTTTTATAGGTGTTGGGTGTGGGTATAAAAACTCCGTGTTTTAGTTTGAATTCCACCCAAAGTAAAACTGTGGTATAATAAATAAATCTAATTTTTGTCCTCAGTTCCTGGTATAGAATTTCGAAAACCCTTGGAACTTCCTGAGTGATAGGGGTGTCTTTATTCTTCCAATAAGATGGTATATGGCAGGGTCCCTACATAGGTTCAGGATGTGGGCCAGTCACTAGGAAGACTAATCACATGATTAGAGGGTTAGAACTCTGATTCAACCTAATCTTCAGGGAAAGGAGGGGAAGCCGGAGATTGAGCTCAATCATGTGGCCAATGAGTTTATCAACTGTGCCTGTGTAATAAAACCCCAATAAAAATTATGGATGCTGAAACTCAGTGGAGCATTCTGGCTGGTAAAAAACATGAATGTGCAGGGAGAGTGGTACACCCAGATGCCACCAGGGAAGGGCATGGAAGCTTAGTGTCTCCTCTTCCTAGATCTTGTTTGATATGGTTTGGCTGTGTCCTCACCCAAATCTCATCTTGAATTATAGCTCCTATAATTTCCACATGTTGTAGGAGGGCTCCAGTGAGAGATAACTGAGTCATGGGGGCAGTTTTCCCCATACTGTTCTCGTGGTAGTGAGGCAGTCTCATGAGATCTGACGGTTTTATAAGGGGAAACCCCTTTTTCCTGGCTTTCATTCTCTCTTGTCTGCCACCATGTAAGACGTGCCTTTTACCTTCCACTAAGATCGTGAGGCCTCCCCAGCCACATGGAACTCTGAGTCCATTAAACCTCTATTTCTTTATAAATTACCCAGTCTCAGATATGTCTTTACCCGCAACATGAAAACAGACTAATAACAACGTCCTATGCGTCTTTTCTATTTGACTGTTCCTTAGTGGTATCCTTCATGATAAAACTGTAGTCATAAGTGTAGCATATTCAGTGAATTCTGTGGAATTTGTTCTGGACAATCATTAAACATGAGAGGGTCACAGAACTCTCTGAAGTGATAGCCAGTAAATTAGAAATATAGGTGACCCCTGTGACTCGCAACTGCCATCTGAAGTGCAGGCAGACTTGTGAAGGACTTTGGCCCTTCATATGGGATCTGTGCTAATACCAGCTAGTTAGTGTCAAAACTGAACTGAATTGTAGGACGCCCAGTTGGTGTCAGAAAATTGATACAAGAACATGAAATCTTGAGACAAGAACTTGGTTGCAGTTCTTAAGACACAGTCCCAAGAAGCAAAAGTAAAGTGGGAAAAGTAAGACAGAGAAGGGAGAAAACCCAGTATAAAGTACATTAATCACTGGTTGCCTCTGTGGGCAACTAAGACAACCAAGCTGTTGGAGATGATTTAAGGAACTATGAAGAATGCACGCCCAAGGACAGAGAAGTCAAGGCACTCCTCCACTGATTCTCTTCTCCAGTTAGTTAAGAGTTGCTCTAGGAAGGTGGTTTTGATTGTTATTTTCTCTACTGCTCTGGTTGTATCTAGCAAAGCTAAATGGTTTTCTTGGCTTCAGAGACATTCCTGAGTAAAGCAGATTTATATATATATGTTTGGTGTAGATGCCAGAAACATACAAGAACCAGGGGGCTTGAGAGAAAGTGGCTTGGTGTGTGAGAAGTACCTGCTGCACTCGTGAATCTCAATATCCTCTATAAAGTACTCAAGTTGCTTTTTCAGACTAGATAATAAACAAATTATTTGTGTGGCAACACTGAAGCTTTAGAGTGTCTCTCCCTCTCAGTTTCACCTACAGTCCCTACAGAGGAAACAACACTAGCACTTACTTGAAAATAAGTCACCATGCTCATGCTATGTGACCTTGGTCCTTTTGCAAAAACTGATTGGATTAGGAATTATACACATGCTCAATAAGGTAATCTGTGGGCCAACCAGTGGTTCATGAATGTAATGAAGGAGAGGATCATGCTGTCGCTGTTGGAGCTAGAGTAGAAACAAATGGATGCTAACTGAGTCCTGATAATGAAAGGGTCCTTATACTGTAAGGATATGTCAAGTTGGTCTGAGGCAAGAGCTACCTTGGATAGAGCAAATTCACAAATTACCTTCCAGTATCCACAGAGTTCCATGCTATGGCTGTAAGAGGCCTGGGTTTTTCACTGACAACACCGCCATAGTTACATTACAGAAGCTAGCCCAAATTGTTCTATTCCTGGCCAGGACAAGAACCATACACAACAGACTTCTTCCAGTGGGGGCTCTCAGATTCCCAGATTCCACCTGCTCTGGCCACCAGAATCAGCACCGTCCACATTGAAAGCTACTCTTCTCCATCCAGCATCGCTTTTCTACCCTTAAGCCAACAATTATTCCAACAAACAATATCCCAGAGACACTCATCGAGACAGGCTTTGGATGGAGAAACCACAGGGAGAAAAAGACTCCATTCGAATGTGAGTAAGCTAAGATGCATGGGGACTTGTCAAGGACAAAGGAAAAAGCATTGAGTAGACATACACTTAGATAAGTTCTGGAATATTTTTTGAAGTACATACATCTACTCGGGCATTGGGGATGACATCTAAAATAAAATCTCCTTCCTAAGACAATTTCAACCTGCCTTTTGTGACTAAAGCAATAGTACTTGCTTATAAAAGGGTCAATGCTAATAACGTGGGAAAATTGAACCATACCTCCTTACTTTTCTTTTCTCTAAACATTGGCATCATTCTTTTATATTGCGGTGAGATTTTCACCATATATTGGGACATCTGAGCAAACTCGCATTCTCCCAACTTTGGGACCAATTATCATGGTCAGGAAGATATAATAGTAGTAATATTAATATATACTGTCTGAGCCTGAGTCACTTGCCTAACCCTTTGGCTGGAGTAAGGGATATGGACCCAAAGTAAGGTGTGTGGGGAAAGGAGGGGAGTAGATGTTCAGGTCAAACAAACAATACTCACTACACGTATTCATCACTTTATCGCCATATATTCATTCCATCAATATATTTAATACCTACTATGAACCAGACCCTATACCAGGTACTAAGATAAGGTAAGCAAAACAATATAGTCCCTAGTCATGGAACTTACAATTCAGCATTTCTAGCTAACTTTGGAGACAACCTATCTAATCACTCTGAACTTCAGTTACAAATATCATCTGTAAAATTAAGAGGATATTGGCCGGGTGCGGTGGCTCACACCTGTAATCCCAGCACTTTGGGAGGCCGAGGCAGGAGGATCACGAGGTCAGGAGATTGAGACCATCCTGGCTAACACGGTGAAACCCTGTCTCTACTAAAAAATACAAAAAATTAGCCGGGCGTGGTGGCGGGCGCCTGTAGTCCCAGCTGCTTGGGAGGCTGAGGCAGGAGAATGGTGTGAACCCAGGAGGCGGAGCTTGCAGTGAGCTGAGATCCTGCCACTGCACTCCAGCCTGGATGACAGAGTGAGACTCCATCTCAAATAAATAAACTAAATAAATAAATAAACAAATAATAAAAATTAAGATGATATTTCCCAGAAAACCAAATACCGCATGTTCTCACTTATAAGTGGGAGCTGAATCATAAGAACACATAGACACATAAAGGGAAACAACAGACACTGGTGTCTACTTGAGGGTGAAGGGTAGGAACAGGGAGAGGATCAGGAAAAATAACTAATGGGTACTAGGCTTACTACCTGGGTGAGAAAATAATCTGTACAGCAAACTCCCATGACACCACTTTACCTATGTAACAAACCTGCACATGCACCCCTGAACTTAAACGTGAAAAAATAAAAATAGAAAGAAGATAAAAATATAGACAAGGAATCCAGTGCTCAGCATTAGCAGTTTAAGCTGTGTTCCCAGGGCGGCAGCTGTGGCGTTCCCGTTGCTTCCAATTCTGCAGTGAGATTTTAGGAATTGTTTCTGGCTGCATAGCTTCCAAATCTTGTTCATTAGCTTTGCTGGAGATTCTGTGCACAATCTAATAATTCCTTAATAAATTGCCCTTCTGCTCAAACCAGTTTTGATTGTGTGCCACTAAAAACCTTAACTGATAAAGAAAGTACTTAATAAATGGTAACTATAGTTACTAATCCCTTAGCTTGTCCCTTTATTAAGAAAAGTATGGCTGAGACCCACGCAAGGTGGAACCCTGAAGAAACATCCCTAAGAATTAAATCTGGGCCGGGCGCGGTGGCTCAAGCCTGTAATCCCAGCACTTTGGGAGGCCGAGATGGGCGGATCACGAGGTCAGGAGATTGAGACCATCCTGGCTAACACGGTGAAACCCCGTCTCTACTGAAAATACAAAAAACGAGCCGGGCGAGGTGGCAGCGCCTGTAGTCCCAGCTACTCGGGAGGCTGAGGCAGGAGAATGGCGTGAACCCGGGAGGCGGAGCTTGCAGTGAGCTGAGATCCGGCCACTGCACTTCAGCCTGGGTGACAGAGCGAGACTCCGTCTCAAAAAAAAAAAAAAAAGAATTAAATCTGACCCTAACCCTGGCCATGGCAGGAGTTGAAAGCAGCTCCCAATTCTAATGGACAAGCAGGATGAAGAGTCCTTTGTCATTTTCCAGAGACCAGAAGAAGGAAGGACTCAATTCTGCCTTCCACATATAGAGGTAAAATCATGATTTCTCTAAAGGGGTTTTCACGCACTGCACTGATTAAAAGTAATAACATGCTGCTGCTTCAACTCCAGATTTAATTTCAGACATTTAAATGTGTTATGGCCTTTCAATTGAGTTCTGTGTGTTTAGTGGAGCAGAAAGGTAGGGATCTTAGATTTTCCTTGTCATCTGGCAGACATTAAGGGGCATCAGGTCCATATTCCTGACCTTCAGAGAATGGATGCAGGACATGATTATCCCACTGACCCACAACCTTGACTGTGGTGGGGAACAGGTGGTATTCATGTGAGAAAACATTTTAGGATTTTGTCAAACAGAGCCAGGGCCGATCAGACAGCCCTTGAAGGGTAGCTGGGCCACTATTCAGAGGTCTAGGTGAGTCACTATCTGAGCACCTACTTGAGAGGAAAAGCCTGTCTTCCCAGAAATACATAGGGATGGCAGTCTAATGACTTTGGAATTTACCTGATCTCATTTCTCCTGCTCCACTCTCATACAGCTTGTGATTCATATTACCCCAGGGGCTGCCACTTACATCCTGCGATACTTTGAAGTTAACCTTCCTCAGGCTCAGTTTCCTCACTCTTAAAATACAATCATTTTATCTAACATATTGTATTTAAAACACAGATTATTGATTGGAGCACCTACAAAAGGCTTAGATTGTATAAACTGGTTAGCCCTAATCTCATATTAAAAGATCAATTGTATAAATTGGTTAGCCATAATCTCATATTAAAAGATCAATAATTGCAACTAATTGCATACTTACCTTCACCTTACCAGAAAACAGGGCAGCAAGATCTGGGGTGGCAAGTATAGCTCTTCTGTTGACTTGGCCCCATGTCTGTGTCTCATCTCTTTGCTTCCATTTCTTCCAACAGAGAGATGAGAGAAGACCAGCAACAATGACTACACTGTCACAGCTCACAGCCTCAGGTAGAGTTTGCCGAGAGATGTTGGAACCCCTTGTCCTGGCCCCAGTTCCAGAAATGGAACCCATTGATAATCCTCCTCTGGGCTCCCAGTGGCTGGTCCAGTAATGCAGAGAGAGATATCTTATCAGCACGCAGAGCTGTGACCATCCTCATGGTGACCCCACTCTCCAATATGTCAGAAAAAAAGATTCAGACTCAGGAATAAGAGCATGAAGACTTCTTCAATACATTTCTCAGTTTAGGACTCATTTGGTAGTTCCTATGGAAGCATGAAAGATTTCGGAACAGAGAAATAGAATGGAAAAACCAAGTTTAAATTCCAGCAATTAAACTGAGGTGAGAATGATCAAGATTACCTTAACATTCTCCTCAGCTTGACTAAACTTTAGACAGGCTTCTTCCTGTCTGTAAGTCCCACCCTCCTTTTCTTTGAGCATGCTTTAGAAAACTTTCAACTGTAAATTTTTTCTCTGACCCTTTGAGATGTAAATCTTCTCTGAATTTTTGCTTGTTAGTTTTATTACCCAGGAATATCTTTCTCAAGGACCTAGGAGCCATTCCTTTGAAATGTAATCACCAAGAAAGATAGGGCCCCTATCTCCCAGTCTCTGTGAGAAGGTAGAAGCTTAACTGTCACAAGTGCCAAAAAGCAAACACAGATCTCATCAACAAACCTTCCTCCTAATGTCCTCCAGCACTTTTCCTCCAGCTTACCTCAATGCTCAAAACCCCCTCACCCTTTTGTTTCAGCGGAGTTTAATCTCTCTCCCCTATTGCATTCCTGTTGAAAAAAGTCTTCCTTGCCTTTGTAACTCCATCCTGTGCAACTTTTCTTTGGCAAACATGGTTAAGAGAACAATTTAGAAGCTGTTATAACTTTCCAAGAGAAAGAGGCAAAGATAGCAGAGCTAGAAAGCATGGTTTGGATTTGGAAGAAGGGAGTAAAAGACCATTTAAAAGTCAGAGTGACTTCCTGCTACTTTTAGCTTCTGGGCAACAGGACTGCTACCCCATATGTGCCAAAGGTCAGGAAGGAAACTGGGCTGGAATAGAAAGACAAAATGATAAGTTCTTTTTTAACATGTTGAATTGAAATTTCCTCTGGAAAAGACAGAGATACAGCATAGAGGGCTGCAAATGAGTCAGGGATCAAGGTACAATATTATCCATATTTCTTTTCTCCAAAGTAAGATGTATTTTTAAAAAATCATTCAGAGGTAATACATAGATGTAGTAGAAAGCTGGGGCACAGATAATTATGAAGTAACAAAGCAAAACAAAACCCCACCCAGAACCTCCACAAAAATAGCAGCCACTCTTTCCATTTAGAGGTTGTCTGTGCCTAAGGCACTGATGGGCTGGAACAGGAAAGGTAAGAAAAGGGATCATTGTAACTAAGGCAATTATTGGTATGAAAGAGTGTTAGGCAGACGCTATGGGAGGGTAGGAGGGTGGGCAATAACCTGAAAGGAAGGGGATGAAGGAAAAATCATCAAATGGGTGACACTTTAAAGTATGATTATTGTAAAGTAAGGAGTTTAATAAAAAAAAAAGCAGAAAGACAAGCTATCGCCTGGGAGAAGGTAGTTGCTCTAGAGCACCTATCAAATAACTAATATCCACAATTTTAAAGAACTTCTACAAAGCAATGTTTTTAAAAGGCAGACAACCTAATTTTTTTAAATGGCTGAAATACTAAACAGGTACTTCACCAAAAAGGTATTTAAGTGGCCAGTGACCATATTAAAAAGGTGCTCAACTTTACTGGCTACTGAAGAACTGTAAATTAAATCCATAATTTTCTATTAACACACACTCTCCAGAATGACAAAAATTAAAAATGCCAAGTGTGGGTGGGGCTGTGGAGCAATTAGAACTCAAACTATTTAAGTAGGAGTATAAATTGGTAAAGCGTATAAATTGATAAAGCAACTATTTATTTCCTTTTTTTGAAATAGGGTCTCACTCTGTCACCCAGGCTGGAGTGCAGTGGCGCGATCTCAGCTCACTGCAATCTCTGCCTCCTGGGTTCAAGCAATTCTCCCACCTCAGCCTCCAGAGTAGCTGTGATTATAGATGTGCACCACCATGCCCAGCTAAGTTTTGTATTTTTAGTAGAGATGGGGTTTCACCATGTTGGCTAGGCTGGTCTCAACCTCCTGGCCACAAGTGATCCATCCACCTCAGCTTCCCAAAGGGCTGGGATTACAGGCATGAGCCACCACACTCAGCCTCATAAAGTAACATTAAAAACAGTTTAGTAGTATCTGCTAAGGCTGAATCTATGCCAATCTCTGAAACAGCAATTCCACTCCAATGTGTAAATCCAACAGAGAGAGGATGTGTATTTACCAAAAAGCATATTAAAGAATGTTAATAGTGGCAAAATTTATAATAGTGTCAAACTGGAGAAATCCAAATGTCCATCAGTAGTAAAATGAATAAAATGTTCATTATACAGAGAAGAAAACAATGCAAATGACCAAACTACAAGTACATGTAAGAACATGAATAAATTTCACTAACATTAAAATTGAGAAAAAATAGCCAGCCACAAATCATATATACTGAATAATTCCATTTATATCAAGTTTTTTAAAAGTCAAAAATAATTGATGGTATTAGAAGTTAGTATAGTGGTAACTCCTGAGGGTGGGAAATTACTGAAAGGGGGCACCAGGAGGTTTTGGGGAGCTGTTGGTGCTCTGTTTCTTGATCTGTGTGCTGGTCACTCCATTTGTTCAGTCTGTGAAATCTGAAGCCGAAAATGTACAATTTGTGCACTTTTCTGCGTGTATGTTACATGTCAGTAACATTTACATTAAGTAAAATAGAAGTGAAAGGGGCTCATTTTGTCTGAAACGCAGATTGCCTGGGAGAGGAGTAGGTCTAGGAGCTAGATCCTATGTTTGATGACTGCCTGCACAGTCTCCTCTTAAAAGCCAGACTGGAAAGAAATGAGGTGTATGGAGGAGCAGAAATCTGCATTCCTCAGAGAGGAACAGAGAACAGGAGGCCAGAGATGTAGCAGGAAAGGAAAAAGATAGAAGCAGTTGAAACAAACAAATGCTTACAAAGGCTGCAGACTAGAAATTGACACAGTGAAGCAGGCGACGACTTGAAAAATAACAGTTGGAAAATTTGTATCTAAAATATAATACAAGCAAGAATATTTAAAATCAGTAATTCTGCAGAGAGCCTAATTGCTCTCACCACTGTCCACCTAAAAGAAAGAAACTGAGGCAAGATTAATATAAGTAGAGGGTTTATTTGGGCCAGTCTTGAGGATTGCAACTTCAAAGCACAGATTACAGTTACACTGACTATATAGTCCGGTCCCATCAGCAACAGTTACAAGTGGATTTTTAAAGGAAAAGAAAAGGCAGTTCCTAAGTTGTTTAGCAATAATTTACATATGAAAATAACATAAGCTATTGATCTGGCTATATGTTTTTCTTTGTTTCCTGAATTACAAGAAAGGGAAGATAATGGGTGAGGCAGCTAGTTAGGAACTACATGGTTTTAAACAATTGCCTCCAAGTGTGGGTGCTGTCGGGCAGCGGGAGCATGACTGAAGTCCCATATACTCACGTTAGCCCTGATAAAGTTTTCATACCTCACATAGCTCAGCCTGCTCTGAGTTTGTTCTTTTTTCATTGCTTTGATTCACGTGGAGTTGACACTGCATTCTGAAGCCAAGTGGAGTTTCTCATTACTTTTGCCCAACAAAGCAGGAGAGACTTCAAGGGTCCAGAATTCTTACACTGAAGAGGCAAATTGTTCCATTGTTCTCTAACCTTCCCTCCTCTTCCACTCATAATCTTAGCCTCATCTCTGCTTCTCTCTGCTAAATATGGAAGCTGCCACGCCCACCCTGATGCCTCTGTCCTTCCTCCTCACTGCCTTGCTGCCTAAGTGTCAGCTTCTCAAATGTCTCCCTGTCACTCAGATGCCTTGACAGAAAAGGCCGGAGGACACTGGGCTCAGGGACCTGAGTCTTCACCCTGCAGGCTTTGCTGGAATTTGAGCAGAATCCAGCATCGTTCATCACTGTCAGGTCTGGAGTTATCACTACAGCAAATGCAAATCCAGCCATTCAGATGTCAGAAAGGCCTTCGAAATTTGCCTTTCTATCTCAGGTGCCCAGGAAGGCGACTGTTCTCTTCTCAAGTTAGACGATTTCAGGTCAGAGGCCAGAATATGGAAGGCATGCCTGTGTCTTCACAAACCTACATGGCTTTGGAGTAGTTGGGACCGGACCCCAAGGTCATGGTGAGGAACAAACTCTACTCTTCAACCAAAGTGTGGCGCTTACTCTGCAGAGGTCCCTATAAAATAATAAGCTTCCTTTTGGCATGTGGCTATTTTCTGCTCCTCCTTGAGCCCATGGATTTCAGAAAGACCTAACTGTTGGCTTTTAACAGTCCAGCATCTGGGTCAAGAAAGGGGAACTCTAGGCTAGCAGTCCTCAACCTGTGGTCTCCAGGACAAGTGGTATCAGCATCATATGGGAACTGGTTAGAAATTCAAATTACTGAGCTCCACCTTAGAACTACAGAACCCGAAACTATCAGGGTAGAGTCCAGCAACCAGTGTTTTAACATGATACCTTAGGCGAGTGTGATGCAAGCTCAAGTTCCAGAAACACCACTCTTAAGTCTAAGAAGATGAAGGTTCTAGGACTTCCAAGTACTCTAATGCTTTTCCTATGGTAGAGCTAGCAGGAGTTCATTTATTATTCATCCAGGTGCTGATTTTGCAGTTCCAGGACTTTGAGTCAATGCCAGAGCAGTTGAGGTAGAGCAAGGAGGAATAACAAAAATGCTGGGATATCGTGATGTCCAGACACAGGTGAGCTTTTTGGAGCCTCCCAACTTGTCCCTTAGTACTTAAAATTTGTCACAGATGCTACCATCAGCCATATGACATGGCTAGAGGAGAGTCTCCCCCTTTTGCTGATATATACCCCAAAACAAGCCACAGAAAAAGCAGGCTCCCAAGACTTCTTGGCTCCTGTTGTTCCAAACATCTTCTACCCTTCTGTCCCCTAGACCTGCAGCACTAAAGTCAACTTATTTAAAATAAATCTGCCAGTCTGCTTCAAAGAGATTTGTTCTCTTAAATTTGTCCCAGACTGAAAACTGCACACGTCCAAGGTTTAAGAGGTTATGTTAGGAGAAATTGAACATTATCTCAGGATAATGTTTTCCTACTGCTACTTAAATTTCCAGAGGCATTTACAAAAATTAAACATCAATGGGAAGCCAAGTCCTTTATTTATGAAGCTAGCAATAGACATTGATCCTGTGATAATGTTATTATTTTTCTTATTGCTCTTGTCAGTGTGCATTTCATCATCACTGGGTTGGATGAGTATAGGGCAGCATGGGAAAACAATGTTTACTGATTTGCAGTTTCTAGGTGCTTTAAAAATAAATTTATGCACAGGTACATATGAGCATATTAAAGCTCTTAATTAATTGGTGTTTCTAATAATTTCTTCTTGAATTTTTATTAGCACACGTACAATCTAGCCAGTCACCTTGAAGTTAGATTAGATGGCACTCAAGTCACTTAGCACAGGTGAATCAGACAGAGTTTAGACCCCTCTGTAAACTAGGAAAATGAAGACAGTGACTTTATTTATAAGAAAAATGAACTTGGCCAACAACATTAGAGAATGCTTACTCATTCTGTACCTAGATGCAGAGGAGCTTGGAACAGACCAGGAGAAATGAGACCATTATATACCCTAAAATTACAACTTGTCTAATTGATCCAAGGGGAAGCAGAGAAAGTTAACTGTAGGGCAGCAAGATGTAAACTTGGGAAGTCAGATAAGAATGGACCTTGAAAGGGGTAGGTATGCACGGGACCAGGGCACAGCTGCCAAGCATGATCATGATCATGATCATGAACTGCCTCTTCCTCTGTGTGAGAAGAGGAAGTAAGTCTAGTCCCAATCACTTAAGAAGTACTGATCCCTTAGGAAGAGGCTCTGGTACAGTATCCTTCCCCTGTCTTAAAGGCACATGGAGTCTCAGCTGCCCAGCAGGAATGTCTAGAGAAAAAGTAGCTAATTTTGTGGGCAGGGGTGAGGGAAGGAGAAATATTGTCTGGCTCAGGAAGAGTGTGGTCCCCACAGTAACGCAGATCCCTGATGTGACATTTGAGGCAGCATCCCTTCCTTTTCAAGATTGGTTCTTCCTCTTGCATTCTGGATCTCTTCCCTGGTGTCTTTTCAGGGCCTCAAGTACCCCATCTCTCTCTTATCTAGTCAACCCTTTCCTCGCAATCACATCTTCCCCAAAATACTTAAACAGGCTCAAGCTTTCCCCACCTTAAAAATATCTTCCCTCCACCCCACACTTCCTGCAGCTATAGCACTCTCTCCTCCTCCTCACACTCAAAGTTTTCCAGAAAGTTATCCATCTTTGCCATCTCCATATGCTCCCCTCCCACTCCTCAACTCACCTCGCTCTGTCTTCCACTCCTATCACAGGCTTTAAAAAGCCACTGCAATCATTAGGTGACCTCGCTGTTGCAAGAGTCTCAGGACACTTTCAACCCTACCTTATTTGACACCTCTGCAAGGTGAAGGTCACTCCATTCATCTATGCTCCTTCCTGGATTCTTGGAGCTCCACGATCTCCTGGGCTTCCTCCTACCCACCTGCCTGCTTATTTATTTATTCTGCAGGCTTCTTCTCCCTACCCAACATGCCAGAGTTCCTGCACGCTCCAGGAGTCATCCTTGACCTCTCTCTCTTCCTCACCACTCTCCAATTCAAAACATCACCAAATCTTGTTAATTTGGGCCCTTTGGTATTTGTTTATTCATCGGTTTTTGTCTGTCTTCACTCCTCTCATCCTCTAAGAACTGCAATAGCCTCCTCCACAACAAAGAGAGTTGCCTAAAGTCACCCAGCTAATGAATGATGACCGGGAGTGGTTCCCAGATATTCTAGCCCTTAGTGCTGTGGAGTTTCCTCATCACCCTAATAGAATCACTCTTTATTCACAAAAGTAGAAAATTAATTTTGGATATGTCATTTATTATCAAGATGTTGTTGAGGAAAAATAGGGTCATGTAAGGTGCCTCTCAGCATCTTCCTTCAAGTTGCCAGGATTAGAAAAACAGAGGCAAGATTCTATGTGTGTCCTCAGAAGACCTTTCTGAGAACCATTCCCCTAGGAACTTAAAAAAATTAAGCCTCCAACTCTTTCCATCTTAACTGTGTAACAGAGGAAGGTGATGACAACTGAGGAAGGAAGGAGACAAGCAAGACTCAGACTTCAAAGGCTTGGCAGCTACCATCAGCAAGAGGTGAGAACAGCAGACAAGACAGCAACACTCCTGAAATAATCAATCCATACGGACTGCCATGTGAAATGTGGAGCAGACTCGTTCTAAGTGGTTCCAGGAAGCAAAATAAGACACAAGAGGGGAAGTTACTGATAGATTTCAACCCGACGTGAGACAGAAAAAAAAATCTGTTGGAACTGTCCAAGGTACCATGAGGAGGAATGGGCCAGGAGGGACACTTGTATCTTAGGCTGCATACCACTTTCTTATGGGTTTTGTCAAAGAGACTCTTGCACTATGATGAATAAGATAAAGTAAGATCTAGTTTTCATACCAGACCTCACAGGTAAGATAGTGTTCTGTGGCTTGACCTTCTCAACAACATTAAGAGACCACTGGACAGATACTATTCCCTACTTAGATAAAAGTTAGGTAAATTATCTTCATCACACAACAGACTAATAGAGGATCTAAGATTCATCCATCCCACACTATTTTATGGAACACTGTTATGTTGTACAGACTCTGGTAGGCATTGTAGATGAAATTGGAAAAGTAATCTCATACCACCAAGGAGATGATTAATAAAGATGATACTCATGCAGGCCAATTAACATACAGGGAGATAAGATGGAGGTTAGAAAATCCAGGAGGCTTATAGGACAGGGAGGAGGTACACTTAGAAGGCTAAAAAGGAAAGAAGCAGTCAGAGAATGTGTGGCCAGGGCCAGGTCTTGAAGACAGTGAACAGAAGTCAACGAAGCAAATTTCTTCAGGTGGCTGGTATGCTGCTGCTACTCCCCGCAGATGTCCTTTACCAGAGCAGTAGTCCCATTGTCAGGAGCTTCAAGTGTTGGCTGCTATGGCTCACATCTGCCTCCCTTCTCAGGACAATTGCTCCTGACAAACTGGTGGCACCTCATCTTGGAGGTTACATCCCTCACATACAGAAACATCCTACTTTCAATGGCTGACCCACATGGGAGTCCTGGGGCCTCTGCCTCAAAGTGAGACAATCTCTATGGTGCAATTCACACTCCAGAACTCCCTGAGGGATCCACTAATATCTCATTCTCCTGTAACTCCTGCCCCTTACCCTATCTTGGCTCCTTCCCTCCCCTTTTCCTGAGACTGTTCCCTTGATAAATCTTATAAATCTCTGTCTTCATCCCTGCTTCCAGGGAACCCAACCTAAGTCAAGGAGGAAGGATGTTCAAGGCAGAGAGGAAATGGATGTGAGAAAGCACAGTGCAAGAAAAAACAGCAATAGGTTGGAGCAGAGAGGTGACCTGCAGTGTGTCATGGAATAAACTAGGGCAGGTGAACAGGGGACACAGTCCTACCTCCAGACATCTAGCTCGGTTACATTCAACCTCTCCAAACTGACCTCTGATATTCTACATGGCTCCAAGCTGACCTCTGATATTCTACATGACTGCTTTAGATGCAATATTTCAGAGCACATCTAGGCCATGAAGTGAGTTTATAGAGGAAACAAGTGACAAATAAATTCCTTGATTTATTCAGTGGCATTTCACAGAGCAGGAACAAAGATGAGCCCCCTGGAATTTCTTGATTCTCAGACCATATTACAGCTAGGGAACTTGCCACAGAATCCTTTTGAGGGAGAGCAGATTATCTCAGTAGGCTATTTTGTCCTCCCTTGCCTCTCCAGAAATGGCAACCTCCCCCTGCCCCTTTCATTGGCTCCATCTGCTTTTCCTGCTTTCCTTTCTGGCCTCTATTCATAAGGTCTTGCCCCTGGGTCTCCGTTAGCATTGGATTTTAATTCTAAACGTTTCCAAAGCCAATGAAGCTCTTTAATCACAAAGCTGGATTGCCAAGGAAAGAATGCTAATTGGAAACTTTTATTTCTAGAAGTCCTGGAGAGTTTAGACATGGATATTTTTCTTTGGTCTATCATGCCCTTAGCACAGAATAGACTCAGGGAAGCAAAAAATAAAATGTGGCCCCAAATATGAGAAATTAACCTGAGAAATATACAAACTCCTAAGAAAATGAGAGATCTCTGGATTTCAAATAAGTCTAGTGATCCAACTGGAGGCACCTGAGACCTAGTTATATTTTCTTAGGAAGCAGAGGACTGGGCAAAGGTAGATAGAAAAAGACCCCAAGAACCCAATGAGAGCTCATAATTAGGATCAGGCCCCAAGCAAGGCCCAGCACCTGCAGCACTGCTCGGGTTCAGAGTATAATCTTCCTCTTTCACAATCACACAGGTAACCTGCTATGTTCCAAGCCCCTTGCTGGTCCCTGAGCCATAGACAAGAATAAGACACAGTTCTCGTCCTCAGAGCCTAGAAGGAAGAAGAGAAATAGATGCAAATATTCACAGCAGCATTGCCTGAGGAGACAGAATACATCACTCCCTCTGGGGGTGGAGGTAGAGGGCAGGGTAGACTTTCCTTGAATGGACTATGCAGGAGAAAGACTCACTTCCTTCCCAGATATGATATCCCCACAAATCCAGACCACCATCCACATACCAAGATTTCATGCTCCTCTGTTTCTTTGCTTATACCAACAGACCGACCCTGGCTGACACAGGCCAAATAATAATATGTTTGAAGACTTTGTGATGGTTCACAGAATACAAGAAGTGGTTAAGGGAGTAACCCTGGACAAAGCCGGGACCAGAGCAACTTTGGGGATTTAGGTAGCAGATGTTAACACCAGCTGGAAGTGAAATGATTTTGCCAGAGGAATGGAGGGCGGATGCCTTTAGGATCCAATATGGGGCACACAGGGTACATGAGCCTGCCTGAGATTTTCAGCCAATAACTGCTAAGTTTTCAAGTCATTTGTGGATCTACTGCATCACAGGAGTCCTTATTTAAAAGGTAGAAATTCAGCTGCTTCACTGAATACAGTGACTAAATTCCTAAACATGGCGCAGGAATCAGTCTCTTAATAAGCAACTAAGTGGCTCTACCAACATAAGATCACTGAAGCCAGACCATCTCCTGACGCACCCACTAAGGAGTGAGTCATCCCTGAGACTCTTCAGGTGTTGCTGGTTATGGCTAGAACTCTTCAGAGTGATCTTGCTCCCAAACCTACTGGACTCCCTGCTTCATGTGCAGCACCTAGAACAGTGGCTGTTCCATATTAGGATCTCTGTGTATTTAGTGAAGGAAAAGAAGAGAGGAAGGACAGGAAGGGGGAAAGAAATTTCTCAGTTATCCACTACAATTCAACTAGAGAATTAATCTACCGAGTACCTTTTCACTGGGACTCAGGAAGAGCAGACCAAGGGAACCAATACATCTGACCAAAGTAGCTCCTGAATTCAGAAACATTATAGTATTTTAACCTGTGGATGTTAGGGAGGTTCTATTACTCTTTATTAACACAAGCAAATGAACAAATGCTTTGTTCCTGAAATGCTTTAAAAATGGGCTGGACCTTTAAAAGAATTTCAAAACCAATCAGTGCTAGATTATTTATTGTTCATTACTGCATAGGGAGGGAGGTGGTGGTTAAGAAAAAGCTCTTCCTCGAGGTCCTATCTTCTGAGTTAAGCCACAATATAGACTGGGGAAAGCGGCGTGGGGAGGGGGTGGCGGGGGTGCAATTTCAAGATTTAACAATGGTATCCAACTGATCCTTGCAGGATTGCAAATAAAGGAAGTTGTATCCTCAGGAGTGCTATTAACACTAAGGTCTCTCAGCTCCTATTGTTAAAGAACATTCATTACCAGGCTCTCATATAAAATCCTGAGAAGGAAGCAAATATGAGTCTGCAATGTTCTCAGTAGTTCTTATGCAATTGCCTCTTGGGCCTAATTAGAGCTGCTTTTGTAATTCACCAGCTATAAATTCCTTCCAATGCTCTCATAGCACTGGGAGATTGGCCACCCCAAGTCAGGGTTTTGTGCTGGTGCTGCAAGTCTACCCAGTGACCTGAAGCTGGTGGCGATCCCTTCAATGGCCATCGTGTGGCCAGTGGCCCTCAGACACCTGGAATAGCTATCCGATTTGCTAATTGTTTTTCTGTTCTCTGCTGATTGGGTTAAAAGATAACTTTGCATATTGTGTCAGGCAGCACCTGCTTTTTCTCAGCTAATTTATTTTAAATTGGTTTAGTACAGACTTTTTACCCCATGATGTCTACAGAGCTATGAATTCATTTCCTCATCTACCCTCTTGAATTTGATTAAGGAATGAAAATAGCTATATAGCTTTACGGTGAGACTAAAAGAACAGACACAGAGAACCCAAGCCAAGCTAATTCTGAAACTGGAAAACAAATATTTCAAAAGGTTTTTATCTGTAGTAGGAAATAGCAGGACAATAGTTACACAAAATCTAACATCTGATCATGTGGAAGACTAGACTATATTATACTAATCTATTGAACTTCTGTAAAATATCTAGCCCTTTACATAATTTTTCCATTTTCATGTAACCCAATGGAGACAGGTATCTATTAATCCTATTACAACAACAACAAAAAAGAAACTAAAGCTTAGGGAAGTTAAATAACTTGCCCAAGATTACTTACCCAATAAGATTTGAACCTAGGTCAGTTCAACTCCAAAGCCAGAGACCTTTCTACATTATCTATATTTTCAAATCCCTTTGCTTTGACCTTCCAAACAGCCAAACCAGGAGGTGATTTCAGGTGTTACAAAAAGATTATTTACTTTCCAAAAGGATTTGCAACAGGGTTCCTTGAAATAGCCAATCCCCCTATTGTGCTGAAAATATAATTCAAGCTACAAAATTTCTATTTACAAGAAACATTTTTGCACCACATCTGCTGTGTAAAGCAGAGTAGGGTTTAACATAGCCACTTTCCTTTTTTAATGGAAGCATCAAAGACGTAGGGCCTATAAGGGTAAGTATCATGAGAATGTAAATTTTGTGATGACCATAATGTGTAGCACCTACTAAACACTCAAAATTGTTATCTGCCATTGCAATACATTTTTCAGATGTCTCAAAATGCAGTCTGTGATAGATTGCAAAAATGGCCATAAACTTCTTTCCTCCCATAAAGAAATGGAATCTATTTCTTCACTCATTGAATCTCCATGGACGGTGTGATTTGCTTTGGCCAACTGGACATTAGCAAATTTGATGTGATCAGAGGCTTGAAAAGTGCTTGAGCATTCTGGCTTGCCAACCTGCTCAGCTTGGAGCCCCGAGTTCACCATGTGATTCAGTCCAAGATAGCCTGCTAAAGCAGAACCGAGGCACCCCAGCGAACAGGCATCCAGACCCTGGCTGCCAACCTACCAACCACTAGGCATACAAGGAGGCCATTCTAGATCACCAGGCAGATCTGCCGGCTGATGGCAGCAGCATAAGAGAGCCAGCCACGATCAAGCTGAGCCAGCCCAAGACAAGAACTGAATGATCCACAGAACTGTAAACTAAAGAGAATGGCTTTTTGTTTTAAGCCACAAAGCTATCTTAACACAACAGAAATCAACCACCACACAGTCCTACTGCATGTTTTTAATCTGTTATATACCTAAGCCATACAAAAAGACAAGAAAACCATAGAATGGCAAGAAGTAAAAGCTAGCAAAGAGAGAGAACAAGGCGTCCAAAGTATGAACGAAGTCATTGGAAAGTTAAGGGACTCAAAAAAATCACATTTACGGTTAGCATTCGGCTCTTTTCTCTCCCAGTTCACTGATCTTTCCACTACACCAATCTCTTTCGCTGAATTTTTGAGCCTAACTGGACCAATTCCATGTCCCATTGTAGTCTCTAGCCCTGGGGGAAGCAAGTCAATTGGAGTTTTAAGTTAATAATAAATGAAGAATTTTTCCAATGTGCTTCTTCATTTCTCCTTCTCTCTTCAGATCTTTTCTGCAGGTTACTCAAGTCAGCGAGCACACTATGGGGGAAATGGATGAAAGGACAGACAGGAGCTGTAGTAATGTGGTGTGACTAGAGGGTATGTTTCACCTTCAAAGCACATTGGCCATAAATTCCAGGATGTACTTTCACAGTTCACATTCCTATATAACGTCTACTTTTGAGTTCCCCAGCAGGTGAGAATGTTAGTTTTTTGTTTTTTTCATTTTTTGTTTTTTTTAAAGATACAACACAAGAATGATGAATGATGTGTTCCTCTTGGTGTAAGGGGAAGGAAGTAGGATATTCAGGAGCTATCAGTTGTGCTTGTCAGTGGTCGAGCTAAGCAATCCACCTTTCACATTGAAAAGAGTGGGGAGTCTACTCTGATAAAAGGTAAGAAGGTGGCCTATTCCCTCCCTCAACCATAGAAATCCGCACAGTTATCCCGCAAAAATTAATTGGGTATTCCAGGTTAAGCAATAAAATTCAGCACCCACCTTCAGAAGCCACTGTTTAGAAATGAGAGAGACATGTAACCACAACTAATATTCAGCAGGTACACACTATTATAAGTTATTCAAATATGTAAATATCTCCATATTGGCCAGTAAATAGTAAAACTGCCATAAATGGTAGAATTAATTAATAAAGTAAATTCTAGCATGTGGTTTATCTCAGAAACCACACAGTGCAATGTCAAGAGACTCTTCTAATTTGGGTACTGGATCTGCTGCAGTTCATTTTTCTTTTTCTTTTTTTTTTTTTTTTTTTTTTTTAATGAGCTGGCAATTTGCCTCCTGGTTTGAAAGGTTTTGAATGGGAGAGAGAGAGGCTAATGGGACAAGGTGAGGAGGGTCTATACCCACCCATTAGAAACATCTAACCCTGTCAGGCCTAGGTGGTGGCTGAAGAGATAGTCAGGGTCTATGGGCCGAGACAGATGTCAGCACAGGACTCCCGGGTGAGCTTGGGCAGCTCTGCTTTATTTGACAATCCATCCCTCATGGGGAGTGGCCATCTGTGACACTGTGAACAGTCTTGGAGGGGAATTCTGCCCTGGACATCCCAGCCAGTGGCCAAGAGAGTCTCACTGCCTCTCGAGTAATCTCTGGGCAGAGGAGCCTTATGCCACCCAGTGCTTCCCACCACACCCCACCCTTCCCATGGCCGATGCAGCCAACGCAAATAGGCCATCAATATCCATGAGGGCCTCTTTCTTTTACGTCCACATTTCTTATTGTCTCTCCCACTCTGCCTTTTTTTCACTTCACAGAGAGCACCCCAACCAGCAGCCTCCTTGTCAATGGTGCCCACTCTCCTGTGACTGGCCAAGGCAGGGCACACTGTCCTCTCCATCAGAAAGGCAAACCAAAATGCCAGATCCTGGCTCCTGCAGCAACCAGGAGGAGCCAGTTTACCCCTCCCTTGCTATTCCTTTCCCCTGTCTGCTTCCCTCTGCGTATGGCAATTCCTTTTCATCCCTGCCCTCAAAGAACCACCTGATACGGGGTCAGAACCTCGATGGTACCAATCTGACCAACTGTTGGGGGAAGAGAAGATACAAAGAATGGAGGCCTGGAAATCATCAGAAAGCTCAGTGCTAAGATGGGGGCAAAGGCACAAACCCCATTCAGGTTCTGTCAAGAATCTCAGTCTTCTAATGACAATCAAGGGTGGGAAGGGGAAGGGTGTCGGAAGCCTTTGATGCGACTGGCAAGCCATGGTTCTGACAGGATGCCATTTAGCTGGTGAATGCTGCATCAACCAAAAAAGCATACTAGCAATTTCCAAAAACCAACAAACAACTAGAAAATTATATTGATGTGACAAAGGATTTCTGTTACAACATATGGTACTTTGAAATAAGTTTTTAAAATATATAATGTTTAGTTTATATATAGTATAACCACAATATAAACATAATATAGCATAATATATAATACAAAAGTATAGGAATAAAAATATATACAGTATATATAGATATAATTTAATTTATATGTAGTATATACAGTTTAATTATAGAAGAGGAATATATTTATTTTCAACTCTTGTATTACACATCCGTTTTTAAATATTTTAAATACCTAGAGAAAATTAAACTACCTAACTGATAATATATAAGAGATATAAGATAAGAAATAATGATCTTGTACCATCACAGATATGGAAACTTTAGTATCATGATGACTAATTCTCTAATATTCAATTTGCTCCAAATAATGAATGTAAGAATATCACAGTAATTCCATCTCTTGCCAGTCAGTCATCAAAGAATGGCATATAACCTAATTCTGGCCAACAAGAAATAATGAAAGTCTCCTGGGATTCAAAGAAAAGTCTTCTCCATGTAAAAAGAAGGCCACAAGCCAGACAGTCCTTCTCTCTGGTGCTGTGGTGGCAAGATAACCTGGAACTACTGAGGTCACCAAGCTGCCAGCCTGATGACAAAGCCCACGCATTGAGGAAGGCATAAACTGAAATTCTGAGGAAGCCAGAGCCATCACAAATGCATCACAAACTGTATCTATGGGAAATAACGTCTCCTTCTCCCTTAACGGTTTGCATCAAGTGTTTCTACTCCTTGGTGCAAAAGCATCTCCTCTGACGCAGGATCTCATGCGTAACTGCCAAGGATGCCAAGGTTAGCCATCACCTTAGGAGAGAGAGAGTACCTCCCAGACCCTCACCTTCACTCTTTTTTTCTCTCTTTCTGCGCTTTAAGCCTCCTTTCTCTTCCCACCTGGGTGCCACTTCTCTTGGTTATGGCCTCCAGCAGGGATGGACAGCCCCTTACCTGTTTTCACTGTTGTTGCTGACTTAAAAGAGGAGATGTTCCATATTATGAGGTAGAGGGGGAGGGAAGAGGCTATTATTCATGTGGGGTTTGAGTGCAGCATGTCTAAAGCACACTCAGACCCCCATGCTGTGGGGAGTGACTATTTCCTTGCTAGCACGCCTCCCCTACCGGATTATGCTAAAGGCAATGTCTGTCTGCTTCTTAGACCTGAGTTACCTTGTCAAAACTCTCTTATACATCCTTAGCTTCCAAGGCAGGGCAGGCTAGTGGCAGGGGTGTGAAGAGGAGGGTACCATCCAGCCACATAAAAAATGAAAGAAAATTTATCACCTCATGGCAGTCTCTGACAAATAGGACAAAACAAACCTAATCTCAAGAAGAAAACCAACACAATTTTTCCAGCGAGAAATTATCAAGATGAAATTAAAGACATTTAATATTGGTCTGTTATCAAGTTCTCTGTCTCCATTTTTCCCTGAGTTATGTGTTCTAGTAAGAGGTTCTTGTTTGCTCCAAATTCTCCAGAGACTTACAAAAAAATAGACACTAAAACAATGTGTTCAGGGGCAACTGAAACTTTTTCATAGCATGTATAACAGATGTTTGGGTCCCTGGTACCATTTGAACTTTAACAGCTTTGTAGATTTGTTCTTACTAATATAACTATAGCAGTCACTAATGAAGGTGAGACCATTCAAGGTGATTTACGTGAAAGGGCCATTAGTAGGGGACCCGTCCGATTTCCCCTGGGAGAGTTTGTGAATGGGGATAAGTAATTTGAGCAGTTCAAAGAGGGGTTAGAAAGTTGGAATTATTTAGACACGATATTTTTTAAAAGATAACATAGCTATGACCTCCTCTAAGTTATGTAACTGTTATTGATGTCAGGGAACATTATGGTTAAACAGAGACAAATGCTCAGATGGCTTTCCAAATATTAATAGACAATATATTTTTATTTTGTTTATAACTTTAAGTTTAGGGCTACGTGTGCAGATTACAGAGGTAAACTTGCGTCATGGGGGTTTGTTGTACAGATTATTTCATTACCCCGGTATCAAGCCGAGTTACTTTTCCTGATCCTCTCCCTCCTCCCATCCTCCATCCTCAAGTAGGCCCCAGTGTCTGTTGTTCCCTTCTATGTGGTCCACTGTTGTCATGATTTAGCTCCTACTTAGAAGTGAGAACATGCAGTATTTGGTTTTCTGTTCCTATGTTAGTTTGCTAAGGATAATGACCTCCAGCTCCATCCACGTCCCTGCAAAGGACAGGATCTCATTCTTTTTTATGACTGCATAGTATTCCATGGTGTACCTGTGCCACATTTCCTTTATTCAGTCTATCATTCATAGGCATTTAGGTTCATTCCATGTTTTTGCTATTGTGACTAGTGTTGCAATGAACATACATGTGCATATGTCTTTATAGAATGATTTATATTTCTTTGGGTATAAACCCAGTAATTAGATTGCTGGGCTGAATGATATTTCTGTCTGTAGGTCTTTCAGCAATTGTCACACTGTCTTAATTCAACAGTATGTTAATGATAAATATTTGGAGAGTCATGGGATGTTCTGTTATAAACACCTAAGGAAACCCATCAATAGTAAAAGGAGATGCCTCTGTCTAGAGAAATAAATAGAATTCAATTCAGTTCAGTCTGAATGGTGACATGCTAAGTTTAAAATGCTGAGAAGTATGGGTGTAAAAGTGATAATCCATAACATCTAACATACTCATTTTCAAAATCCTCAACTGCTGAGTTGTCTTATTTCTACCCACTTCCAACATGTTGCCAGTCTCCAGAAATAGGAAGGGGGCATATCTTAAAGATACCATTTGTGGGCTACTGCATAGTACACAGGGGTCCTTGTTTCAACCTTCTCTCATCTGGAGAAATAGGAAGGAAACAGAAATGTAGAGTTGCAGGGAAGGCAAGCATTTAACCTAGTTCTCAGACCCCGACGTCTGTAGTAACAGGGTTATGGATAATCTGCCCACTCCTTGTCAGGTCTTCCTCTGGGATATTTTAATAAAGTGAGACTTGGATTTGCCCAGCAAGAGAAGTTTCCTCACTTATTGGTCGCACATGGCTAGTTGCAGCAACAGCAGCAGCAGCAGCAGCAGCAGCAGGAGTGGAAAGAGTCCAGTTTCCCAAAATCTGTCCAGGGAAATTGTCCCCAACCCTCAGATATGGAATGACCTTTAGAAACACTGACAATGTGCACACGTTTCAACACTAAGTTAGTGTTTAAAAAGTATGTCACTGACACCATGTCCCTGCCAGTACCTACTGCTGATAAACATGAGTAAGAGAAGGAATTGTGCTCTCTCCCCAAACGTAGCTTTCACCCAGCAGCTCTGACATCTGAGAGCTAGGAGCTCCTCACAGGCTTCATGTGAGTAAAATTTTGAAAGCAGTCAAAGGTGATGACGCCACTATAATGGCTCGCTTTAAGCAAAGAAGGGTGAAAATAAGGACTGAAATATGGCAGCCCTGGTGGTCGTAAATCTCATCAGAAACCCAGCAGCAAGAACAAACTACATTGATCAATCAATCAAGAGAAAAGACACTGCTAGGCCACAGTCAGAACATTTCCCCTCTTGCTTGAGAAGCCCTCAGGGGACAAGACACTCAGAGCAGAGACAGGCTGAGATCAGGACGGACGAATGTAACCTGTGTGTTTTGCTTTTCATTTAAAGCCTCACAAAGTCTTCAGACCTCAGAACCCTGCAGAGTTCTCTGCAGTGGAAACTGCAAGACTCAGGGCACAAATACTAAGTAAGCTTGTAACAATAAAGTCTCTAGGGATGACGGCCTGTATCATTTAGGATAACACCAGCTGCTATAACAAGCCGAAAAACAAACTTGAGAAGCACAACAGAAAGTTATTCCTTATTCACATAACAGTGCTTGGTAGAGAACCAATTGTTCTTTCCATGGTCATTTGGGGACCCAGTGGATCATACATCTTTGACACACAGCTTCCAAGATCACCTTGGAAGACATCTTCATACTAGGTAGTAGGAAAGGTAAAGAGCATGAAAGAACTTGCTTGGGGTTCTATGAGCCAAACTTGGAAGTGGTACAAATCATTAACTCCTCAATCCATTGGCTAGAATTCAGTCACGTGCCCACACTAAACTGCAGGGAAGGCTGGGAAATGTAGTCTAGCTCTGTACTGAAGAAGAAACCATTTTCATACATAGTCAGTGGTCTCTGTCTCAGGGCCAGTCTAGGGATAATGATCAGCTCAAAACTTCTTAATATTGTTTTTTCAATTTGGTATACCCATAAGAGGAAGAAGACCCTAGACAAGAATCCAGTTTTCATATGTCATCATGTCTCCATAAGACGGAGAGACTATAGTGGTTCAGATCTTGCTAACTTGGCATCACCCTGTCCAGTGTTTCTTAAAGTTCATTAGCAAGTGGCTCAGGGGTTCAAGTTGTGTGTGTGTGTGTGTGTGTGTGTGTGTTCACAGAAAAATAATATAGACACATTGAAATATTTTTTTCATAAGAAATAGAAAGGTACTATAAAACATATATTTCAAAGTCTGACAATACTGAGTGGTAAAAAGCAGGCACAAGAAATGGCATTGTCCAAATAGAAATATAATGATACTTATCTTTCAGGAAAACACTATAAACCTGCTATAGATTTGTCATAATAGCAAGTGGAAAGGCCAGGTGGAATATTCTTTCCACTGGAACCATCTAGAATTTTTATTTAAATTTGCAGCATGCTATACTAAGAAGAATTTAGACTTTGAAAAAAAGACTAGACTCTCTTAGTTACCAGCTGTGACTTCAGCCTTCCTATCCATAAACATGGGAGTAAAATTATAATCAATAATAGGTTACAAAACTCCCAAGTCAGCATCAACTCCACTGTAGTTACTTGATAGATGCTAGAATTAGTGGTGGACATAGGGAAGTAGAAATTGCCATTAGAAGGCCCCTTCCCTTGAATCTGACAAGGTGTGAATGTGTTAGGTAAGACAATTCTACCTACATTTGAAGGCAGGAAGCAGATTATGTGTTAACAATGGAAGTCTCTTTCCTGGTCCCTTTTTCAAATGACAAATTCTTATTTGTCCTTGAAATTCAGGCATTACCTCCTCCAGAAAGCTTCTGTGACCCCACTAAGACTGGGTGGGTGCTTCTGAGCTATGATTCCACAGCCCACCCTCTAACCTGTGTCTTATCACTGTCATGACCTCATCAAGAGGGAACCCATAATCGTGTATTCATCTCTACAGTGAGGTCATTTTAGGGCAGGATTGTGTCTTATTTATTATATCCCTGTCACCTCACAAAACACATGGCACTTAGTAGATCATACATGAATAAACAAATAAATGTCCAAGCCCAGTGATGCCCCAGGGATGTGTAGGCAGTTGTCAAGAGAAAGATGTTTATGCTCTGTGTAGCACTGCGGATCTTGGGGGAAGAAAGCAGTGTTCATGCCCACTAATGCTGGTTCTTTCCAGACCAATCATTAAAGTTCCCATCAGAAAGCTTTTAACTAAGATATCTGACAGCTTCCTCCAGGATACTATGGTATAAGACTGGGTGCTGGATTGAGGAAAGCCGGGAGGATAAGAAGGCTGCCATTCCTTTTCATTGACGCTATTGAGAAAGACTCTGGTTCAATGAAAAAAAAAAATATATATATATATATATGTATCTTGAATGGAGTTAATTTGTTTTTCCTTTTCACACAAAACTGAAATAGGGTTATTTTCTTAATAGCTTGTGGCAGCTTGTTTTCTATAGCAACTCTTTAAATTGAGCTCATATGGTAATAATTTACCTCAAAGCAACTGAAGCAGTTGGAAAAAATGCTAGATGAGGAAAATGAAGAGAAAGGCACTGGCCAGAAGAGCCAGCTGAATCCCTCTTGCTTCCTTTTGAGATTGTTTATCATTAAAGCACAATATCTTTCTTCCAGACCTGGATGATTCAAACGAAGACACAGTAAGCCAGCAATCAGCTGAACAATACTCTAAGCTAGAAGATCTATTTCTTATGGTAAATGTGATTTGAATCACTGAAGTTTTTAAATTCACCTCAGGATGCTCTCAGGCCATGCTGGCAGTAACAGGAAAATTCCAAGCTATTTGGTATTCTCTCCCAAGTGAGTTGGGCATCATTATTACATGATCACTGTTATTATTTAACATTCAGTGAATATCTACAGGAGTTAGGCACTGTTCAGATTCCATTAAAGACAGCTCCTGTCTTCAACGTGTTTGCATCCTGGAATGACAAGAGAAAGAAACACACGGAGTGAAATATAGGATTCTAGGATTCTTGACATGGCTTGCATGTTTGGTTGAGCATGGCAACTTCCATCGGGAGAGAAATTTCTCTCCCCAAAATACAAGTGACCCCAATACTCAAGCCATCTTACAGGTGAGTATGAGAGGCCAGGTAGGTGCTGCATTCTTACTCCCACAGTTATTACAAGTTAACAATAGTGTGGGGTCTTGCACCATTTTAATTTGTAAAGGACAACTTGTTACCTTTTTCCTTTGCTTCTGGCAAATAAAATGACCTCTTAGACTTAGCATTTTGTCAATAGAGCTAGCTAAACAAGGCAATCCAATGAGAAACAGGACAGTGGCTAGATAGAATGCCAAACCAAGCAGAGGAGGAGAACCTGGGTTACTTACCATGGGGTCACATATCAATTTAATGACAAGGACTGTCCAGGTCTAGAATTCATAAACAGCTACTCCTCTAACTTCCAACCACCAGCCCTCCACTGATAACGCCTACCAACACACACACTCTAAATAAAAAAGAAACAACATAAAGATTAGAAAAGGAGTTAGAGGAAGTAGCAATTTGGAAGACTTCATCCATATGTTTGCATTTCTTGTCTGTGTATTTGGTCTCTGAACAGCTTGAGAAAAAATGAATTTAGTCCATCCTCTGTTAGCCTTACTTCATTAAGATCCCAAAGTGGTCTAGAACAGGTGTCTCTGGATCTCGTTTCATTGCATTAAAATTCCAAAACGATGCAGAAAAGTTATAGATATACATCTCTAGACTTTATCTGATTAAAATCCCAGGGCAATCCAGAACAGAGTGGCTCCAGAAGAAAGGGATTTTCTGAAGTCTCAGAAGAGATAGTTTGTCCCATTGAGGAATGCATGACCACTCTAAAAACAAAATGAAAAATAATGAGTGGAGCCACAGGGGCAAAGTTGGAGAAAGGAAGGCAGTGGGCTCCTTTCTTGTTACATAAAGTTCTGTAACACAATCCTCAATTTGGAAAGATATCTCCAGTTCTAGGGTTCGTCCTTTCTTTTGGTACCTATACGTTAGCTGAGGTCACTTTGGTCTTGAAAATCAAATAAAATTGTCTTGATCTCATCTGACACACTGTGGGAAACCCATGCCCTGCTCAAGGTCTCACTGAATTCCCTTGCATCTTTATTGTTCTCAAAGTCACATGAATCCATGTTGGCTAGCAGCTCTCCATCTAACTCTCACCACACTCTCTATGCTTTCTACTTTGACCCAGTGGTGAACACTTTGACTTCTCCAAAGCACTATTCCTAAAACATTGTGCATTGTACGCTTTTACGGATTCTTCAGAGTAAAAGCAGGTGAGTATTACATTGCATCTAAGTACAGACTAGCAGACAAACTTCGTTGTTAGACAGCTTAAACAGTGCCTCGGCAACACCAGCTACATGCCCAAGACCCACACACCTGTCACAGGGGATTTTCTCCTCAAGCCCATTGGAATCTTGTTGGGTTGCTCTTTCATTTTCCAAATTCTTTTTGCATCTATCTATTAACAAGGCTACTTCCAACTCTCTGGATTTTTTCTTTTTTAAAATCTTTATTGGCTGGGCACGGTGACTCATGCCTATAATCCAAGCACTTTGGAAGGCCAAGGCAGGTGGACCACCTGAGGTCTAGAGTTTGAGACCAGCCTGACCAACATGGAGAAACCCCATATCTACTAAAAATACAAAAAAAATAATCACTGGGTGTGGTGTTGTGTTCCTATAGTCCCAGATACTTGGGAGGCTGAGGCAGGAGAATCACTGAACCTGGGAGGCGGAGTTGCAATGAGCCAACATTGTGCCATTGCACTCCAGCCTGGGCAACAAGAGAGAAACTCTGTCTCAAAAAAAAAAAAAAAAAAGTGTATATATATATAGAGAGAGAGAGACAGAGAGAGAGAGAGGTCTGCTTGATACACAAAATAATGTACATATTAAATATTTATGTTTTGATGCATTTAGACATATACCTACACCCATCATTATAATGAAAGTACTAAACATAGCTATCCCCTGAAAAATTTCCTTCTTTTGTGGTGTGTGTGTGTGAAAAACTCTCAATATGAGATCTATACTCTCGACACTATGTTGTTACAGAGGCACTATATTGTACAATAGATCTCTAGAATTTATTCATCTTTCATAACTAAAACTTTATACTGAATTATTTCTTTTCATTTTTAACACAGGGCAGTTAAGCTGCCTACAGCTTTCCCCTGCCACACCAGAGGGCCCATTAGGACATTATCTTTAACAGTTCTGAAGCAATAAATTTTTCTCTCAACCATACAATCTCCATTTCCCAATCACTACCCTAGCTCACATTTTCATTATTTCATGCCTAAGCAGGATTCTTCGCTGCTTCCAGTCTTTTCCTCTTTTAATTTAATCTGATGCTAGCAGATGCATTTTCTGAAAACCTGTTTTCATGCAGTCAACACTCCCCCCTTTCAGACACCTTCAGTCACTCCTCACTGCTACTCTCATTTTCAAAACTTGATTTTCTAAAGGGAAATCTTGAAAGGCATGAAAATATGCTTCAATATATCACCACCAAAAGAGAATCGATGCTGATCAAAAAATAAAGCTACAATTAATGCATCACTAAACAGGAGTTGTTAAGTGCACAGAGGTCAAAAAAATCCAGTTATGTTTCCCACGCATAATAATTAATAATACAAGATATCTGTGGCACTTCACATGCTTGGAACACTTTATAGACACAGGCTAATTAATTACACAGATAAAGATATTGCAGGTCTTTCTTTTGATATCAGTGGGTTCATTAAATTTGACATCTGGTTAACAAAGTAGTTTTTTATACTTCTGCATTCCTGAGTCACAGAAATGTCAAACAAGAGTTAGCCTTCACCCTTCCTCCACTTTCTAGGAAACTGTGGGAAGGAAAAAGTCTGTGAGGGACACTCAGACACTCATGAGTCATTGCTCTTAGAAAAGAGAGTTTGGGAAGGGCTGCCCCAGTTTCAGCCAACCTCTACCTTAGAGCTCACAGTTGCCACCCTGACATCAAGCCCCCGGATGTAGACACCAGAGCTACCCCTGCCCAGAACACCACAAGATGAGGTAGAGGTCTTCCCATAGAGGTAATGATACAGGGGGGGTTTGAGACCCCTCTATGTGCTCTGGTTATCAAATAACTCCACAAAAGAGAAAATGCCAGGACCTACATGACAGGCCCAGATCTCATTCTATTCATTGTCTCTGACTCACTGTCATCCCTGCCTAGCACACAAACCTGTGCTAGGATTTGAACTTTCTTCCGTGAATTCATTCAGGAACATTGAATCTGGATGTACAACTTTAGAAATCTAGCTCTACCATGACCCATGAGACAGGGGTCTCTGGTCCGCCTTGGGTGCTAGGCCCATAGAAGCCTAATTTACCTATTAGACTAGACCTGAAATATTGCACATTCCTAATGAAAACTGTTGGAGACAGTCCCCCACCACCTTTGCCTAATTACCAAGCAGTGTAAGAAGGCTTATGCAATTTCAATGCAGTGTAACAAAAGCACCACCAGGGCCTGGCGTGGTGGCTCTTGCCTGTAATCCCAGCACTTTGGGAGTCCGAGGTGGGTGAATCACTTGAGGTCAGGAGTTCCAGACCAACCTGGCCAACATGGTGAAATCCATCTCTACTAAAAACACAAAAATTAGCTGGGTATGGTGGCAGGTGCCTATAATCCCAGCTATTCGGGAGGCAAGAGAATGCTTGAACCTGGGAGGTGGAGGTTGCTGTGAACTGAGATCAAGCCACTGTACTCCCACCTGGGTGATGGAGTGAAACAGAAAAGAAAGGAAAAAAGAAAGAAATAAAAGAAAAGAGAAGAAAAGGAAGGGAATGGAAGGGAAGAGAATGGAAGGGAAGGGAAGGGAAGGGAAGGGAAGGGAAAGGAAAGGAAGAAAGAAAAAGCAAAGGAAAGGAAAGGAAAAGGAAAGGAAAGGAAAGGAAAGGGTAGGATCAGCAATGTGGTGCAGGTTGGATCATCCCATGAACTTGGTCAAATTTTAATAACTTCTATCAACTCTAAGAGCCAACATCATATTATGGAAAAGCTTGAACTCTGTAGCCAATTGACACTGCGTTCAAATTGCAAGTCTGCCAAGATGAAAGGAATACATGAGTTTGAAAGTGCCTGGCATATAGTAACTAGTAGGTAGGGGTATTTGTTTAGTTTAATAACATCAATTGCCCTTACTGTTACACTAATCATGACTGTAATCATGGTACCTGCTGTCCTAAGACAGTACTTACTAAAACAGAGACTTTTGGCAGAGCATATTAAGAATTAGTTTTATTTTATTTTGATGGGAAACAAAGGAAAGATTTTGACAAGATCTTTTCCAATTTTTTTTTAATTCAACACTAATTGCTCCCACAATTCTAGTGCTTCCCAGTACAGCTCCACAGCCACCCATGTAGTCCTTTAATGTTCTAAGAATGACAAAATCAGATTCTTGGACACCATTTTCCAGACTTAGTTTTTGTTCCAGAGAGGGTAAAAGGGGTGTTGTTTTTTTAAGAAAATATAAGTCATGGTGCAATTGGCAGGTTTTATCCCATAGTTCTTTTCTTTAATTTTTAATTTTTGTTGGTACTTAATAGGTGTATATATTTATGGGGCGTATGGGATATTTTGATACAGGCAGGCAATGCATAACAATCATATCAGGGTAAATGGAGTATCCATCACCTCAAGCATTTATCATTTCTTTGTGTTCAAACATTCCAATTATACCCCGTTATTTTAAAATGTACAATAAATAATTGTTGACTGTAATAACCCTGTAGTGCTATTAAATACTAGCTCTTCATTTTATCTAATTATATTTTTGTACCCATTCACCATACCCCCTTTCCACTACCCTTCCCAGCCCCTGGTAAACATCATTCTACTCTCTATCTTCATGAGTTCAACTGTTTCAATTTTTAGCTCCCACAAATGAGTAAGAACATGCAAAGTTGGTACTTCTATGCCTGACTTATTTCACATATCAGAATGTTCTCCAGTTGTGAAATGGATAATCTTGTTCACTCCCCTGTACTCTTGCCTACAAGAGGCAATAACTGGATTCAACACCAATCAGCAGGAAAGGAATGGCATGGAGGAACTTCATTCTTCTTTTAAAGTAACAACTCCTCAAGAGTTACTGGGAGTGGAAGCAAAGATTGAAAGTTTTCTACCTGTTCTAAGTGCACTGAAAGTGATAGATTAATGTAATATTGGACCGGTATGCTATGACAAACTCTACTGCCCAACAGCACAGCATCCTTATAAGATGAGGTTTTCAATTCTTGTTTTACAATTGGGAAAACTTGGGCCCAGAATGAGGATTCAAAAGAGATCTGAAGAGTTTGAAGCCCAGTACTTAAACCCTAGATTATAGGTAAATAGTTACTTTTCTCATCATCTCCCTTTAGAGAGAGCCAGGTATGATCAGAGAGCATTTCCTAAGCTGGAGCAGCTGTGGTCTGGGAGCAGGGGATTAACTGCATTCAGAGAGGAAAGGATGAAGTAAGAGCCATGAGTAAGGCCAGGTGCTGCTGAGAAAAGTTCTTTCCCCATGTCCCAGCCTTGAGCTCCATGAGAGAGCTCACCTAGCACAGACAGAGGAGCTGGTGGCAAAAACAATGTTGTTTTTCACCCAGTCCTCTTCTTTTCTTTTCAGAAATGCAGCTAGACATTTCCAGGCATCCCCCACAGCTACGTGTAGTCATGTGATTGAATTCTATGTGGGCAGAATTTATATATGCCACCTCTAGGCGGGATCCATAAGGCCACATTCACAATCCTCTACACACCTTCTCTCTTCATCTCCAAGCCAGATGCAGAGGATCCAGTGGAGGTCTGAGGATAGAAGAATCCTGTGTTCCTGAATGACCGCATGGAGCAGAGCATTACCATCCTGGCACCTGCACTGGACTATGACATGAATGAGGATAAACCTACACTTTGTTAAGCCAGGGTTATTTGAGAGTTGTATGTTATAGCATCTAGCACACCCAAATGCAGACCTTTACTCTTTATAATTTCACCACTTAGACAGGGGTTTTGGCCTCTTTAGCCTTTCTTTTCACCCCTCTGATGAACCCTTGTTGTCTTTCCATTGCTCGTTAGCACTTCTACCACAGCCTGTGTTGAGAAAATTAAAGAAGAGGAAATTTAAATCAGTCAATTTTGTCCTTGTTAGCAGCTCTGGTCCTATGAGAAAACAAAGAAAAAAAAATATTAAAATTTCAATGGAATCAGAGAGGAGGTTGAAATTGTTGCTGAAGATGAGGCCTGAAAATTATTTGTAGATTTCGGTTTTCTGTTTCTCTTCCCTTAATTAATCAACAGCTGATTCTGTTACCAGGGAGCACAGTATGGAGGGTCACTGCTTTCTGAACATTTGTCTACACTCCTTCTGGGCAGTCTGAGTCTTCATCCCCCATGAAACCTCTCGAAGATGAATGTTGAGAGCCACCAATCATGGGAAGATGTCTCCACATGTCACTTCTGCCTCAGCTTCAAAGCAAAGTATCATATGATGCTATCAATGACAGAGTGCTAGAAATCATCTGGTCTTACTCGATCATTTTGCATAGAAGTAAACCAGAAACCCAGAGAGGAAAATTGATTTTCTCACAGTCATACAGCAATGTCTAAGACCAGGTCTCCTGCTTCTCAAGTTAAATGTTGAAAATATAATTTCAACTGTTTATTCAAACTGTTTAATTTCAAATTTTGAAAACAAAATGTCAAAACCTGTGGAAAAGAGGAGAAAATAAATTCAAGGTGTGTTAAATGGCAAACAAAGAATACACTAAAATATCAGGGAAGGTCTGGAAAAGGGTCAGGCATCTCTGCAAATAGCATTGTTCAGATATCCAGGAAGGGAAGGGAAGCGGAGGGGAGGGGAGGGGAGGGGAGGGGAAAGAAAAAAGAAGGGCAAGAACATTCTGTTTCCCAGAACAACTACCCGCTGTAAAGTCCTGGCCCCTGTGTTGGCTCCCCTGTGGCCTTCAGCAGCGATACTTCAGCAGCGGTCCTCCTCCTGTGGACTTTGTGCTGAATCTAGAGCATAAGAGCAGGGCCAGGTTATGCTGTGTGGGTTTGACTGTCCCCAGTGTTAGTATCCACATGGAAATTGACATTAAATGCATCTTGAGCCAGAAATGACACTCCAGAAGCAGCATCTACAGGATACATATGGATGGAGGACCCTACACTTCACTCTAAAGTGGGGAGTTTAAATTATTTAAATTTAAATTTAATCATTTAAATTAAACCCACCCTAAAGAAAGCCCTGATTAGGAATCAGATCTGAGGGTGTCAATGGGTTCACTTTAACTGACCAAATCTAAGAGTCGAATCCTCTGATATTTAGAACCTCTTGCCCAGGACCAGATAATATCATTCAACTCTATCCCACTCATCCTCACATCCAAGAGTGCTAGGCATAAATATTGGAATACTGGGGAAATGACACTCCAAGGCCTCCTTTCACTCCTGGGTTCCATTTTTTTTTTTCCCAAGAAAAATGTCACTTATCCAATTTTTAGAAAAGAGTAAGGAAGAAGGATGACTCTTAGTATAGGGCTAAACTAAATAAATTCTACCTCCTTCAGGGTCCCTCTAGTATCTCCTTGAATCACCAAAATTCTCATTCACCATCTAGATTCCCAAAGACCCTGGATCAGCCAGAGTTCCATCAGGATTCAAGATTCATTTTAGATGGATGGTGCAGATCCAGAGACTTTATGGAGGGACCACTTACAGAGGTGTGGGAAAGGCTAAAGAAATAAACAAGAAGTGTTATAACATTCAGAGACTAACGAAGCAGAACACCACTAGAAACCCCTAGGACTGTCAAGGCAAGGGATGAAAACAGTGTTACTGGAGCTCAGTGAGAGCTGGGTTGGGGAAGGGTCACACAATAGGAGGTATGGCCATGGAGTGCACAGCTACATCCAGACGCTTGAGAGTGGAGGCAAGAAGGAGGCAGAAAAGAATAATCTGGCCTTTCCCTCCTCCTGTTCTCCAGGACAGGGCTTACCATTGTCCCCACCTAACTGGAAGCCAAAGGGCATGGGAGCCCACTGAGACAGTTTATGTAGATGAGCATCCCAGGGCACAGAGCAATACAGAGAAGAAGGGACAATGTGGGAGGGCAAAAAAGGAAGAACCATCTGAGATCCCTTCCTCATTGTGCCTCCCAGGCTCATCTTTGCTTCTCTTTCCAAAGTCTTCCAGATCCAAAATTACCTGTTTCTACTTCTCCAATTTAAAACTCACTTTCCCCTTAAAGTAGAGGACCCCAGCTATCTTGAAGAAGAAAGTAACTAATTCAGGCTAAAATATGAGAACACTTTGATGCCTATTTCAAGTACAATTTAGTTTATCATGTTTTCAAAAACTGTAAATGGAAACTATGGTGCTTTACTGTCATTACTTCAACCTCCAATTCTCGTTATAGACATCAATAATCAATTACAGTTTCCTCTCATACTGAGCCTAAATACAGTATCAGAATCCTTCCCAGCACAGCACTCTAAGCAGTCACTACTAATCGACTGCAGTTTGTATTTGAGTTTTTGAAATTTAGATCTACTAGACTTCCTTGCTATAAATACTTCTCTGATAGAATTTTAGGTCCTCTGTCAGTAAATAATTTAAGATTTAGAAAGAGACTTATTTTTGGATTGCTTGTAAAGAGAAGCCCAGTGTCCTAGGATTCCTTGGACAACGAAGAATGGGGTCATCAGATGAAATTCATGGAGGACATCTTATGAAGTGTCCTCCTCCCAACATCAGCATTTAATCTTAGAAATGCTTCCTTCCTCATAGCCCCTTAGGCCCTCTTTTCCCTCCCTAAACTGGTCTCCTCCTCTCCTCAGGGATTGGACTACAGAAAACTGAAGCATTGATCCAAAATCCCTACATTCCTCTGCCTGTGTTCAAGAAAACCATCTTCACAACCAGCCTTGCTCTGAGAGACCTAAGTGCCGCTGTCTTAGCATTGCCCACTCCTAGCAGGATATGAGCAAATAACAAGATGGGTAAAACCTCATGATCAGAAACTGCTTAGCCTCTCCCCAAACTCAGATCCTCCTAGGCCCACAGGTAGACTTTATCCCCAGCATCTCTTGTCCTGGGCATATGACTGAGTAATACCCAACAGAAATAGGAGACGAAGATTTATCCCACATAAAATCATTCAAAGCATAACTCTTTTTTTCACTTTCACAGTCATCTTGGCAGAAGTGTTGAAGATGGCAGAGCCAAGAGAGGAAAGGAACCTGGGCCCCTGAATCGTTACTTAGAGGAGAGCAACCCACCAATGAGGAACATCTATTTGGACTTTACACATATGAAAAATAATCTTCTGTCTTATTAAGCCTGAGACTAGAGGGATCTATCTGTTATCACCACTAATGTATCTTAACTAAAACACACTACTTTCTCAGATACATACATGTCATCCAATTGAACTCTGGCCCTGTATACTCTAATTTCATTACATGCTGACTGGGAGGCACAGTCCACTTATCAGAAATTAAACATTTGAGTAGTTTTAGAGGGACATTGTTTTCTGCCCATAATTATTAGGTATCAGACAGCCAACCCAACTGAAAATACACAGATTTTTAAGAGAAGAAAACCTTTTATCCCTGGGATTTTTGTTGTCATAGCCATTTTGTACAGCGTCCTAATGTTGGTTTCCTCTTCCTTCAGGAAGAGCCTCACTGGTGGGTACCAGTGGCAGGAATGGCAGTAGGGGGAGAAGCAGAATCCATCCTCATCAATTTCAATTTGCATGACCTGGAGGCTCCATCCTCAACTCCCAACTCCCAGAGCGGCTGTGTAACCAATGCTTATACACTGGACACACTAAGTGGTTCAGTAGGGAAGCTATAAGCTAAGCTGGTTCAATCAGATTGAATCTCAAAGACTTGTTGGAAATGCTAAGAAAAACCGTTCCATTTTTTCCCACTGGACTGGACCTTAGGATAATGTGGTCCATGGGCCTCTGTACAGAAGTTAAGAATTGAACCAACCCAGGTGAAGCAGCACAAAAGAATGGTCCTGGTAACATTAGTTACTCTAACCCCTGAATCAATCCCTGAAGACTGTTCAGTTATATGCATCAGAACTTCCTTTCTTTGCATCACCAGTTGAAGTTGGGAGGCAGCACTGCAACAGAATGACCCTAGCTGACTCAGGTGCCTTCTCCTCTTGACAAAAGACTTTGTCCTTACTCAGCAAGAAGGATGAAGCTGAATGGCTCTTATTCTAATTAGGGTAGCTGAGCAATCTTTAATTTGGCACCTGAAATCTGCATTTGTTACTGTTGCAGAAACATCATAATATTGGGCTTCAGAAGCCAATTGCTTCTTTATTGTAACTGCAATTGACAATGGAGAGGAGTTGATTTACAGCAAAGAAACTGACAAATATCATGGGTCTACTCTCTGTCCTGTGTTGAGAGATTTACCTTAATATAATCCTCATAAAAATCTAGACAGGCAGTTATTATTATCCCCATTACATGGATGAGCAAACCGAGTTCATGGCAGATTCTCCAGCTAAAGTATTCATTTTACAAATGAATAGATACTACCAGAGACTCAATACTCAGAGTGGAAGGAAACCTAAATAGATATCACTAGAACACAGATTTAATTCCAGCTCTGCTCTTTTTATTGTTTCAGCACTAAAGTGGTCACAGGAGCACTGCCCTGCTACCTCAGGTGGCTCTTTGGAAAACTGAATATTCTAATGGTACCAATATGGCAGAGCCAGGATATGGGCACCACCCATATGGGCTCCTTCACCCCCATTGCTAGTGAGTCAGTATTTTGAAAACAGCTTTATGAACACTGACAAAGAAGGATAAAGTAGGTCCTATCTCCTACCTCAGCCTATGCCTTACCATAGGGCGCACATGTACAAGTGGTTCTTACCTCCCGACTTGTCTGTCCTTTTGTACAGAGAAATTGCAATGGTGCAGGCAGGCCAGATCTCCATGGGCTTGAAATCTCTCCTCAGAGTACTTCTAAGATTTGTTTTGAGCCATTTCTCTCAAAGAGTGTAGAATCCAGTGGGAGCCATGCAATAAGCAAATAGTTACACACAGAAGATGATGATAATTGCCATGCCCTGGGTAGGTGTCTATCTAGGAGACCTGATATGATTGGGTGGAGTTGAGAAAACATTAACCACCCTTAGATTAGTGGAGGCTTATGACTTATCACAATAGGGAAGAAGAGAGCGGATAGTGGATAGCAGATAGAGTACCTGAGTTAATACTCAGTCCATTTTAAAATAGGACTTCCAAGTTCCTATCAAGGCAGTTGTCATATTGACAAGAGACACATTTTCTATATTTCTTGACCCCCAAGGGCTGGGAGTTGAATTTTACCACAAGCCAAAGAAAAGAGAATAATTCAGGATATAATAAATCCCTGCTATACGAGAAGTACCAACCTTTCTGGTTTTATGCTGAGTGTGGAGAAGAGAAAGAGATGGAGAAGAAAACAGTCAGAAATATGTGCCCTGGCTTCCCTCCAGCCTGACATCCCAGAAAGTTTGTGCATGGTAATAATCTTATAGTTAGAGACCATCAGGCTAGCACCTTCTTAGATCATAGTTTGAGCAGAGAGTCCTCCACTCAGCATGTCGCAAAGTCCAACACGGCAAGGGAGTGATGATATAACATGGATGGAGGGAGTTATCTAAGTACACGGCCTGAAGTGGCAACTTTGACTCTTTGAGGTTGGTGTGCAGTAAGCAGGGGACACGAAAGACTTTGTGTGTCTTGATGAGAGGATATGAAGATACCAAGAACACTTGTGAACCAATTGAGCTTGGTAGAAACAAATGGTTATGGAGAACCAGTACTTTGCAATAAGACTTCAGCTTCAGGGAACAGCATGCACCCTGAAAAGTCAGATGAGGTAACCCATAACCAAGTAGACATCTCCCAGTAGCTCAAGAATTAGCCTGATTATCCCGGTTTCATGGCAAAGGCCAGGAAGAACCCAGGAAAAGTACAATGCATTAGAGGGTCTCTTTTCCAACACTATAAGGACACATAAACTACGCCTCCCTCAAAATACCATCTTTGGAAATACAAAGAGAAAGGGAACATCAATAGGAACAGCCTATTCCTAGAAAAATAGTGAGTTACCTCAATAATATAGTTTAAACAGAGACTGACAAGGATCTCTGACAAGTGTATTTTGCAACTCTAGCAATGGAGAGAGAGAGGGGACAAGGGCACATGATTAGCATGAGGTCAGTTACAGAAAAATGAAGATGATGCACCCTCTGCATACTTGAATAGAACTGTGTGCCTGCACTAACCCATGACCAATGTCATCATACCCCTCCTTTCCAGCATCATGGAGGTCTCGTTGATTCTTTTCATTGTGTTCTAATTTCACACATTCTACTATATTCAGTTATTATTATTTCATGTACCTCAAGTCATTTTCTTATATTCTTTTTCTGTTTGAGGAAAACACTTGAAGTAATTATGTTCAGATTGGCTACATGGGTGGTAAATATTTTGAGTCTTTGATTTCTCAAAAATATCTTTAATTGAAAGTTTGGATGGAGACATATTCATAACATGAGATTTGTCATTTTATTCACCCCAAAATATTTTTTACTCTTGCTGGTGAACAATCTGATGTCAAGCTGATTCTCACTGATTCACAGGTAACCTGCTTCATATTTACAGAAATTTTGGGGACATTCTTTTTATTCCTGGAGTATTCCATTTAGCAACTATGTTGCTTCTAAGTGTGGATTTCTTTGCTCAGCATCCTGCTTAGTATGATTTAGGGCATTAAACACAATATTTTCTTACTTCAAGTCTGGGGAACTTGCCTCTATTTGCCTTTTTTTTCTCCTCACTCCATTATCTCTGTTCTCTTTCTGAAACTCTTAATGGATGAATGTTAAACTCCTCATTCCTCAATTGTCTGTACACTTTGTTTTTACTTTCCTAATAGTGAAAACTGGATATGACCTACACTTTTAACAATAGGGGAATGATTAAATCCATCATTACACATTTGTTGGTGAGGCATGCAGTAGTTTTCAAAATGATGATTTATAAAATGAAATCTATGTGGATACACTATTTAAACAACAAAAAATAGTAAACCACAAATGTACTTTTTTAAAAAGCATCAGGAAAAAGAAAATTGTAATCTTAGACTAGGAAAGGACTTTCTGAATATGATAAAAATCCAGACTATTAAGGATAAATTGGTTAATTTGAACACATGCAGTTTTATATTTGTTTTACTTTTTGAAGGTTAAAACTTACAAAAGTATACGTTAAAAATGTACACAATTGTACACATTGCTGAATTTTTACAAAGCAAACCACCTGCGTAGCCAGCACTTGAACAAACAGAATATCACCAACACAGAAGGACCCTCATGCTGCTTCCAGTCACCACCACCCCAAGGGTACCTTTTGACTTTCTTGATTTTAATGCCATAGGTTAGTGCTGCCTGTTTTTGAACTTTATGTATATGAAATAACATGGCATGTACTCTTTGTGGCTGGCTTCTTAATTTCCCTAACTTCATGCTCATGAGATTCATCCATGTTGTTGTGTAGAGTTGTAATATGCTTGTTCTCACTGCTGTATAATATTCCACACATAAACACACTCCAATTTATGTCCATTCTACTGTTGATAGGATGCTCTCTTTAACTTTTGTTTTTCATTATGGGAGATGTTCTTGATTTATCTTCCAACTTCGGTCTTTAACCTTGGCATTTCTATTTCTTTGTTAGTCCTTTGATATCTTTTTTCCATTGTATGAACACATTTTTAGTTTCTAGGGATTCCTTTTTTTTTACTAATGCTTGTTCTTTTTTTCTTTTCTTGTACTTTGTAAAAATAGAAATAATATCCACCTGCTTCTCTTTCCAAGGATATTAGAACTTTTAAGTTCTTTTATTATATCTCAATGATTTCTCTTTCTTCAGAAGATTGCTCTGGGTTTTGTTGTTGTTTTTGTTGTTGTTGTTTGTTTGTTTTACAGAGTGATCTTATTTAGCTATCACAGTTCACTGCACCATCAACCTCTCAGGCTCAAAGGATCCTCCCACCTCAGCCTCCTGAATAGTTGGGTCTACAGGTTCACACTACCATGCCCGGCTAATTTTTAAATTTTATGTAGAGGTGAGGTCTCACTATATTGTCCAGGCTAGTCTTGAATTCCTATGCTCGAGCGATCCTCCTACCTCAGCCTCCCAAAGTGCTAGGATTACAGGCAAAAGCCGCCATGTCCAGCTGCTTTTTAATCTTGACCTTTCTCTTTTGTGTTCTTGGTTTTTCTTAAATATCTGGTGATTCCTGGTTGAGAGTTCATATTCATAGGAGCTAGATTTCCTTTGCAGTCAGACAATTCTGTTTCCTCAGCAGGCTTCTCCGTAAGTGGGACAACTGAAAGCAGGCTTCTCGTGGGGGCAGGGCAGGGGAAATGTGGACGGAGATGGTTGCTGGTGACAAGCAGCCTTCCCTGTGTGGTGCATGGGTAGGGAGCTGTCTGCAGACTGAGTCTTCATGTAAAGAGAGCTTGGATTTCATAATAGAATGCTTTCCTGGGTGAAATTGCTTCTTGGTGTCCTTGTGTCTCTCTTTCTAATGTTAATTTTGCTGAGTTCATTTCTGATCTGCTCAGCTTTTCTTCGAATCCTCCAAACTGCAGAAGGATACCTTCCTAGAAAGATCATACACGTTTTCTTCAGACATTAGTTCCTGGATTTTGTGCTGTTCCCACCCTCACTCACATGCCCTGCACATAAGGAAACATGAGATAAAGAGGGACACCCCCAGAAGACTCAGCTGTTCTAATTTCAGTTTTTTAAAAGTTAAGAACCCTGGTGATCACCCTGTGGCCAGCGTTTTGTGTTGGTCGGCTTTGACCTCAGAGCTTTTTCTGCTCCTCTTTTGAGAAGACTGCTCTCATCTCCGGTGTTTCAGGCTGAAATTTCTCCCATTCTGTCAACTCTGTTAAACTGCATACCTGTCTTTTATCATCCAGGATTTTCTTAAACTTACTCTTTTACTACTGGCTTCTGTCTTTGTCTTCCAGCACTGCTGTGTTTAAATTATTGTTTTAAAAATCTCCCCTTGTCCTTTTAGGGGGCTTTTGGGAGATAGGAAAACTAGCTGTATCAGTCTGCCCTCTTAAATCTGAAACCAAATCTGCATTTTTATAGGTCACTCCAGTGGAGGTAAGTAGAATAAGTTGGAGAGGGACAAGAACAGCTTCAAGAAAGCGTGATTGTAATAATCCAGGCATGATAAGTCAGGTCCTTAGGTTAGAATGAGGGCAGTACCAATTTAGAAGAGTGGAAAGATTTAATAAAAATCATGGGAGTGAAATCAACAGGATTTGGTGAGGGATTACACATGGGAATTGAGAGTAAAGCTTCAAAATGATCCCTGAAGTCTGGAGAACCAGCAGACAGAGACACAACATTAACTGAGAGGCACTTAATAGGGAATGTAGTAGTTACTGTTGTAGCTGTTACTTTGCTATTATGAAGAGGTGATATTTTAATATATCAAAATATTCCTGATTATAACTTAAATATTCCATAAACTGAAAGGTACAAAATATTCAAGTTGAACCCAGTAGAATAGTGTTTGCATTTCCAGAGTCATCCTTGCTGATGAGATGCAACCAGGACTCACTAGAGATTTTACCAGTCAGGCTCAGAAAATAAGCAGCAATAAATGCCAGAAGGCTTAGACTTTGAATTGTGTCTTGGGCTACTAGACTGTTTAGACCACGTCTCCTAAACAACTTTTATGGTAACTTGTGTAAACTTTGAGAAATGGAGCATTTTGGGTACAAGTTTAATCTTTTTATTTCCTCTGGTGTACTCCAATATAATTGCCTTCATGTCAATAAATGCTATATTTTTATAGCATACAAAATGTGAACTGTTACATTTTGATGCTCTTGGCACTCCATATGGAGGCGGTCTTCAGAGAAGATGCTAACATCTGATTTCAAGTGGGAAGGAAGAAATTAATAGTATATTTCCAGAAGCAAGAAAAAGCAAAAACTGAACTCAGAGGAGGTAGTCTCCAAGCCTAGAAGTCTGGGCCTCATCACCACATGCTCCATATCCCCTTCCTTGAATGCCTACCAGCTCCTTAGCTGCTGTGTGCAGACTGAACGGTGAGCTGAGGAAGAGTGATTCTACAGTAGCAAACATCTTATGAAAGAAATGCTGAGCACACATGGGCTATTTGTAGAAAAATACCGGGGTTTATTTGCAGTATCTTGGTTGTAACAACACAAAATCGTATTACAGAATAGGTCAAATCAAAAGACTGGACTCATTTTGTTTTCTGTGTATGAATCGAGATTTTGAGCATCTAGGATGATTAAAGCACCTATAAAATTCCAGCCATGTCATAGCATTGTTAGATCATATTTATGTCTTCCTCTTGGTCAGATTCATGAGGAAAATGAATTCTAAGAGAGTCAGAGTACCTCAAAGAAGACAGAAAAGACATGAGGCTTTACTGGCAGGGGAAAAAAAGCATCAAGTGCTTGGTTGGGAGAAAGGAGGGAAGAAGGGAGGAAGTTTAATAAATGGAGAAAGACGTGCTCAAGACCAGGGCTGAGGCCCTGGAAAATGATACCTACCTTTCCCTCAGTACTTTATAAGCTTATAAAGCACTTTCACTGCAATAATTTTATCTTTGTTTTCTGGGACACACAAGGGAGGGTATATTATCTCCATTTTATGGGAAAATAAGACAGAGATTTTAAAGAAGCATGCCAAGGGTTTCACAGCTAGCAGTTGAGGGAAGTCTCAGGACTACCAAATTCCAGCTTTGTGCTCAGTTTTGTGCTACTGAAAGACTGTAGTCCTTCATAATTTTGTACAGGCTACAATCATTCAAGCAGGCCAATCAGCCTTCAGCCTTATTGATGTTATTCTCTGCTAAAGGATAAACGAACGATCCGTTCAGTTCAATCCATCTAATTGAAAGTTGACTTTGTGTAAATGGGGAGGCAGGGAGACAGTAATTTGGACTTCCAGCTAAAATGTCATGCTACATTTAAAATTGCTTTCTAATCACACTGTGTTGATGATCTCAAAGTAATGTCTACAAACTAATGAGACTCAGTGTAACACGAAATTCAAAACCATTGATGTGGTAGTCAGTGTGTCATTTGTATATGCGCATAATAGAGGGATACCTGGATTACCTTATCACCATCTGCCACGCTGCTTTGGTTATGGTGTGTGTGAGAATGTGTGATGAGGAAGGTGTACAGGTGAGAATGTGTTTATGTATCTGTATAGATCTGTGTGAGTGTGTGAGGGGTGTTTCAATGTGCTACAAGGAAATCAATTTTGAATCTAGGACTGCCCTTCTCTAAAATGAAAAGGTGATACAAGAAAACAAAATAAGCATATAACTTTGCTCAAATTCCCCGGAAGCAGAGTCTGACACAGGGATGCAGATGCATGAGATTTATGGAGGGGATGAGCTCAAGATGGGTGTGGGAAGGAGCTGAGCAAGGCTGTGGTCTCAGCTGGAGATGAGCTTCAGACTTATCCTACTAGGAGCTCTGGAGCATGAATTGCCTCAGCATCCCACCTTGAAGCAAGAGGACAAGTTTTCTTTACCCCCATATCAGTTAGTCATTGGCTATGGGCTCTGGGAAGTAGGAAGAGGGCATAACATCTTGGGCCAGGCACAGGCACCTCTTGCTTGACTGAGGGCCAATTTTCTGGAGAAGAGGCAGCCATAAGCCAGTAGCAGCCAACACTCACAGCAGGTGAGAAAAGACCCCACTTCTCCCAAATTCCAACTCTGTACTCAGTTTTGTGCTCTTGAAAGGCTGCAGTCCTTTTTACTGGGCACTGGCCCAGTAAAGGTGATCTTGCCAGAGCATTAATAGCATCCACTAGATATTACATTTGTTTTTATTTTTTGAAAAGCAAACTCATCCAGAGAACACTTTGTGTGTTCTGCATTTTTTGATCAGCAGCTATTACCCCAGGGGTTAGAAACCATTTTGATGATGAACCAATATCAAGGCTATACAGGTTATGTGGGTCCACTGGTGGCTTCATGCTTTAGTAAAAATGGTCTGGGACAAAAGCTGGTAAAATCTGAGTACGATCTGTAGTCTAGTTACTTATATTGCGCCAAAGTCTATTTCCTGGTTTTGATAGTTTTGTAAGACGTTTCCACAGGGAGAAGCTGGGTGATGGATACACAGGAAGTCTTTGTACTATTTTTAAAACTTCTTGTGAGTCTGTAATTATTTCAAAATAAAAAGTTTTTTAAAAGTATAAAATCTTTTGAGTCGTGGTTTCAGCGGCAATGAGCTGAGCAATCCACTAGAGTTTAGATAGAATACTTAGAGGAGAGCGATCGTAATTTCCTATTCCCCGTATTTCCTGTTCTATCACAGGGCCTGGGCCATAAATATATATATATGAAAGAATAAATCTCTCGATTCAATTAATAAGTGAGTGAATAAATAGTTGACCTTGAACAACTTAGTTAAGCTCCCTGAGCTTCAGCTTCTATATCTGTCTACGGGGTAATTGCAAGATCAGATGTATTCACATAAGAACAATGCTGCGTGTGATACAAAGTTGTTTTTGGCTCACACTTGTAATCCTAGCACCCCAGGGGTCTGAGGTGGGAGGATCACTTGAGACCAGGAGTTCAAAACCAGTCTGGGCAACAAGCAAGACTCCATCTCTATAAACAAATTTAAAAATTAGCCATGTGTGATGGCACACACCTGTAGCCCCAGCTACTCAAGGGGCTGAAGTAAAAGAATCACATAAACCCAACAGTTTGAGGCTGCAGTGAGCTGTGATCATGCCACTGCCCTCCAGTCTGGGCAACAGAGTGACACTGTCTCAAAAACAAATACATAAATAAATAAATAAATAGTTCTTTTTTGAGATGGAGTCTCCTTCTGTTGCCCAGTCTGAAGTGCAGTGGCACAATCTCAGCTCACTGCAACCTCTGCCTCCCCAGTTCAAGCGATTCTCCTGCCCCAGTCACCTGAATAGCTGAGATTACAGACGCACACTACCATGCCCACCTGATTTTTCTATTTTTAGTAGAGATGGGTTTTCACCATGTTGTCCAGGCTGGTCTCGAATTCCTGACCTCAAGTGATCCACCCACCTTGGCCTCCCAAGGTGCTGGGATTATAGGTGTGAGCCACTGTGCCCTGCCAATAAGTTGTTCTTTATATGATCATCAGGACTCAGGACAGGCTGGCAGGCTTAGAATCACCTGGGAAGAAGCTTAGAAATCCAGACTCTCAGGTCCAATTCAGAATACGTGGGATGAAGCCCCCCGAATCTATCATTTTAATTAGCTTATCCGAGTGACTGGTGATGCAGCCAAGCTTGGGAACTATTTATGGAGAAGAACCTAGTATGTTATTAAACTGCTAACCTAGAGGGAAGCAAAGGAAAAAGGAGGAGAAAGAGAGAAGGAAAGAACTAGGAGGTGATGAGAGATGAGGTGACAGCTGTCAGCATCCTCTCCAGCCTTCCTGGTACAGATTATTACCAGGTCTGTAGCAGGCAGGGAATTCACAAAGAGAACTGGTAGAGCAATTTGCATCCCAGTTGCCTAGGAGCCCACTGATTAGAGGATGTTGTGGACCCCTTTCACCGACCCCTGAACTTACCCAATATAAAATGACTTAGATTTTGATTCCAGAAGAAGTTTTAAAAATATCAGGCAGTGTCGTTTCTATATATAAAATGTCTGTCGTTAAGGAAACATGTCTCAAATAAAGCTCCTTTTAACAAAATAAAAGTCCTCTGCTTTCACCCGCAACATTTCATAAAAAGAGAAGGAAGCAAGCCGTGAGAAAGATGATAGCTGTGGGGAAAGAATAAAATGTGCAGGACCTTTGTACCCAGCTTAGCATGCCACTGCCAGATTTCCAGAATCACCAAGCAAGTTTTTCCCTCCTTCTCCCAGGCTCAAAATCAGAATTTCTTGTTTGCATCATAAAAAAGTGGGGATTAGCCTTTGAAAATGACATTTTCCTCATTTTATGGATTATAGGCACTTGGTAAATGGTCTTAACTAGTTGTCAGGTTCTTCTGGAGTATGTATGTATATATCTGCGTCTCTGCATGTGTGCCTGCATCTGTGTGTCTGTGCGTGTGAGAATGAATGGTTCTTTGACTACTCATAGAATGAGAAATATGGCAGTCTCTCTCTCTCTGAGAAAATGATTTCTCTACCCCAAAACTAAGATGATCCTGGTTCCTTCCTTTTATATCCTGGGATGCCTATTGGTACCTGCAAGGATGTAGCGGAATAGCACTGGGCTTGGAATCAAAAGATCTGTACTTCAGGCTGTGTTTGACAGTGGACAAATCACTTGGCCTTCTCATCCCTGCTCTGGGAAAATTTTACTTGTCTTCATCTCACAAGAAAGTTGTCAGGACACCATGAAAGTATAACTGTATGCTTTGTAAACTCCAAAGCAGGATGCAAGTGTGTTATTTTTATTGCTGGATAAATTGTGTTTTGCTGTCTCAAACACTCTTACCCTGAAGGGTTCTTATCCCCTGTGACAATTTGGGAAAATCTTCCCTGGGTGTCCCTAGGCATCATTAGCCATGGGATAACATGTATGGAAAATGTGCCGGGCACTATGCTGAGTGCTGTGCTCATTTACCTCATTTACTTAAAACAGCCACCTGAGGTAGGTCAGAGAGGAAACAGACTCAAGAAGGCTGGGTAACTGTTCCCAGGGTCATGCAGGCAGTAGGCATGAGAGAATAGTGATTCTTATTGCTGTGATTCCACAGCTGGTGCTGTCCCCATGAGGCATCATGGTCTATGCTCAATATCACCACTTTATAGGGTACTTTCCTAAGGCCTTATCTGGCTTCCCATGGCTCCTGCCTGGTTATTCTTAACCTTTGAAGGCTGAATCAACATACGTGCTCAATTAATTGTATTATCTCATTCAATGTATGAGGAAGAGTGGATTTTTGGGCTGCCACAATAAGTCACTTTTCATTGCCATTTTCCACACTCTAGAATGCCCATAATGTGATGCAGAATGTTTTTCCCAATACAGTCAAAATTCTCAAGTGTGCGTGTGTGTGTGTGTGTGTGCACACGTGCTATCAGACTGATTGCTATGTTCATCAAGGTCACTGATTCTCTCATCTATCCAACAATTAATGTAAGATTCTAAAGAAGCACCCCTTTGTTCTAGAAATACAATTTTAAAAGTCTGAAAAAGCCAGCATTTGCATGATGTTAAACTTAAAATTCCCTGTAATCAATGCTAATTTGACATGATGGCATGCAACACTTTCCATCTGAAAGCTCTTTGCAAAAATTAATTACCAATTAATCTAAAACTTTAGAGCATTATTTATTATCTGTACACCCTGAACTTGAAAATGTTTATATTTAAAAGTATGACATGTAAAACTATTCTATTATGTTTTAAAGTGGGGGGAAAAAAGTTCGAATTCTCAGAAAAGGACAGATCACAAGTACATCAGTGAAATGAAACTGCCAGGTTATTCTGAGAACTGTTAGTATCTCCCTGGAAAATGCTATACAAATATCCAGTTAGAATCTTGCTGAAGGCATTTCTCTGAAGTAATAATGCTAATCAGTCTAGAGCAGTGAACTCTGACATGAGACAGTGAGCTGCTCTGCCCTTTCTTTCAGAATCCAAGGAGTTTTATTCATAGCTACTCCCTGAAATAGTGCTTGGTGGAAAGGAGGCAAATTGGATTGTCTCAACAGATAAATGAATCATTAAATCAGAATGAGGGGGTGGTAGGGCAGGAGGAAAAAGAGAAATGGAAGGATGGGAGGGAAGGAGCAAGGAAAGGGAAGAAAAGAAAGCAGAAAAAGAGGAAAAAAAGAAGGAAGAAGTCAGGACAAAGGGAGAGAAGGAAGGAAGGTAGGCAGGAAGGCAGGAAGGTTGCATGCAGTTGGTTTGAGATTAAAGGTACAATGCTTAATATTGCCAAAAGCAGGGACCATTTCTGTAGAAGAAATATGAACTGCAAAGACTTGCTAGGTCTTAACTTTCATTTTAAGATATAAAAAGTAAACTCTTTTCTGAGACAACAAAATAAGTCAGTCGACTTCTGCCTCATCCAAAACAAGCCTCTCTTTAGCCCCACCTGGTGGCCCTTCTCCCTTCAAACTGTAAGTTAGGCTGTGAGCTATAAAAACTTGCAGAAAATCCGTATACAACAACCCTAGGCTAGGGGCACACAATTACCTGGGAAGATTTTTCTAGAAACTGATCAGAAAGCATATTTGTCTAGAATTCAGCTCTCTCTCTGTTGCCCCCTCCCTTTCTCCCTCACCACCTCCCTGTGCTACAAATTGTGGTTACAATTTATTTTGAAGCTGACAACAGAGCTAAAAGCCCAGATGACACCCCTAACACCTCCTTGTGGGAAGGTGCTGCAGTCTGAGCAGGCATGAATTCATAGCACAGTGGGAACAAGTCTGTCATACCCCAGGCTGTGAAAAATCCTCTGAATTTCCACAATGGAAGGAAGCAAACTGGCTGAACAGAGGCATAAAATGGACTTTGAAAGAAGAAGGTGGATCCTAGCTCTGAGAAGGAGTACTGGGACAGCTTTCAGGCAGGGATGTGTCTTAGCAATAGCAGCTCATGCGTTATTAGGGATCTTCTTTGGTAGACATGTTGACTGATTAATATTTACCCACAGGATCTGTACTGCAGTTAAGAGAAAGAATGGAGAAATTCACAGTTTCAAAGGTGCCGTTCCTTCCAGAAACATCAATACCTCAAACTGTGTAACCCTGGACCTCTGGAGGGTCCCAGGTCTCGGAGGACAAGGTGAGGGTATGACTGCTGGCTATAAAAAGCTTGCCAGCTTCACCTTGAACTTCCACACTGGTGCCCAGCCTCTATGTCCCTGGCCAGCTGACCCTGCAGTCCTGCTTCTCTTTGTACTAAAGCTCTGTCAGCAATACTTCTGTGGAGAGGGAGCTGGCACAGCAGCAAGCTGACAAATATCATTTTAAATTAAATAGTATATTTTAAACTGTGTTTCACATGTTAAAGGCACAGATGGTGAGGCGTCCATGCCTTAGGAGACAGCTGTGCTGAGGAGAAAACAGGTGTGGATTGCGGTTCATCCTCACACCAGCTTCCTGGCATGGTTTCCTCTGAGCAGCCGAGCTACCTGATCCGCCTCCATGCCCTTGGGCTTGGGATCTTGCTGGCAAAGATCTAGCCCACCTGGACCATACCAGAAGAGCTTCTGATCTTGAGCTGGGGTTACTTCCAATGAAGAATACGGTGCAAAACCATTTTACAACACCATGGATACAGCTTTTTTCTTATTTATCTTTTTGGGATGCTTGTTATTATTGTTTAGGATCATTTTTGTTGTTGTGAATTTTTTTTATTGCTTTGGTTAGTTTTGCAAGAAGGATACAAGTGAAAAAAGAGGAGGAGCAGTGTGATATATATTCACCTGGATCAAATGTCCAGATTTTTCAGAGATCATCAGCCTTTGGGGATCACTGAAGCCATGTCACCCTCCCTGTGTAACTCCCATATTAACCTAAAGCAGTGATTCTCAAAGTGGAGGTCCCTGGATCTATGGTAATAGATGTTGGAAATGCAAATTCTCAGGCCCCATCCCAGGGCTACTGAATCAGTAGAAACTCAGGAGTGAGGCCCACCCATCTGTGGTCTAACAAACCCTCCAGGTGATTCTGGTTCTCTTCAAGACTGAGAACCACTGGCCTATACTATCTACTGCAGGTTTGTTCACAGGAAGACAGGGAGGTAATGTCCTGGCCTGGCCTATTCCAACACCCTGAGTTTAGAGGGATCTATTTCCTATAGTGAAACTTACTGATTCAGTTCCTTTGTCTCTTGGGAGCTCCTTGGCATATTTGCATCCCTGGAACTCTGGTTCATGGCTGGGTCTCTATTTCTGCATTTGTAGGGGGAGGGCCAGATCTGAAATTGTGATGAGGGTACCAAGGTAATGCCATCTTCTAACTCAGTCCTCAATGCCTTCTTCCCAGCTTATCCCACAGCAGGTTCTGTGCTCATAGAGAACAATGAGTCAGGTTTGGCCCATGGCTCCATGGGAGTTCACAGTATAGTGGTGGAGACAGCCTTGGAAACAGACTCTTGTAATGCAAACTGATTAGTGCTGTAGAGAGGCCTGAGCCAAGTGCCTGGGCACATAAAATAGCCCTAGGGAATACCAGAACACAACTCTCCCTTAATTTCTCCAGCCCTGGCAGAGACCCAGCAGCCCAGACAGGCAAAAGGTACAGAAAATAAAATACCTTCCTATATAATACTGTTCTCTGTTTCCTCTTTGTGAAAGGACAGCTACAATGCCTAGTGTGGGGCATGCCACCTGGACCCCTGGAAGCAGTTAAGAAAAGGAGGCAAGGCAGCCTCCTCAGCTTTCCCAGCAGTGCAATCTAGCTCTCTCTGAAGCTCCAGGGGGTACATTTGCAAGGAAGGTGAAAGCTTATCTATTCCTTTTTTACCCTCAAGAAGCAACAGTTGAAACTAAATTTCTAGAATTCTATGACCAAAGTCACCTTAACCTGAGGTCTTAATACTCCCCTCTTTTGGCATGTTTCCTAAAATTCAACACCACTGCTGTATAGTAATGACAAAGCCAGGATCCTACCCATGCTAACCTCAGCAGAGGGGCCCATTGCCACCACTCTGACTTCTGCCAAAGGCCAGGGAGCTTTTTCTATCATCCACATTGACTCACCTGAAATTGCCCAGAATTCCAATACCCAGAATTCCACAGGACTCTGCCTGGGAGCTCTAGGTCTGTGACTCTGGAGGACTTGTGTCTTCTCTGTTCTGGTTCCACCATTTATGAACAAGGTCCTTCATCTCTCTGAGCCTCCCTGTATCTGCACTGAAAATGGAGCAGTCCATTCCTGCCAACTTAAGGGCAATATGGTAAGAACACAATGAGACATCTATAGTATGGAGCCTAGCCCTGGTTTGGTTTGGTAAATGATGGTATTAGGAAAGCAATTTACAATGAGGATGTTGGTCTAGAGACTCCCCTTTCACCAATTTAAAGGACTACGTGGGATCATGGCACCATGTTCTCTGTCTGGCAGTGCAAATTCTCTGGTCTGTGCCTGATGATCACCCAAGACACACTGCCTAATGACCATAAGAAGCTCCAACTCAGGGCAAAAACAAACAAACAACTAGAACTAAGGAATGGTGAGCCAAAGAGGCAGTAAGTCCAAAGGGTAGAAGAAGAAATCAGCTCTGATTATGGCATGGGGAAGTTATCTACTTCACTGATTTCATTTCACCATCAGTGAACAAGAGCCCAGGCTGTACTTCCTCTTGCGTAGGCTGAGCAAAGGGTGGAATCTAGCTGCCCAGCCTCATTCTGACCACCAAGGCTCTTTAGCATGTCCAATGCCTACAAAGTAGTAGTACAGAGGACTACGAGGGGCCAAGAGGGGACTGGAGTTGCTGTGGCTACAACTTCTGGGCATGAAACCCCATCACAACCCCGACCCCTTTACGATGGCTAAACCAAGATTAACTAAAGCTTCAAAGTCAGCAAAGAAACAGTGTCATGTCGCTGGGGCTCAGCTGGAGGTAACAACCCAGTGCTGGAGAGAGACTTTATTCCTAGAAGCCTAGAGAATCAGGCTGTGTAGGAAAGAAACCATAGACTCCACAGTCACCCAGGGAACTCTGCTGGAAAGTTACAAGAGAAAACAATGCACTAAGGACTCTCCTATGCTGAACAATACTGTCCAATTAGTACTACTATTATCCCTAGTTTATACCTGAGGGAGCTGAGGCTTAGAAAGATCAGGCAATTGCCCAAAGCTACATAGCTGGCAAGCGAAAGAGGCAGAGCCCTGTGTCCTAAGTTTCTGTAGAAACCACCAAACTATCTCCTTTCCGGTTGCACTCAGCAGAGGCAGTAGGAAGGTCGTGATTCCATGCCCTTTTAAGGGAAAGCAGCCCCTAGGAACACTCTGGTGTCCGGATGGGTAAGAATGAGCTTGAAAGATGGATTAAGAAGCCAGGACACTCTGGACTTAAAACTCAGCTCTGCCACTTACACTCCTCATCTCTTTCCTGGGTCTGCCAAAATATAAGAAGGGTTCTCACATTTTTTACTAGTTTCTCTCTCCCATGACCACCCTTTCTCAAAATGATTATGCAACATCCCAGGATCCCCCTCTTCCAAAATTCTTTGCAAAGAGCAAGCTTTCCTTCATTATTTCTGAATTCATCCACACCTCTATTTCTCTCTCTTTCTCTAATTCTCTCTTCTCCCTACTTCTTTTTATTCTCCCCTTCCTCCCTCAGTGGTTTTCTTTATGCTTCTTGCCACCATCTCCATCATCTCCACCCCCATTAGCTCCCTTTCCCCTGCTTCTCTCTTTTGCCACTCTCTCCCCGCATTTCCTCTCCTTTACTCCCTCCCCATGTCCACCCATAAGACCAAGAGCTAAAATAAAAAGTCAAAACAATCCACAGTGTCTCAAATGACCTGGACCGCCTCATCCTTACACATAAGCCCTCACCATAAACCTGGACCTGGTTCCTTACAGCTGCCCAATTAAAGCACCAAGGGAGGTTTTGTCTGGAGATGGTTTTATAGTGTTTGCTAAAGGGGGTAGTTGTGTTTTGTCTCCATGCCAAAATGAAGCAAACCTTTTTGGAACAGGAAGTCAAAAATAAAAATCCCAGCCAGCCCCTCTTAGTATTGTTCTGCATGCCAGCAACTTGATGCTTTTTCAGTGTGGGAGGAGAGGAACTACAAATGCCACCCTCCATACTGGCACAGGCTTCCTCCTGGCCAGTGTACTCAGCATGGTAAGGGCAGCTTTGAACAGGAGACAGCAAAACAATAGGAAAACTAGAGCTTTTGACCCAGACACAGAGGCTAAAAATGACTTCTACCCACACAGGTAGTGTTATTCAGCATAAAGGGGACGGGAGGGAGCTGAAGACTTTGTAAAGAGATGGTTTAGAAAATGGGGAGGAGTGAGCTAGGGAAAATTTTTATCTATTTCTGCAGCCCACAGCCTTAGGAGCCACCCAGGCAAAAAAAAAAAAAAAAAAGAGAGAGAGAGAGAGAGAGATGTTCTTAGCATTTGCAATTTCATTTCAGAAGATAGAATTAAATCCCAGGTCTGGGAGAGGATAAGATTAGCTAGTCCCACCCCTTATCTTTTCAGATGAGGTGACTGAGGTCCAACAACTGCAGGTTCAATGCCCAGGTCACCTCTATTGAAAGAAGAGGAGAATAGCACACTTCAAACCTGCCCTCAGCCTTCTACAACTTCCCACATCTGCTTTGCAAACAGATGAGCAGTGTCGCCTGGTCCTTGGAATTTTCATCCAAAGGGACTTGCAACCCAGCCCCACAGATGTTTGGGGCCCCAAGTGGCAGTAGCAGCCCATGCCACTAAGGGCAGAGGACACACATGCTTGCTTTGAAGAATCTGAATTCTCTTTCATAAACTTGGCAAGAGGATAAGGGTATCTGTCCCTCCATTTCATTGCATCATTTACCTCCAAATATTATACTCTCGGACTATGTTCTCTAATTCTCATCCTCATGTAGGTAGCTGTTGGGAGATTTCCCCCTCGCCCAATATTTTATTAACTTCCATCTCTACCTTTTCCTGGTGTCTTGGGTTTCCTCTGAGTAGAAGCAGAGGCTGAGACAAGGTTTCTGGTGCACACACTATGGGAGAACTCTCAGGGAAAGGGAGGAGGGGAGTAGGATAAGGCAAAGGAAGGAGCTAAGCAAAGCTATGGTCTCAGATAGAGTCTAGCCTTGACTCAGTCCACAGGGGGCTCTGAAGATAAATTACAATGCAAAGTATTCCTCGCCTTTAAGTGCAACCTTTGTGCCCCCATCGGAGTTCATTGTTGACTGTGGCCTTCCCCAGAGTGGGGCATGTGCAACTTCCAGGACCAAACAGCTGAGGACAATACTCTGGAGAAGGGATGCATCTGTGAGCCTTCAGCAGCCCACACTTGCCGCAGCCGGGTGATGGGTACTTCAGCATAATAAATGGTACTGAACAAGGTGTCAACCACATCCACCGCAGCTAGCACACTGGACTTAGAAATCTTCATATGGTTTTCGATGAATCCTACCTCACAACACCTTCTCCTGGAACTCTAAACCAAGCAGGATCAGAAAAGACATGGTGCCATTCCTTTCTCTCTACTACCCAATGCCAGACCCAGCAGGTCTTGTCTTTATCTGTAGGGCCCACTTCCTACTGCAGATTTCATCACCTCTTACCTGGACAGCTCATCAGCTTCTCCACCAGGCTCTCTGCTTCTAGTCTCAACATCTCTAACCCATTCTCCTGCCAGCTACCAGAGAAAACTGGGTAATTAAATCTAAACTTCCCACATTAAACCTTCCAACAGCATTCCACTGTCCTCAGGATAAAACCCAAATACCTTAACATAGCAAACAAAACTCCTCAAGACTTGGCCCTTGCCTACCACTCTGGCCAAATCACATGCTTCACCCCCTCATACTTTATTCTCCAGCTTGTTTTCTTTTTTCTTTCTTTTCTTTTCTTTCTTCTTCCTTCCTTCTTTTCTTCTCTAATCCAAGCATGCTCTACTGTTTTACATGTCTATCTATGCCTTTACACAGTGCTTTCACTACCTGGAATACTTTTTTTTTTTTTTTTTTCAAACGGAGTTTTGCTCTTGTTGCCCAGGCTGGTGCAATGGTGTGATCTTGGCTCACCACAACCTCTGCTTCCTGGGTTCAAGCGATTCTCCTGCCTCAGCCTCCCGAGTAGCCGGGGTTACAGGCATGCACCACCAAGCCTGGCTAATTTTGTATTTTTAGTAGAGATGGGGTTTCTCCATGTTGGTCAGGCTGGTCTCAAACTCCCGACCTCAGGTGATCTGCCTGCCTCAGACCCCTAAAATGCTGAGATTACAGACGTGAGCCACCGCGCCCAGCCTGGAATACTCTTATCTCCATATCTACCTGGTTATCACATGTTCATTCTTCTAGACTGAGTTTAAAGGTTTCCTCTTGACTTGAAAATGGCTAAGAGAGCAGACCTTTAAGAGTTCTCACCATACACACAAAAAAGACAAGTATATGAGGTAATGCATATGTTAATTAGCTTAATTTATCCATTCCACAATGTATACATATATCAAAGCCTCATGTTGTATACTATACATATATACAACTTTTATTTGTCAATAAAAAATAAATGCCTGATGCCTTTTCTGACATCACTATCACTGAAGCTAGCACAGTCAGATATCACCCTGAAGCTATCACTTCACCTTGTACGAGTTTTTACATTACAATTTCCACATTTCGTAGAAGTTTTATTTTTTAAGTTAGTATCTCCCACTGGATCATGAGTTTTCTAAGAGTTTGACCCATGCCTTATCTATATTAATATCCCCATCTACTCTAATGCCTAACCTGTAGTAGGCATTCACGGGTCTTCCTTGAAATAATGGACAACTCTATTCAAGGACCTGAGTGTTTCATCTCTATATGTCACCACCAATCCTAAAGAGTTAGGAAATAAGTTTCCTAGGTGGTTAGCATCCCTTTCAAAGATACTCATGACTGAGTGGTTTTCTTATTTCATGCTAATCATGCTATTTGTAAGCATTCTTATCTCTAAGTCATTGCTTAAATGGCCCAAGGCCTTGAAACATTATTTATTCCCCTCTGTCCAAATCCTATGCATTATTGGGTCATAGTCTAACCATTATCCTACCAGAAGGGTCTTCTACCAAATATTATATTGGCAATTTTATTTTCCTTCATTAGAGAAAATTCAAGCTTGGTACAGAAAGCAAATCTCTTTTTAATCACTGGAGTAATGTCCCTCTGAATGGTAAGTGCAAAGTGAGTAGTCCTGGTTTTTCCATAAGAAGAAGAACCACCAAGCTGTTTTCCTTTGGTAGTTGTGGTAAATATTATCAGTGTTCCCCAATACTCACTTTTCCTCCACTTCCTGAGGACCTGAAAGATCATGCTTCACAGGCCCTTCTTGTTTTCTGGGTCATATGATTAGATCTGGCCAGTGAAAGGAAAGCAGAGATGAAGCATGTCACTTCAGAGCTGAAGCAGAAGGAGGCCTGTGTAAAACTGTCACTCCTCTCACTTCTCCTGCTCCAACAATCCTGAAGGAGGCCTCATGTTGAAAACGGTCTGATGTTCTCAGTGACTGCTTGCAGGACAGCTGCTCTAGGGAATCACCTGGACCTGCTGAAGACCTTGCAAGGAAGGTAAGTAAAGTTCCCTTGTATGAAGTCACTGAGACTTTGGGATTGTTTGTTCCTGTAGCCTGTCCCTTCCTGACAAACAAGAGATTTGAAAAATAAATCACCCCACTACCTGTGTAGACAAGGGTGACTCTTAGTTATAAAGAGGTTGACCCCAGCAGTGGTCTTGATCCAGTGCTCGCAAGCTGACTGTGTCCTGATGAATATGTCTGTGTCTAAGATAGAGAAGCCCAATCCAGAGAGTCACGGATTTGGGCATCTAAGGCTGTTACACACTCTTACTCAAGCTTGGCATAGAAGTGAGATTTTTTTTTTTACATGAAGGATCACCGGTATCTGTGCTGGAAGCTGGACTAGCCAAAACTCACAGCAGGAGTGACCAGTCATCTACTGGAGTAGGCGGGATGAGTATGAGTAGTGTAACCAATTCACATCAACATTCTTGAGTTTACATGAGGACAGCCAAGCTTCCCCGATATAAAGCTATGCTCCTAATTTTGTTTCAATCCTTGAAAGACTAAAAAATCCAAATCATTTCCATCCTTGGCGTACTGGCAACAACTGTCTTCACCATGATCCTGCTGACCCCTAGCACATTGTTTTCAGCATCGAAGGTCCTGGAATGAACCAGACTCCAAAGTCCACCAAACAGCAGCACAGGCTCTAAAGAAATGCAGGAGAAAAGCTGGTCTTCAAGGTGTCTGAAAGTCCCAGATCATGCCCTGCCTCTCCACAATGTGGGAGAATAATAGCTCTTAGACTGTTCAGGAGTAGATTAGCTCTGGAACCTGTAATTTAGTCAAAAAAAAAAAAAAAGTACTGAATGCCTATTGTGATGTAGATAGTATTCTCAATACTGAGAATTTAGCAGTGACCAAAGACATAATCCCTGACATCATGGAACTTATTTTCTAGGGTTGGGGAGATACATAAAATAAACAGATGAACAAATTGTGCATATCAGTTAATGTCAGATTGTGCCAAGTGTCATAAAGACCGTAAAATAGTGGGTGTCATAAACATGTAGTTGAATTAGGCATGACTGCTTGGATTGAGTGGTCAGAAAAGGCCTCTCAGAGCAACTTTGGAACTGAGCCTAAATTATAATAGTAATAGCTAACAGTGATTGAGGCCTTTCTTTGTGCCAAGAAATGTTCAAAGCATTTCACGTGTATGGATATTCTTAATCCTCTCAACAACTCCATGAAATCAGTACTATAATCTCTGTTTTACTGATGAAGAAACTGAGGCAGAGAAGGGCTTGGTTACAAACCTAACCTCACACAGCTAGGAAAAGGGGGAGGCAGCCTTCTAACCCAAGCAGCCAGGCTCTGGCATCTGCTCTTAACTATTATACACTGTCTCTTAACAAACGCAATTTAAAAAAAAAAAAAAAGTAAAGTATGTTCTGGCCAGGCGTGGTGGCTCACACCTGTAATCTCAGCACTTTGGGAGGTTGAGGTGGGCAGATCACCTGAGCTCAGGAGTTCAAGACCAGTCTGGGCAACATGGCAAAACCCTGTCTCTACAAAAAATTAACCAGGCATGGTGGTGTGCTCCTGTGGTCCCAGCTACTTGGGAGGCTGAGGTGGGAGGATCACTTGAGCTCAGGAGGTCAAGTGTGCAGTGAACTGAGATATCTATATCTATCTATCTATCTATCTATCTATCTATCTATTCTCATTCTGAGGTTTCAGTAAAAACTCCAGGGCCAAGGGTAGAGCAAGTAAGAAGTTTCTGTTTGGAAAGCAGACTTCTGGCCCCCAGCAGTCTCTACTGGGACTACTCAGTTATTTCTAATTCTGGTCTAACCCAAAACAACTGCTAAAATCAGGATAATTTCCAAGTCTGCTCACTATGATGCCCAATAACGTCCAGCAAAATATTGCACAAAGAAGATGTTGCATATTTTACATGATCTTGATATCAAGCCCAACATAATTGCTCTCTGAAATATTAAAACTCTGCTATGGCTCCCACAACCATCTGGGACCTTATACAATCTAATTTCATCTAGGCAAAGCTTCATGCAAGATAAACACACGTCTATTCAAGGAAGTCTTAATTCAATGGCATTCAAAATATGCCAGCAGCTGATCAAGACAGACCTACAGGTTTGATAGAGGCTTGATGTGCTTTGAGCCATGTCCATTCAATAGATAATTTATTAAGTAAACCTCAGTGTGCAAAAACTGTGCTGGACAAAGTAGAGGTACAGAAATTAGAATATTAATGATAATATTTAGGATCTCCACTTTAAATATGACAACTATAGCAATTTTTGGTGCCCTTCTTGGCACAGTAAAACTTCCCCAAATTCTAAAGAGGTGATAGAATTTTGGAGCTGGAAAATGAAGGAAAGGCTGGCATATGCCCTGAATCTCTGATCAGGGAAAAAGCTCAAGACTATTAAAGTGTTCAGCAATAGTGAAAACGTATTTTTCTCTCCATGTTGGCAAAACACAATCATTTCAAGGACTGACAGGACATAAAATGCAAAGTAAAAGGAAAACTACAATGAAGTTTATACACCATTATCCAAATGCAGGGCTGTAGGAGAGCTGAAAGCAAGGCTCCCTCCTTTGCAGGCTGAGATGGGGCCAAGTGCTGAACACCACAGGTGTGTCGGGCATGCACAGGTGAGAAGAATAAAACACTATCACTGGGACATGATGAAGGTTCCAATACAGGCTGGGCATTTGTTGGGGATGTGGGTAGAGATTTTGAGTGATTTCTCAATCTCAAAGCAGGTGGGCCATATCCAGAAAGCAGGCCAAATGTGAAAGCAGGTCATATCAATGAGAGTCCAGATTCTTTTGACCTGTGGTTCTTAAATTCGCATCTGCATCAGAATCACATGGAAGGCTTTTCAAACACAGATTTCTCTCCATCCCCAGAGCTTTTGACTAAGGTCTGGTGAAGTCTAAGAATTTGCATCTCTAATACATCCCAGATGATGCCAATACTCCTGGTTCAGGAACCATACTTTGAGAGCCACTCCTTAGTGAAACAGGACAGGAAGGCAGAGGAAAGGGGATTTTCAGAGGTACATCACTTTTGGAGTCAGAGAGAAGCAGCAGGGAGCAAAGAACGGGGAGCTCCATCCTTGATGAGCTGTCCAGAATGGTCTCTGCATGGGACTTCCCACCAAAGGCACCTCTCTCAGGGAAGGAAGAAAGTAGTGCTTATAGCATATGCTGTGTGCAGGCACTATTGCCAAGCACCTCCATAAGAGTCATTTTACTTAATCCTACAACAACCCTATCAGATGAGTATCATGTTCCCATTCCAGATGTGGAAACTAAAGCCCTGAGTGGTAGACAGATGAATCAGAATTCAAATACAGAAGCACAGGCTCTTTTCTGCAGCACATTTAGCATTCAGGCACTGTCTTTTGTGACATTTCAAACAGAGGCATTAATAAAGTACTAAGGAATATTACCAAGGTAGTCACCATGCTCAGCAAACAAGGCCCTATCTGTTGGGTGGGTTTGTTTGTTCAGAGATTTAGGAGGCTGCTGGTGTCTTGAGGACTATCAAAGTGTTGTTTTACTGGGTTCCTGAGAAGCTGCTGTCAAAAGGCCTAAGGATGGAGATACCCAAAAATCTTCAGCTCACACGTGAAGACGCTGCCACCACAACTACCACCACATTCACCTTTACTTTCATTTTCAGTGTCACCTCTAGGACCACTACAGGGTGTACCATCCATTAAAGCTAATAAGTAACAACTGGTAGCTATTACTTCTACAACACTAAACCAACACACACACACACACCCATCACATAATAAAGCCCTGGCCTAAGTTTTTGTGACACAGCCCCCCACCCCCCACTTTCTATCTGTTTATGAACCCTGGGAAAGTTCCACTCAAGTGACTCCTCCCTTGGGAAAGTTCCACTCAAGTGACTCCTCCCTTGACCACTGCAGGATGATAAAGGATGTGGTCCATTTAAGTACCTATAACCCATTTTCTTCCCTTCAAGCTGTTCAAATATGTACTGCCTTACAAGTTTGCTTAAAGCCAAACACCATGTGTGGCAGGAGATACATTATTGAGTGAAATGACCAAGATGCATCACACGTTCTCCATGAGACAAGGGGAGATAGGCCCCAGAGACCACTGGGGTTCCACTGAGCTCCCCTCTCTTCTTTCTTGTCCCTGATATATCATTTTCAGGGGCCTTGGCCCCACCTATGGAGTACAACAAAGACAAGAAACCCTGAGGATGGAATTCTGATACTGATGAGTGTGGAGTCCCATTTCAGTTAGGAACATTTCACAGTTTTGCTAAAACTGGTAGTTGTCACTGAGAATTATACCTACCCTTGTGTTCTTTGAGCAATCTTAGCTTGTGGTAAGTATTCCTTTAATCATGATTGGCAGGACCCCAGGTAGCAGGAAAATCCTGAGACTGGCTCTGTTATAATGACCCAAATGAGGTGACATCATAAGTGGGCAAACGAGGAAAGGCCAGGATTTTCAGGCGTGTTTAATCTCACTCCACCCTTTTCCAAGGACATACATGAACATATTTTGACCCATTGTCTTTTGTTAAACAAATATGTCATAACTTCTGGAAGGCAAGTTGACAGTGAGAATCTAAAATCTTAAAAATGTGTATAGCTTGGGATCCAGTAATTCTACTCCTGGGAATTTAGCCTGAAGAAATAATTATAGTGCTTGAAAAAGCTTTATGCACAAAGATATTTACCATAACAATAAATCATTTGAAACAAAATATATGTCGAACCCTTGTGAAAAGTAGAAGTCTGATTCTCTGAGTTTTCAGTTGATCTTTGCTGGGAAGGAATCCCTGAAGCCTGTATATCTAAAATATAAATATGGAAATCAAGGCACATCTATGCTTTGAAGGGTGTAGCCAGTAAAAGTGTTTTCAAAGTGTAATAACATATAACATGCTTAACTTTATATATGTTGAGAAGCACGTCATTTTCCTGGAATGTTTAGAAACTGCCATATTCTCAAACAGTAATTATTTTGAAATCTCCTAGTGTTGTGAATCTCAGAAAAAAATGGTAGAAACTGTATATAAAGCTGTGAAGACAGCTGTGCATAAAGATAATAGATTGAAAACATCTGATTTTTCTTCTTTTCAAAAACTCTATTAAAGCTATAGTGGTTTTTTTTTAAAAGACATAATTCCACTAAGATAAAAAGAACAGGGGAGAAGATAATAAAATGTTGAAAATTGCAAAGCTAGTGGAAGATGGACAAGGGGTAATTGATCTTACAAACTAGAAATCTGAATTTTAAAATGGCGGTAGAGAATCCAAGGCCAACCAAAGTAAGACTGCAGAATCCTCAAAAAGCTTAGGTACTGGGAGCAGCAAGAACAGGTTGAGAATTCCTAATTCAAAATTTCAAATGCCCCAAAATCCAAAACATTTTGAGCACTGACTCCAAGTTAACCTGGACACATTATTTTTTTCACTATATTAATGGTATGTCATATTTTTGTTGTTAATTATTTCTGTGTGAATAAGTACAAGAAAATAATTGCTGGTAAGTAGCACACAAATACAGAGTCAGGAGTGATGGCAATGCCAAACAACCACAGATCATCCCCATGAGTGGCTGACATGACACCTTTCCTTTCTGATCCTTCAATTTATACAAACTTTGTTTCATGCACAAAATTATTTAAAATATTGTATACAATTACCTTCGGGTTACATGTATAAGGTGTATATGAAACATAAATGAATTTTGTGTTTAGACTTGAGTCCTATCCCCAATGTATCTCATTAGGTAATATGCAAATATTCCAAAATCTGAAAAATTCCAAAATCAACACTCCTAGTCCCAATAATTTTGGATAAGGGATACTCAACATGTATCTCTGCAAATGGGGCAAGAGAAAGAGAAGCTACATTTAAACAGATGGATGAAAACTATTCAAGAAGCAGGTAGATCTCCAGGTCCCGTCTTCATTCCACACTGCGGAATGGCTGCCCACCTGGAAAGCGTAGAAGTTTCTTTCTGAGAAGCTTAGGCAGAAAGTCCCTGGCCTGGCACAGATGAGGGTGAGGAGTCATCCAAAAGTAGTGGAGTTCGATAAAGCTATACATGCTGAATGCAGAGGCTAGCCCCCTCCCGTCTCTCAGCTCTCAGGCATGCCTTTACCCTTGGCCCAGTCAGGGAGGCAGGACCTGAAGATACTGACATTAGGGATCCCTCACTCAGACTACCCTACAGTGATGCTCACCACCTTCCAGCCAACTCATCTACTCAGGGTTTCCAAGATTTTAGTCCACATACATTATACATGAGTACAAACCAAGGATCACCAGCCTTCTAAAGAAACCATCCCTAACACAGAAGTATGAGAATCAAAACAAATTTTCTTAAAAAGGCAACTCAGAGAAAGCAAAATCTCTGCAAGAATGAAAACTTCCAGGAGATATGCATTGTACATCACCTCAGAGAAATAAAATGCATCTATAAAACAAGAACAGGATACTAAAGAAAAGGAACATCTGAGAACAAACAAGAGATCATATACATAAAAACACACAAGCAAAAATTTAAAACACCACTGAAGAGTTGAAATATAAAGTTGAGCAAACATCCCCCAAAATAGATCAAAAGTAAAAGAGATAAAAAAGTAGAAAGAAAATATAGGAAAATTAGAGAATAAGTCCAGGAAAACCAATAACCAAATGGAAAGGAGAAAGGGAAGGAGAAAAAGCAACAAAGAAAGGAGAGAGAAGAAGGAAAGAAAAAAATTAGGTGAAGAATTATTAATAAAATTAAGAAAAAATTTCATAAACAAGGGATATCATTTTCCAAATTTTAAGGGACTACCAAGTGCCCTGCATTTCACTGTGAAAGTTCAGAAGACTCAACAGACAGAAGGTTTTATGGGCTTCCAGACAGAAGGCAAAAACAAGTCACACGCAAAGAATCAGGAATAAGAATGGCTTTACATTTCCCAACAGTATAATGGAAGCAGGAAAACCACAGACCAATGCCTTCAAAACTCAGAGGGAAAGTTATTTCAAATTTCTAATTCCAACCATATTTTCAATCAAATAGGCGGGTAGAATGAAGACTTTTTCCCTTGGGAAAAAAATGGCCACAAATAACCAGTTGTTGCTTGCTGGCATAGACAGCTTATTTGAGCCCTTAATTTCAGCAGGCTTTGCAAAGCTTGTAAAGGGATTGCCTGAACCATAAAAAAATTCACCACAAAAAGAGATGAAAAATCCAGAAACATAAAAAAGGAGCGGCAAAGAACAAACTTGGCAGAATTCATCATTTTCCCCAGGACTTTCTTGCTTTTTTTAACCCATGATTCTGGTTTGGGCCCTACTCTAAATTCCAGAAGCTTAATAAATACACCCTTCCTATTTGATGTAGGGGTCACAGTGCATACACACCTACAAAGCCCAACATTCTATTGTCATAAACATTATAATCCACTCTAGCCAGTTTAGGCATAAACTAGTTTATCAAAAGATACCATGTGGACACAGATGTAGAGCAACCAGAACATTCATTCAAATCAATTGTACAGTTTCTAGCTAGCAAGGCATGACCTGGTATTTCAGCTTGTGTTCTCCAGGAGCAGATGCTGAAATGGAGTTTGATATACAAGATATTCATTAAACGTCACACTGTGGAAGGCAAGGGTTCTGGGGCATAAAGGATTGAGCTGAGGGAGAAGGTGGGATATGGTACAGACCCAAGAAAGCCTTGGCCAGCCCTCCAGTTGCTCTGGAGTAACTGTGGTATGCTGTAGTTGTTCCCCTACTACACTGGCCTGTAAAGACTAGGTCTTAATACCCCCATCTCAGTCAGTCACTGATGTGGGCTACCCCAGAGAGGGTATTCGCTCAGGTTAGGCAGCTCTCTGAGCTGAGGCAGACCCCAAAGGACCTGAAAGCTGGGGCAACAAGTCCTTCCTTCAAGGGGATTCTGGATGGTTCCCGTCTGTGTTCACCACACCTAGAAATTCCACCCTACCAATAAACCCAACAGAAATGTGTATGTACGCAATGTTCAGAGCAGCACTATCAACAGTCACTCCAACTCAACTCCCAGATGCCCATCAACACTAGAACAAATAATTTGTGATATACCCATACAATGGGGTGCTATATAGCAATGAGAACAAACGAATTAGAACTATGTGCAACAATATGGATGAATCTTACAAAGATCATTAAGGAAAAGGAGCCAGGTCAGAAAGAACATACGGTTCCCTTTATACATAGTTCAAAAATAGCCAAAACCAATCTAGGCTGTTAGATGGTGGAATACTGATTCCCCTTGCACAGGCAGTGACCAGAATGAAACACAACTCAAGGGCCTCCTGGGTTTCCCTTTCTTAATCTGGACACTGGTTACACAGTGTGTTCTCTTTGAGAAAAAACATTGAGATGCACATTTATGATAGCTGAAACTATCTCTACATATCAGCAAAAATTTTTAAACATTGAGTGGCTCACAAAAAAGTAAGATACTAAGTTCACAAAATCTCTGGTAGTGAAGGGGCAAGAACAAAGTGACCAGCGCTATTGTAGTAGGTGAAAATATCCAAGCAGACCACAGAATCATTTAATGAAAACCTGTCTACAGCTGAGTGCTCCTCCACACCCAGGACAGTGGAGACTGGATATCAGTTACTCCACCAAAGCTGGCCCAAAAGAATCAGCAGCCTCCGCCCCAGGGTTTACCAGATCAAATCTGCCTCACATGACTAGTGCCTCACACTGTTCTTATCTGCCTCCAAGCTCATTGCAGGCCCAACAGCCTGGCTGAATTCCAGTCACATGAAAATCTTAGAGGAAAGGGAGTTGGGAAAATGTAGTTTTTAGTCTTCAAAAGCCGAAGAATGGGTCAAAAAGTCAAAAGCTGGGGAATGGGTGCTGATGAGCTAGTCTACATTACTAGCTACAAATAGTGCCTTTACTACGATGATAATATCATGTCTTTTGAACTAGACCTCACCTGTAATAACAATTTTTTAATCTCTATTGCCTGTATATCACCAAGCAAAATTCAACTTCAAATTCCACTTCTCTTAAAGAAAATATAATTGACTTTCAGCAAAGTCAATCATGGACATGAAAGATTTCTGAGTATACTTAAAATTCCCAGGAAGTTTTCTCTGATTTCTACCTACTAAGAAAATTAGCACCCATTGGTAAAATAGAGATAGGCTTTTCTGACTCCTTATACTTTTAACGTCTGCCTTTGCATTTCCTTCACATTGAAGAGTCCCAGAAAATGCAAAAGCCTTCCTAGCTGAAAGGAAATATGTCAATTCCTGCAAATTTGGATGTTTATTTCAACAGGTGACAAATGATCCTTGTAGAATCAGTAAATCTAGGAGAAGTGGAGTTTGGTTATGGCAGAGAACAACCAGTAACTGGCAGATAATGACAGACTTCAGCTTCTTTCTTTTCCAGCCCTGCTCAGCCCCAAGACACCCAACCTGGTCCTGCCTAAATCCTGAGCCCATCTGTACAAGGCCACAAGGTGCATGAGCAACCCTAGCCACGTCATTCAGTGGGGATCTGGATTTAATCATGTTGCCAAAGGCCTAAAACCTGATGAGCCAGGGCCAAGTCAAGGATATTCAAATCATCACAAAGCCATATTATCCTCTGCCTGTGTCATTCTTGCTCTAAAGACAGGCATGGATGTCTAATTCCATCTGGCCACTCCTGCTAGTGCCCCAGCTCTTTTGGCTTAGCTACATCCCAGCCCCTGCCCACCCTCAGCTACTTTCCAGGGCTTTCTCATAACTGCTGGTTAGTGATACCATATTAGCTCCTAGCCACATCTTAAATATCATCTGCCTGTTATTGTGTCTTGCTGACAAACTGAATTAGCCAGGCCAATGCCACTGCTCTGAAAACACACTGAGATCCAATCCTTTAGCCAGATCAGATAAACTGTGATTTGTCTTCTTTCTTTTTTCCCCTGAACCCATGAAACAGAGGTCTCAGCAGTCATCTTGAGCACTCCACTTGACTATGACAATAGAATCATTCAGCTTCTCATTGGCCTTGTAGGGTCACATCTGACAGGAATGGACAAGATATGGAGTCGGCACATGACAGACCTTCATGTAGGTTCTTTCCTCATGTTGAATAGCAGTAGCAGTAATAGCTCCTATTTGTACATAGTTCTGTGTAAGGCATTGGGCTATATGCTTCACAGAAATCAATCCACCCATCCTCACGGCAACCCTTGCTTGGTTAATATGATTACCTCCATTTTATAGATGAAGAAACATGATCAGAGAGGCCAAATCACACGCACAAAGTCACACAGGAAGTTGGAAGCATTTTTGTGTAAACAACAATATAATGCACCCTAGGTTCACATCCCTTGGATATATCCAAGAATCCCTTGGATGAATACAGGAGATATGTATTCCATAGAAAATTGACAGGATTTCCACACTAAGGCCTACAAAGCCACTGGATTGGGGGTGCTCCCCAGGAAGAAGGGTCATTTCTCCCCATACCCATTTCCTACGAAATAGATGGGTCCTCACATAGGGAATAGAAACCCCAGAGACAGGCTAGAGATGAGCAGAGGCTTTCATTCTCTGACTGTTTTCTCTTGGACCTAGATTGGATCATTCAGCAGAGTGTGGATGAAATAGGCCGGCTTCTTCACCACTGCTCTACATGGGAGCACTGCCTTCCTTCCCACCCCATTGTGCCTTTTTGCCTACAACAGTCTCTATTTCATTTACCTATGGAAAATTACTTCTTTTGAGAAGGCTGATCTTCCATCTCCCTTGGCCCAGGAAAAATTAATCATTTTTTTTCTTTGTGCTCTCTCAACACAGTGCTGTATTATAAGTAAGTGTTTACAAAGAGGTAGTATCATATTGTGGGAAAAGCTTTGAAACAGGAGTTCTATGACCTGGATTCTGGGGCTGTCATTTACTAGCTCTGTGATCTTAAACAAGGCTCTTGTTCTCATCTGTAAAATGCAGATAACACTGCTTCATCTGCTTTGCAAACAGGGCTAAATGAGATGTTTGTGAAAGTGCTTGTAAACTCTCAAGCCTAGTGCCTGGGTTGGTGATTTTTCTTTTTGTTTGGGTTTTGTTTTGGTTTAGTCTGATTTTGCTTCTTTCCCTAGACTGTGAGGGTGGAGACTTGTCTTAAGGAACTTTGTATTCCACTTGGAGCCCACAGAGAGCCTGCCTGCTATAGTGCTCAATGGGAGTGTGTTCTCAATAAATGTTTATTGAAATTAAAAGAATACAACTGTGAAAGATGGAATCTCTCATTCTCCACACAGATTTAACCGCCACACCTCTCTCTTTCCCTCCCTGCATGTGTATGTGTGCCATTCTTGATATCATCCTTTTTTCTGAGCTGTGGCATCCCAGCCCCGCAGAGAAATTCTGACGTTGATTGACAGAGCCAGACAATGACTGTGAAAAGAAGTCTTTTCTCCAGATTCACACTGCCAGCAGGATTTTATTTAAAAACAAATCGAACCCACTGTCGCTAGCCCTGCACCTTTCAAATCAGGGCAGACCCACCTTGGTGTGCAGGCTCTGGAAAGCAGCACAAGCAAGACCTGATGGAGACTGATACCCTAGCTAGGTGGGTCAGCTCAAAGCCAGACTCCATGAGCCTCAGCAGATCCCACATACAAGGCTTCGGTGCCTAAGACGGGACAGAGTTCACAAAAGACTCACTCATTCTTTTCTGATGTTCTCTTTGGAGTGATTTGGAGAATAGCTGGCACTGTGCAACACGGAATGTGGCCCTTCCAATTCATGACCACGTAACAAAGTACAATAACTCCAAAGTCAGCAGATGTATAAGTGGGTAATCTGCAAGATACAATATACAGTTTTCAGTGTGGATGATTTCAGGACATTGACGAGAATTCTTCTCCATCCCACTGATACAAACTCATGGTGAGGCAAAAAAAAAAAAAGCAGTTACTGAGACAGACCTGGATTCTAGTATGAGCTCCATATACATGTTCTTAAATGAGTTGCTTAAGCTCTCTCCTCTTCCTTCTCATTTCATAAGTGCCTTCCACAAACTAAGTAATTACTGCACTAACACTACAAATAGACTGGAACAAGACATGGTTCTAAGGTGAAGGTGCCTCAGCCTAGTGAATGATTCTGTGTGTGTCGAATATTATGCAGCCATAAAAAAGGATGAGTTTGTGTCCTTTGTAGGGACATGGATGCAGCTGGAAACCATCATTCTTAGCTAACTATCACAAGAACAGAAAACCAAACACCGCATGTTCTCACTCATAGGTGGGAACTGAACAATGAGATCACTTGGACTCGGGAAGGGGAACATCACACATCAGGGCCTATCATGGGGAGGGGGGAGGGGGGAGGGATGGCATTGGGAGTTATACCTGATATAAATGACGAATTGATGGGTGCTGACGAGTTCATGGGTGCAGCACACCAACATGGCACAAGTATACATATGTAACAAACGTGCACGTTATGCACATGTACCCTAGAACTTAAAGTATAAAAAAAAAAAAAAAAGAAGTGTCTAGCTGTACATGTAGCAGGGCTCATGCTATAATATGTTTTTTTTTTTCTGTTCATCCCTGTCTCCTTTATCATAATCCCAAGCATTATCTGATACTTTGCTATTAAATCTTTATTTTTTAATTTAGGAGTTCAAACTTTTCATCATTCACACTCATTTTTAATCTCCCTCATGAATCACATCTCTGATGGGTTTTTGAATAACAGATGTTTGGTATTTATAAATTATTCTTTAGCACATGTTAACTCAAATAATCATGCAGGGTTGATAGAATTAAAGTTCAAACCGAGAAACTTGATTTATCTGCTAAATGGCTGCTTCATGAGTAAGTGTTTTTTAAACTTAAAAACAGCTTAAGGATCTCCTTTACTATCTACACAAAATCTTGAGGTCCAAGTTCCCTAGGTCGGAAACCATCACTATCTGTGGCTCTGTTTCCTGGTAATATACATTCATGTCCATAAAAATCATTCTCTCCTCATATTCATTGCCTACCCCTTGGTGTAAATTGGTTTATAATTCTCACCTTCATAAGGCAAGAGAGATCATACCAGGTTAGGAGTGGGTGGTTAGAGCTCTCAGAGCAGGCAATGGACAAAGAAGTGGCAGTGTAACCCTAGTTAGCAAATTTTATAGATATTGCCCATGGCCAGCTCTGAGAACTTACTGAAAAGTTTCAGATATTGCTACTTGGATGAGTTGTTTATACTTATCCAAAAGGTAACCACCATCATACTTACCACTCTAAAGTACTGCCCAATACAACAAATCCTTCAAGAGAAAAGCTTACACATACACAACAGAAAACATATATGGATCTGTACTTATTCATATATATTTCTAAGGCTTATGAGAGTGCATATAATGTTAAGATTGAGAGTCTTTCTGCCTAAAACATCATTACCTCATCGTGTCACTGATGGAATGACAAACACAGATAGGCATTAGATGAAGTTTCCTTGAATGTTAATGGTCTGGAAAACACAATTTGAAGAGAAGTGAGAAAAGGTGTGCAGAGCCCTGTAATGACTTCAACTTCTTCCAAGATGATTTTATTTAGAGACGCATTTCCCAAGTCATACTCCAGTACAGATTGCCCTCTCCATTAAAAGTTCTAGAGTTCCATCCATCCCCCAGGCAGGAAAGAAAGTTAGGATTTGTTGTTAACCATGGAGCTGATTTCCCCATCTTTAATGCTTTTACAATGCCTCTGGTTGGGACAATAAGAAAGCCTCAGTTAGAGGTACCCATATGTGCCAATTTGCCCCTGGTCATCTCTGCTTCTGCCCAGTAGGAAAAAGTGGTAGAACTGATCCTTTTTCAAGGACAATGTGACCAACTCTAGGTAACTGTACAGTCCGGTTATAACTAATGAGAAGGTCAAGTGAAACTGCAAGAAGACAATAGGAGATAAAAGAAACATTCATTTTCATTTCTATTGAAAAATACAAACAATCTATATCTATCAGACTTCTTTCTTTGTTCTTTATTCAAACAATACCTGAGAAAGGGATGTAGAGATTGGGCTGGGGCACAGCATATTCTTATTATTTTTTAACTTCATTTTCATTGGAGGCATTTTCAGTGAAACTATTTTCAACAACATTCTACTAATCTTTTTTCCTAATTTCTTTTCTCTTATGAAAAGTTTTCTTTTATATTTAAGCCAAAGTGTTTGTGAAGGTCCTTTTAAATTCAAAGAAAATGAAGTCTGGCATTTTTGGTGCAGAGAGCAATTCCAGACCCGGTAGGGGAGTGCTTATAACTGAACAAAAATTCTTCTTTCACACAAAATGTGAGCTCCCTGCCTGGGGTTCACACATTAATGACTGTATGACTCATTATTACATATGCCTCCAAAGCTGAGGTTCTCTCCTCTGCTAACCCGCTCTGTACAACAGATGTTGAAATGTTAACTGAGGGACAGCAGGTGTGGTTGGAGTTGTTTTTCTCGAGGTCTTTTCTCCATCACTCTTCCGAGCCCTTGTGATACAGCTAACACCAAGTTACAAGGTTACCCAGTGGCTTTAATTGATACCTGGCACAAACTCCACTGTCATTAACAAAATCACAATTCTTCCCAGAGGTGCCTCTTTCACTTCCTTCTGTCTTAGGGAGTAGCTGATAGTAGCTTTCCAAATGTCAGATGGCTTATAACTTCCGGTTCTGTCTCTGATTTTCTTCTATGAGCACTATGTGTTTCCCAGGGGCTCAACAATCACGGGGTTTGGAGGAAAATTTTAATTTGGAAGAGTCGACTTGGAAAAGTATAGACTTGCTGGATGAAAAGACCTAGTTTCAAATCCCAGTTAAATCTTTAAAAGATGTTTGATGGCAGGCAAGTCACTGAAAAATCCCTCAACATCAGTTTTCACATTATGAAGTAGAAGGAAATTTATTTTGTAGAAGTGTCGGGGAAAGTGGTAGATATGAACAATCGGTGGTAAAGGCTTGGCCTAGTAACTGCACACAAGCAAGTAACTGCATACTTTGCATAGTAACTGCATACTTTGGATAAATTGATATTTCGGCTACAATTTTTTTGCTCAACCCCCAATTCCATACTCTTTGTCATGTGATTTTGCAGTACTTTCCACTTGAGACAGAATAGAAATCTTTGTTCCTTGATTTTGGGCTAAGTCATGTGACTTGTTTTGGCTAATAAAACCTGGATCCGGGTGTGCCAATTCCAAACCTAGGCATTAAGAAGAAAAATGTGTTTCTATTATTTCTCTTGCACGTCTTTTATTGCCATGAATACAGCTTCTCCAGATACTCAGCTTGGGCTCTAGAATAAATTATAGACAGCAGACCTGAGTCCAATCCATAGTAAGGAACTAAGCCCGATCAGACTGACAAGGAAAGAAAGGCTGCCCGGCCAAACCCAGCTAGGGTAGTTAATGCTTAGAAAACCACAGATGAGCCAGAATTATTATTATTATTACTATAAGCCACCAAATTTGGAGACAGCTTGTTACACAGAAATAGCTAAATGATATAATACCCACAAAAAGGAGTTTTCTGGTTTGAAGTGACTTTTGGCTAGCAGCCCCAGTACATGCCTTTTCTGTCTATCTTCTCACTGAAATATCAATGAAAATACAGCAAAGGGTGGAGAAACATCACACTATCACATAAATTTAGGCTAAAAGGCAATCCTTGAATCTGCAAAGAATAGGTATGATCCTGAGAAAACTCCATGTAAAAATTAATAACAGAAATAAACATTGAAGAACAACCCCTCTCTACTTCCTGTCTCCACTCCCAACTATTCTATAATGAAGGTAGAATATTAAATCCCTCCCCAATGAACGCAGAATATTAGCCCCCTCCCCTACTTACTCACCAAATGTTTCATAACCAAGTATCATTTTTCTACATGCAAAATGAGGCTGTAATACTCAGAAATTACCTGAACAGGAGTTAAGGCAATATGTGTTTAGGTAAATTGCTTGTCTGGGGCCACATGAGCTCTATAAGAAAATTATCATAGGTAGAAACAGAAGCAAGGAGTCCACTGGCAATAATGCATTCTAGGAATTAAAGATTTTCACATACAACATTCAGGACCCAAGTGTGGGTAAGAGAGAAAGGCACCATCCAAACAGAGAAAGTAAAATACTGCAAAGAATAAGAATGTGAACTACTAACTACGCATATGTATTTTCCTTTTAACTGAACAGCTGTGATAAATTGCACCAGTGGACAGAGAACACAACCAAAAATTGACTGTTGAAAAAGGCTGACTCTGACCTGATAGAAAATATAACAGAAAAAATAGGCTTTATTTCATGACAGCAATATCTAACAAAATTACATAAGCAGTTTCCCTTTGATTCACCAATCCCATATCTCAGAATCTACCCTGAAGATACTCTTCTGAAATACTAGACAATATGTATTCAAGTTTGTTCAGAGGACTATTAAATAAATAAGGCTATCTCCATTCAGATAGCTTCACTCTGCTGTCATACAAAAAGAATGAAAGGCTCTACGTACTGATGTAAAGTGATCTCCAAGATATATTGGTAAGTGACAGATGCAGAATTCACAACAATATCTAGAGTATGATAGCTTTTGTGTTAAAAAAAAAAAAAAAACAGGACATATCACCACATACACACAGACAGACACACACACAATTGTTTTGCCAAAAGACATATTGGAAGGATAAGCCACAACTAGGAAAAATAGTTACCTATGAAAGTCAGAGATAATGAGATGAGTAATGGAATAAAAGGGAGGAGGGCAGTAACAAGAAGAATCTTCCGAGTATTAGTTCGAATATACTTTGTACTCATGAACCATATTAATGTTTTACACATTCAAAAATAAATAAGTTAATCATGAAAGGAAAAAAGCAAACATTAAAATTAAAAATAGAGACAATAAACACTTCAACTGACATTTGAAAACAGTATTTGGATTATATAACCTATAGAATAATACAACACCAAAATGCAATGTATAAGCCTTTTCTAGGATCCTGATCAGGCAACCCAACTTCAAAAGAAAATTTGAGAAATCAGGTAAACCTAAATATGAAATAGAAATGAGATAATACTCAGAACTTGTTATTTTTGTTAACTGTTGTAATGGTATGGTGGATACATGGGAAAAGTTAGAGATGCAAGATGAATTATTTAAGGATGAATTGATGTGATGTCTGGGAATTCCTTTGCAAGCTGTCAACAGGGAAAAAACTGTTTGGGATATGGGGAAAGATGAGCAGAGCAAACAGATTGGCAAAATACTGATAATTGTTAAAACTTGGTAGTGGGTATATGCAGGTTCACTTATTAATCCATGTACTTTTATGTATATATGAAAATGTAATAAAATGTCTTACAAAAAAAGTCATTAAACATGGGACAGTATAATTCTTGAAAAAGATTAAAAAGATATAACAAAATTCCATGTGCAATGTATGAACCTTGATTCAATTATCTTTTGGAGAAAACTATAAAAGACATTTTTAGGATAAATATGAATGTGTACTAGCTCATAGTAGAGAATTATTTTTAATTCTTTTAAGCAAGATAGTAATATTGAACTTATGTATGTATTCTTAAGAGAATTAGGCCAAACTATTTGGGGATGAAGGGTCACGATGTATACAACTTAATTTCAAATAGTTAGGCAAACATATTATAGCATGCATGAAAGTTTTCTATTTGGCTTATGATGTTCAAAATATAAACTTATGGAAAATATTCATAAGTCTAACAAGAAATTGAAAACAACTTTAAAACTCTCAGAACATAAATGCAGTATTAAATAAATGGAAAGATACCCATTGTGCTGAGATAAAAAGATGCAAAACTGTAAAGATGCCAATTCTCCCTAAACTATTTTTTCATGTGGTTCTAAATCAAACAGCATTAGTTGTGCTTGTTGTTGCTATAGAGATGGACATTTGGAGGGTGAGACAAGAGGGAACCTGGAAGAAGTGATTCTCTCTTATAACCTTCTGATAGGGGTATAAATTAGTTCAACCATTGAAGACAGCTCTTTGGCCACAGCTAGAAAGGTTGGAGGTGTACATGCCTAATGCCCAGCAAATTCACTCCTTGAGAAACCTTTACATATACGCACCAGAAATACTCAAGAATGTTCACAAAAATCACGTGGTTAATAAAACATTTTTTGTAAAAAAAGATGATCTGGAAACTATCCAAATGCCCATAAACAAAAGATACCAACAAATTGTGATGTATGTATATAATGGAATATGAACAGCAGTACAAAATTGACATAGATGAATATAATATTGAGCAAAAACACCAGATCAAGAGGAATTTGTCAATATAATGTAGTTTATACACAGTTCAAAACAAGTACAACTAAACAATCCCTTGTCATATATGTAGATATGTAAACACATCTGGAGACGAGATAGGAAAAGAGCATACAGAACCTTCTACGTGCTACTTCTAGGAAATGTTCCATCCCTCAGGCCAGTGGGATCATTGGTGTTTAGCATTATTTACTGCTTACATTTATGATAAAATATTCATTTATATCATTCAGTCTTTAATTAAAATATTTTAAATTACATTAAAATTCACTAATAAGTAAATGTGTATATTTAAGCTGGAAAATAATGAAAAGTATACATAATGAAAGGGAATAGACATACCATATTAGTGAAAAGAATTATAAGCTATAACAATTAAAAGTAATTGGTGGCCGGGTGCGATGGCTCACACCTGTAATCCCAGCACTTTGGGAGGCCGAGGCAGGCAGATCACAAGGTCAGGAGTTTGAGACCAGCCTGTCCAACATGGTGAAACCCTGTCTCTACTAAAAATAGAAAAAAAAATTAGCCAGGCGTGGTGGTGTGTGCCTGTAATCCCAGCTACTCTGGAGGCTGAGGCAGGAGAATCACTTGAACCTGGGAGGCAGAGGTTGCAGTGAGCTGAGATCGTGTCAACGCACTCCAGACTGGGTGACACAGCGAGACTCTGTCTCAAAAAAAAAAAAAAAAAAAAGCAATTGGTGCAGGCAAAGGAATATGTGGAAAAAAATGAAAGAATCTAGGGTCCACAAATGACATTAAGATTATTTGAGAATTTAGAATATGAAAAGATGTCATATTTTACCAAAGACGAAAATAGTATTGGGACAACTGGCTTACCATTTGAAAATAAAATGAAAGTTGATTAATACTCCAAACCTTACACCAAAATACTTTTCAGAAAAATTGACCATTTAAAAGTAAAAAATACAGGAGGCTCACTTTTCCCTGCTTTTCTATTTTACACAGTCATCCAGTGTGCATATAATTTTATGTTCTATATTTCATATATGTAGTACATATCTTGTATACTCTTATGGTATTCATATTTATAATACAATATATATCCGGAGGGTTTACCCCAACTTCCTTAACATTTCCCCAACTTTGTAATTTGAAGTTACTGTAAATTTACAATATAGTGTGAAAATAAACTGTTTTCTACAGAAAAAAAAAAAACTAAAAATAAAAAATAAAGCTTAGACTGGGCATAGTGGCTCAACACCTGTAATCCCAACACTTAGGAACGCCAAAGAGGTCAGATCACTGAGGCTAGGAGTTCAAAACCAGCCTGGTCAACATGGTGAAACCCCATCTCTACTAAAAGTACATAAAATTAGATGAGCGTAGTGGCGCACGCCTGTAGTCCCAGCTACTCCGGAGCCTAAGGCAGAAGAATCACTTGAACCTGGGAGGCAGAGGTTGAAGTGAGCTGAGATAGAGCCACTGCACTCCATCCAGCCTGGGCGACATAGCAAGTCTGTGTCTCAAAATAAATAAATAAAGCTCAAAAAGTATTTTTAAAAGTCATCATTGATTTTTTAAATAATTTTAAATGAAAAGGCCTTTGAAATTGAAGACAAATTAGAAAGCCAGAAAAATACTTTTACAATGCATATAAAAGACAATGGGCTGGTATTTTAAATATTACTTTATTATTAATATTACTAACAACTATTTAGCACTATGAATCAAGTACTATGATAAGTGCTTTACATGAATTACCTACTTTAATTCTCACAAGAAACCTAAATGATAGATACTCTTATTATTTGCACTTTACAGATAATGGAACCGAAATATAGAAAGATTAAGTAGCTCATACCCAGGTTAAACAGCTGATAAGTGTTCAGTCAGGATAGGAAACCATGCAGACTAGCACCAGAGGCCCTGCTTTTAAATACCACTTTATGCTTTGAGCAAGTTATTTAAAAACAATAAGAAAAAGATAAACATCCCCACTTAAATAAAAATAAAGGATATACATAAGCAATTCATAAAGCAATAAACATAAATAACCAGTAATCATACAAAGATGCCAAGCAAACAACACTGAGACAGTAATGCCTATCAGATCAGCAATTTTAAACAAACGATAAAACCAAAGTTTGTTTACACCAAGTGGGGAAAGAGGCAAGGCCATTTTGTTTTGGTTAAATTGTGAATTATCGAAACTTTTTCAAAGACAATTTGCCACTACCTACCAAAATGGGTAAAATATACATGATCTTTCCTAAAAACTTCATCCCTAGAAATATATATAGAAATATACAACATGTTCAGAAAGTCACGATGGTATGCATTGCAAGATTTATGTTATAGAAAAATATTATACTAACAACACCTCAAAATATTGAAATATTTGACAATAGGGAAATTAGTAAATCAATTTTGGTTGATCCATATAATCAAATTATATGGAGTTCTTACCAAAAAAGTAACAATTCTATGTATACTGACCTGAGAACATCTTCAAAATATAAGTGAAAAACAAAAATATGTGAACAACGTTAATAACATGATCTTATTTATGTAAAACATGTGCTTGTATGTATGCGGAAAAATAATTTCTGGTGCATACGATGAAACTTTGAGAGTAGTGACCACCAGAGAGCAGTTAGGTTGTAGGAGAGGAGATTTACCTTCCATATTTGTTTGTTTGCTTTTTTGTGAGACGGAGCCTTGCTCTGTCGCCCAGGCTGGAGTGCAGTG
>NW_012119154.1:6856060-6937802 GCF_000951035.1 Colobus angolensis palliatus | reverse complement strand
CGCCCAGGCTGGAGTGCAGTGGTGCTATCTCAGCTCACTGCAACCTCCGCCTCCCGGGTTCCAGCAATTCTCCTGCCTCACCCTCCTGGGTAACTGGGATTACAGGCACCCACCACCACACCTCGCTAATTTGAGCATTTTTAGTAGAGAGGGGGTTTTGCCATGTTGGTCAGGTTGGTCTCGAACTCCTGACCTCAGGTAATCCGCCTGCCTCAGTCTCCCAAAGTCCTGGGATTACAGTCATGAGCCACCATGCCCGGCCGAGATTTACTTTTTTATTTACATTTTTCTATACTGCTTGATGTTTTAGTTTGTGAATATACTGTTTTACCAGTATAATTTTATTTATTTATTTATTTAAGACAGAGTCTCACTCTGTCACCCAGGCCAGAGTGCAGTGGCATGATCTCGGTTCACTGCAACCTCCGCCTCCTGGGTTCAGCAATTTTCATGCCTCAGCTTCCTGAGTAGTTGGGATTACAGGCACATGCCACCACACCCAGCTAATTTTTGTATTTTTAGTAGAGACGGCGTTTCACCACATTGGCCAGGATGATCTCCATCTCCTGACCTCGTGACCCACCCACCTCAGCTTTTCTGATTATAAAGTGAAAAATACATAGGATACTATTATTTTTAAAATCTATTACATACACAATAACAGTATCATATTACATATAATATTATTATTTTTAAAATCTACAAAACAAAGAAGAGAGAACACTCAAAGTTTGCACAATGTCTTTGGAGATAATCAGTCAGTCCAGAATCAAATTTCCTAAAAGTATTAGGTGACCATAAAAGGAGAGAGGTGAAGCATGGCCTCATCATGGGGTGGGAAAAAGTTGCAATCAAACTTAGCAGCTGATAAAGGGACAGAAAATATGTTAGGAGAAGAGTTCATTACAACATAACTTAATAAAGTTCAATAAAAAATATTGAAGGCAGCAAGAAAGAAATCCAATGTTACATAAATTTCATCTGTCTACAAAGGACATGACCTGAAAAGCTGAGGAACAACTGAAATATAAAGAAAAAACAGAAAATTTGAATAAATATCAAATATGTATATATAAGTAAAATAGGACAACTCACTAAATACCAGGAGATAAATAATACCTTCAGTTTTCAAGGGATCGTGTCAGAAATTCTGTATACCATAGTAGACTGGTTTGCTAAAATGGCAACGAGCATCCTCTTCTTTTATGAGTCCCCTTTTGCAACGTGACTTTGCAGCATCTCCCATTAGGAGGTGGAGTCTACTTTCCTGCTCCTTCAACCTGAGCTGGTGGTCTCAGTTCCTTGTTTTGGACAATAGAACATGTTAGACGTGATGCTGTGTCAGTGGCAAGCCTAGGCCTTGTAACTGCATGTAATTTGCATGTTCCGTGCTTTCTCTTGGAAGCCTGCCAAGCTGCCATATGAACAAGCCTGGCCTCACCTGCTGTTGAATGAGTCCACAGAGGACAGAGCCATTCCAGATGAGGCCAGGCCCTAACCAACCCAGCAGCTACCACAGATACATGAGTGAGACCATCCTAGACCAGAAGTTCCCAGCAGAGCTCAGCCCAAAATGGAAACCTGCAGAATTCTGAGCTAAATAAAAGATTATTGTCTTAAGTCTCTGACTTTTAAAAAATCTTTTTACTTGACAAGGAAAAAATTATATTTATGGTGTACATTATATATGTACATATATATACACCTTTTTACATATACCTTTATATACCTTTATATATATATATATACACACATACACACACACACACACACACTTTTTTTGTGGTAAGAACACATATAAGCTATTCTCTTAGCAATATTCAAGTATACAATATATTGTTCTTAACTGCAATCACCTTGGTGTAAGATAAATCTCTTTAACTTATTCCTCCCGTCTAACTGAAATTGTGTGTCCTTTGACCAACATCTCCGCAATCCCTCCACCCTTCAGCCTCTGTTAAGTCACTAACTTTCGATGTGGCTTTTAAGGCAGCAATTGCTGATTAATACATTCACATTGACCCTAGCTGTCATTTATGCGGGAAGGCAAAGAAAGATAATCTCAAGAATGAAAGGGACTTGAAAATACATTATCTTTTAAAAATTACTTGAAAATGGACATGAAACAATGAAAAGAGATAAAGCAAAATTAAGAAACCAAGACAGGAGAAATCATAATATAAAATTATTGGTAGAGACTAGTGATAGCAACTAGTACAAAATGACTAAATTATTATTAATATGACTTAAAATACAAATGATGACAACATATTCATGAAATACATAATACAAATGATGACAATATATTCATGAAATACATAATACAAAACTAATTATGAAATTGTAAAAAACTAAATTAAAATGTAAGCCTTTATAAGTAAATAGAAAAGAAAAAGAGTAAGTAGAAGTATATACAAATTCATATTCTAAATTATAAAGGGGACTTAAAGGAAACAAATTTTTATATCAAATAGATATACGTTATGACAAGTTTGAAAAAAAATTTAAAGGATCAAAAATGTGGTGTTAAAATAGACTGCCATTAAAATACACAAACCACTGAATAAAAGACAAACAATGAATGCAAATCCATCTAGCACACGGCGAAAGACAGAAACAACAAAAAAGCAAAGCATGACCATCAACAACCAAATAAAAACAAAATGACAGAAGTAGGAGCAAATACATCATTTACTGCAATGAACATAGATTAAAACTCCATATTAAACATAATTGATACAAAAATAATCCAACTAAGCAAAAAGCCCCAAGTAGAAAAAAATACGTCAGACAAACACAAATAAACTGAAAGCTACAATTGAGTAATAAAATCAGACACTGCTGAATTCAGGGCAAATAGATTTAAAAGGATTCTTAATGGTTTTATAATTAACATTTCATAATGAGAAAGAATAAAATATACAGTTACATTGTAAATATCCACAAATATGCATCAGTCAACATTGTTTCAACATATAAAATGAAAAGAAATATAAAAACAAGACAAAATTGTTAAAAGCACAGCTACAATGCTGTTGACAGATCAAATAGATATAAACAAACAAACATAAAACAAAAATTAATCCTGTAGTTGTTCATCTTTTTAGACTCTTGGACCCCTGTGAGAATCTCATGAAAGATCTCTCCTGACTCAGAAGTACGTGCATATACCCTGTATGTCAGGGAATTTATGGATACCCTGAAGCCCATTCACGAACTTCTTTGGGGCCCCCTATGGTTTACTAATACTAGATAAAAGGATTTGAGTTAAATAATTAATAAAGGTTGGTTTAATAATTACCAAACTTTAACTCTATGGAGAATAGATTTCCATTGCCCATGGCTCATTCACATAAATCTATCATATATTAGACCACAAAAACAATCTATAATTCTAAAAAGTATATATTATGCAGACCACATCTCTAATCAAAGTGCAGTAAAACTAGAGACTAATAAGAACATATTAACCCTAAAAATAGAGTCACTTTGAGTTGGTAAAAGTCACTCTCTAAAATAGCTCTTTGGCCAAAGAGGAAAAGAAAATGATGACTAGAAAAAAAATTAGCAAAACTAAGAACACTACATACTATATCTTATAAATGTAGATGAGTGGTTAACACCACATTAGCTATTAAAAGCTAATTCTTTCAATAAATTGTGTTGGGACAACAGGCTAATAAATTGGCACTGAGGATACAAAGGAAGAATAGAATTCATGAAGAGCTAAGTCAGTTTTGAAACAAAAGAGGAAGGATGAGGTGGGGAGAGCATGTTATTCTATGTGATACTAAGATGTAGGAAAGGCCATTGCGATACAAACAGTATGGACTAACGTGGAAAAAGATAGATAGAACAAATGTGGAACAGGATAGAGACCTCACAAATAGATTTGTTTGTACGTGACTTTGATTCACAGCAGACGTGACTCTTTAAAGCAATAGGGAAGGGATGATTTGATTAACATATAGTGTTGAGAGAATTGATTCCCTAGCACATAAGGAGATGATACAGAGAAGGGATCCCTGAATGGCCAACATGCATATAAAGAGACTCTTACACACACAAGTATACAGAGAAATAAAAACTAAAATGACAACAAGATACCATTGTATATCCCTTATAATATAACCAGCATTAACATATAATATAATGCTGAATGAATGAGACAGCATTCAGCACCACAGACAATCATTTAAAACATGTTGCTGGGTGAAACGTTTTTTAAAAGACAGAAATGTATAGTATAATGCCATTTACATAAACTTTAAAATTTTTTTTAATTTTTGTGGGTACACAGTAGTTATATATACTTAGGGGGTACATGCGATGTTTTGATACAGGCATGTAATGTAAACTAGGCACCTCATGAGGAATGGGCTATCTGTTCCCTCAAGCATTTATACTGTGAGTTACAAACAATCCAACTCTACATACAACAAACTACTTTTCAAAGATAAATGAATTTAAGATTATATATAAAGTGTATGTAACAGATACCTATGGGAGAAGATAAATGAGACAGTGAAACAGGGATAAAGGAGAAATTAAATAAATGGATTCATATAAGAGAGGGGACTTACACGGATGTATGATTACAATGTACTACGATTAACTCAACATTCTGATCTATTTCCACTTTTTAAGTATGTTTTAAAACGCTAGCTTGCTTCTCCTCTAATTTAGATTCAGTTAGCATTTGCAGAGCATCTATGAGTGCCAAGTACATTCACATTCTTTCTTTCATGTAATGCTCACAAGAAACAGGGATGTTTGCTATGATTGTATACATTCTGCTAAAGGGAAACAGGCACCTGCATTTAAAGGATTTACCCAAGGTCACAAAGTTAGTAAGTAGAAAAGAAAGGATTGAGACCTGGGTCTGTCTGATGCATTATGCTCCCTCTAACATAATCTACAGTGTCTGTGTGTGGTGTTACAGTGTTGAGACATCATTTAAACTCATGAATCATAAATCATGCTACTAGAACTATAGACAATAGACTGGGTACTGACTCCTAAGAGCAATGAACAAAGATATTGATGCTGCTGTGATGATATCAATCACAAAACAACAACACAAGAATGCATAAATCCTGCCATGACCTCTCTCCCCAGTGGGGTTCCTCACCGCAGGAAATATACACAAGAAACTAGAGAGGCTTGAAAAATGCAGTTGAAGGTTATGGCTCAGGCCTGTAGGCCTACACTGAGCTCCTTCTTTTCTCTCCTTGAAATAAAGATAACCAGGCTCTGAGTCTACTTCAAACAGAATCTTACCCTCTTTGGAGAGTCATCAGAACATAAGATAGTGATCTTCTGTATCACAAGGCACAACAAGATTTTACATAAGAATTCTGTCTTTGTACAGGAGCTTTCAGCTGAGATGCCAAGATTTGTAAGAAGTTAACAGAAAGTGTGTCTATTGCCCCAGAAAAACGAGTAAGTCCTTATGACAGGGATCCACTGATATCTATGTCCTCTGCCTCTTCCGGATACACTGCTGGACTACATTTTATAGTCTCCTCTTCTATGTAAGGGAGGCCCGATAACTGGCTTTCAGCAATGGAATACAAGTGAAAGGAACTATCTCACCAACCAGCCATGTCAATTAAAAGAAGAGTTATCTTCCTTATATCAGTGAGTTATTTCTATGAAACAAACCACCCCAAACTTAGTGGCTTAAAATAACAACCATTTATTTATATCACAATTCAGCAGGTCAGCGACTTAGGCCAAGCTTGTTGGGTGACTGCTCCAGTCTTGTCATGGCTCCCTTTTGTGTCTGCAGTCGGAGGCAGGTCAGCAACCTTCTCAGATTCTGGAGTTTGGCTAGCTATAGGCTGGGGTGACTGCACAGCTGACCACATGCCTCTCATTTTCCAGGAGAAGAATCCAGGCTTATTTATTTGGAAGTGGCAGGATTTCAAGAAAAAGAGCAGAAGTGTGTGAAGTTTCCTGAGGCCCAGGCTCAGAATCAACACAATACCATTTTTAACTACACCGTGTTGGTTTTAACAGACTACCAAAGGAAGCCATGGTACAAAATAAGACCCTTCACATAGAATACAGCAACAACACTAGTGAAAGAAGCCTAGATACTGAGCAATTACACAGAGCAGAGCTCCCCTACAACCACCAACCTATTGACCACTTTGGTTAATGACATGACATTTAAAGCCACTGGGGTATTTGTTATAGCATTTAGCATATGCTGACTTTGCTCACTAAGCCACCAAATTCGTTCAGCCCATCTTTAACCATTCAGTCCATCTTTAAGCTTACGTGAAAGAAGACTGAGTTAATTAAAGGGTGCATCATTAGAGAGGATTCTTGCCCCTCACCTACCCCAAAACAACTGAAGGAGTTCCCAAAATCTCATTTTTGGAGATTGGCATTGTCAGATGGGAAGAACAAGTAGAAACTTCCTCCCTGGCTGAAGGTTTGTGCAGCCAGAGAATCTTGTGATGAGGTTGGAATGTGAGAGAGCTGTTGGGAGGAACGGACATGGTTTCCCTAGAACCTGGGGAGATATGAACATGAAGGGCTGGCTGGAGCACCGCTTGAGTGCAGAATAGAAATTGACTGTACCTTGATAATCTGGTGAATCAGTGAAGCCAATTTTTAATGTGGACCCTGTGAAGTTTAGTCCACGCTTAAGCTATCTTGAGAGGGCCTCATCAAAGAGCACTGACCGCCTGCTGGAGCAAAGCATTCCTGATGATGTGCCATGGCAAGCTAGATATGGGGAGGATTTGTAAGAAGTCAGCAAAGAGTGTGTGCGTTGCCCCCAGAAAATGGTAAGGCATAGAGACCCCACTGGAGGTCTCTGACAATGCACAAAAGAGGCTGGGTATAGTGGCTCAGGTCTGTAATCCCAGCCCTTTGGGAGGCTGAGGCAGGTCAGGAGTTTGAGACCAGCCTGGCCAACATGGTGAAACCTCATCTCTATTAAAAATACACAAATTAGCCAGGCATGGCATGCACCTGTAAACCTGGCTACTTGGGAGTCTGAGGCAGGAGAATTGCTTGAATCCAGGAGGCAGAGGTTATGGTGAGCTGAGATCGTGCCACTGCACTCCAGCCTGAGTGATAGAGCAAGACCCTGTCTCAAAAAAATACATAAAAATAAAATAAAATAATATAAAATAGAATAAAAAAGAGAATACACAAAGAACAAACAATTGGATGCCTACCTTTACAGAGGGCTTTTGATAGACACAATAGAGCTATCAGTAACGTTAAAAAGTGACAAAAAACAGTGCCTCCTCCTGTAAACCCACCAATCCATATTCTCTAGACCTTAAAAAGCCAAAATCAGCAGTGTTAGTTGGGAAGTAGTAGGGACACAGAGAAAGAAAGATAAGACCACAGTCTTCCCCTCTCATCTACATATCCTCAATCCACAAGTTTGGTCTGACTTTGGAAGATGGGGAAATCTGAATTGGAGAGTCTGAAGTTTTGGTGTTAGATTAGACTGGGCTTTTTAGTTTTACCAATGAAACTATTTTAATTTACCAAGATGACTGGAAAAGTAATGAAATTTGCCTGCAACAGCGTGCAAGGGGTGGGAAAGAAAAATTCTACAAAAATGTTTGTGGGAGAAAGAATGATTCCTATTTATACCCCACTAAGCCCAGTGACAAGAGCAACCCAAGCCAAATAACAAAATCCACCAGAAGGTTGATTCCACATCCTACAGCCCAAAGTTTCCTCCATGCAGTTGAGCTGGCTAGAAGGAGCTGGAAGACAGTAGGGTTTCATATGGACCTGGCAGATGTACCTTGGCTGTGACCACACCACTGGGAAGAAGATTGGGCCTGTGCCACTCCCAAGATGTTCTGAAGCTTGCAAGATCAATGCATACCTTTCACTCTAACTCAACTCTTCTCAATCTCAGACACTTTCTGCTACCAAAACCTATCTCATAGTTAACAGAAATGTAAAAACTCTACAGTTTTTTCCTCTGAAACGTGTCTGTCACTCCAAATTTCTTGTTGCTCAAGGCATGCCACTTCCTAAACATTTTTCCACTATGTTCTATTTATACCAAGAAAACGTATCATACATACAAGATAACCCCAAATACCAGATACATGATTACATGCAGAAGGTACACTTTCCATGTTACTACATCTAGTAACTTTAACTGTTTTTATGTGATTAATTATTCTTCCATCAGTCACATTGATGTGCCAAGATTTACCACAGGAAAAGGGACCAGAGAAAGACCTGAATTTGTTTGTTGATCTTTAAACCACATGTAACAGACCTTGTAGATGTCCCATCCATAATCCTCAGACCTTGCCATCTTGATGCATGCAGACGGACTTCTAATTGCCAGTATCTGCATCTCTTTGCCTGAGATCTTTCTCCAAAACTTCCAGCAGGTTTTCGAGTCTTGGAAATGTTAGGGAATTAACATTTCCCAGAGCACCCCTCAACTGATGATTGATGGGATTTGGTGTATAAACACCTCAACTCCCTCGCCACAGGGGTGGGATAAGTCTGAGTTCTATCTTCCATTCTGTTTCTCAGAGCTCCCCTATGTGATTGAGCTCCAGTTGTCCACAGTGGTAACAAGCTTGTTAAAACATCCTTTATTGGCTGACTTCTCCCTATCTCACATCTTCATTGAATTCTTGACTTCCTTTCAAGTCCCAAATAAAATATAATTTATACTCAAAATCTTGTCTTGAGATCTGTTGCCCCAAAACTAAAGCAGCACAGTAGTCCTGCCTGCTAGTTAAATGTGGCCCAAAGAATACTCTTGCCCTGAAAGAGTCTGATTAACTTTTTCCCGTGAGAAAGTGGTAAGTGGAGATACAGACATGTAAGAGGAGAGAGCAGAGAGCATTCCACAGCCCACCCAATGCAGTGAGAGCCCAAACCCCCACTTTGCTTATTCTACATGGAGATGTGTCTGAAACTGCCTGCAATCAAGCGTTCTCTGCCTGTGTCCCCAGCCATGGAAATCTTCATGCTTTGTTTTAATGAGAGTAGACATATCTGAGGACAAGAGATCTTCTGAAACCAGATGAGTTTGGCCACACATTCTCTGCATTTTACTCTTTCTGAAAGCATTCCTTTGAAAATTTTTGGTATTGGTTAATAGGGTGACCATCATTCTGGAGGAAAATGTTCAGAGAGGGAGAACATATGCAAGCATGTGACTCTCATCTGGAACATAATGCCCCATGAAGCCAAAGGTGTGCAAAACACACAGACTCAGAATTGACTGTGACAGATGGTGCCTAAACATCTGCCTTTGGTAGGAACCAGACTATTGCTCCACCTGCTCATAAGAGAGCCTGCAATCATCTCCCCCAACACCCTTCCCCCTAGAGAAGGCTTCTCATCCACCAAACTCTTTTCCACTTGCCTTCTTCACTGTTCTTTCCTCTTTTGAAATCATAACCCCATAATTGCACCTGTCCTCTGGGGCTTCCACTCCCCTGTAGGGCCATTTGACTTTCCATATGTGTGCTTCATCTCCTTTCTGAAAAATGTGGCTTAGTATTTCAACCTCTCCTCAACATGGCACCAAGAGTATATCTACTTTGTTCTATAGTTCTTGAAGAGCCTTAAATCTAAACCATGACATCAGCCAGAGTTTATAGGATTATACTGTATCTTCAGCCATTTAAAAATGAGTTTCAACTTGGTAGTTTGCAACAAAAGTCATACTCGTTGACAATATTAACAACAACAAACATACATACCAATGGCTATGTGCTGAGCCTATAAGGTATTATTTTCTCTACTTTAATATTGCAGAAACTGAGGCAGCAGAACTGCAAAAGGACTTGTAAGAGTTCATACAGTAAGTATATGGCAGAACCAAGATTCAGAGCTGCCATGTATGGCTGTGCAGGTTATGCTTTGCACTATATATGAGAAGGTACCATTTGCCTCGGCTGATATACAGCCTGCACAACACTACTCACCAGAATCTGAATGTAGGCAGACTGGCTCCAAAGTTCTTATGGACTTTCTAACAAAGGGAGTTAAAGCATAGCATAAGATTTATGTATGAAGACCATCATCACAGAATTGTTTATTGTGGCAAAAAAAAAATATTGAAGCAACAATAGAGGAATGACTAAGCTAATTACATTTAGGCCACTTCACAAATTATTTTAAAACTATTAAAAATAATATGTACAAAAATGATGTAATATTGAAAGATGTCTTAAATTATAGTAAGGGGTGAAAATAATCAGCATATGAAAGTTGAAAACAGAAACACACCACCCACCTTGATCTCCTGAGATGATACTATATCTTCTGGAACCAACCGGATACCTTCTGACAAATCAATTACATTTTATTCCTGTCATCATGTGCAGGAGAGCAACTAGTCCTCAATGGAATAAAATTGTTTCTAGCTGAAGTTTTCTTTTCCTGACATCACGCTTGTTCCTGCACATCCATCATGTCCAATCAGGGTATCTCAAACAACATTGCGTCTGGCAATGGAACTCACTTCAGAGTGAAAGAAAGCAGGTAATGACTAATACCAACAGAATTTACCAGGCTTACCATTACTTCATTACCCAGAAGTAATTAGCCTTACAGACCATGAAAATATTTGCTTTCTCAGGTCATAAAAGTATTAGACTAAAAATTATTTCTAAAACTTAACTCCTCCATTTCTGACCTGGATAAGATAGCAGATTCTTGCCCCCTCCAGTCCTCTCCACAATGCACAATAATAAATGTTGCAAAAATAACTCAAGAGACAATGAAAGGGGAACTCTGAGAGGTGGAAGACAAGAGTGCATCAGTTTGAGAACCCAGGACTGGAGAAGCGACACCAGTGTCAGGGTATCCTATGTCCTTCCAACCTACAAAAGAGGTGATCCAGGTCCAGCATTTTCTGATCTGAGCCTAGCAACAGAAGGCAGCCTGGATAGGCTAACGTCTCCCCTACGTTGAACAGGAGTCCACCTATACCACCACATGAGCCCAGCAAATAGAGTGGATCAGAAGTCCAATTATATACTAAGGGGCCAGGGAAGCTTTCTCCTTCCCTGATGGGCCTGAGACTCCCCTCCTCCTCCACCCAGAGACACCATGCAGCTGGAAAGCACCAAAAAGAGAAACACACCAAAATAGGAGAGCATCATGACTAACTGAATTCATTTTGCAGACAATAATGAAAAAGAAAATCCAAAAAGAAGTAATTTTTCTGAAAGCATTCACTTTGCCATCAGACACAAGAAGGTCCTGGCAGGCATAGACCAAGTCTATACAGCCATAACTCATGGCCTAGAGAGCCCCTGGAATATAAAGCTACAGACAGCTACAGATACCCCATATCCTTGCCCCTAGGGACATCAGGAAAGCGGGTTTGATCTGCCAGACTGTGTGTGACCATGACTCTGGATTACTTCCCCTCAATCCCCTCAGAGACAATATGAAAGGAAGGAAAGTCATCCCTGACTTTGTTTAAAACACAGCATCCTACATAGGTTTTACAATCATCTTATTTTTTCCTGCCTTTTTCTGTTATTTCATTTTTGAGAAACCTACCACTCACCTATTCATCCCCTTACAGAAACTTATTTTAAGCTGATGAGAAAGCAGAGAAATATTTCACAACATTGAAGCAAAATAATCTGACCAAACCAAGCTTCACAGGGGAACTGGAGAAAGAGTGAAGAACCAAGCAAAATAGACAACTCGGGAGACTAAAGTTGTAAAATAGTTTGGTTTCGAATTCTTATTTCTAGATTTTGCAAAGTAGCGTCATAACTAAGAGATTTTCCTCTAAGTTGCTATGAAAAGCTAAAGTGGGCCCAGATGTCACCAGGGAGCTGTCAAGGCTCTCCTGCCTCAAGAAACACCTTATCCTTCCCAGAGAATGACTTTGGAAAGAAGTCACTCTCAGAATGTTTACCAAAGGAGAGAAGAAAGTCAGAATCCCACACTTTTCCTGAATTTGTAATCCCTTGCTCTTCTGCTGGTTTTTAATTTCTATCTGGATGGCCTACTACGAGGCTGCCCTGACCAGATTCTTCCCCAGAACAAAGAGCTTTAGTGAGTGAGAAGAGAGGAGTAACGAATCACAGTCCACTTTCAGAGTGTCTTCTTATGGAAAATTTCCTCGTATCACATCCCAGAGCATTAACATAAAATAACTGCACGAATGTCAGAAAGAACTTACGAGAACATTATAAAAGCATCAGTAGAGCACACATTCATTCATTTCTTTAACAAATAAGTATTGAACAACTTCTGCATGTCAGGTATTGTCCTAGACACAGGAAACACACCAATAAAAGAAAAAAAAAAAAGTCTTACTTTAGAAAGTTTACATTGGAGTGAGAAGAAACAAACAAATAGTTATCGGCATATGACCATAAGGTAGGTTAAGGAAGAATAAAGTGGATTAAGGAAGGCAGAATTAGGAATATAGGGAATGAGAACACTGTTTTAAATCCTGAAAGATAATCTTTATAAGGAGGTGACCTTGAGTAGAGACACAATGAAATGAGGGGAAAGTATGCACAAATGTGGAAGTAAAGCATTCCAGACAGAGAAAAAAGCAAATGAGAACATGCACATTCATGAAGAGTGAAGAGGGGAGGGTGGATGAAGAGTCCTGTGCTGGTGGTAGGAGCAGCCCACAGAGCACCTAAGGCCAATGGAAGGATCAGACTTTCACTGTGTGCAATACAAGAAGCCACTGGAGAGTTTTGAACAGAAGAGCAACATCATCTGGTCAATGTTTCTAAAGGGTCATGTGGACTGCTGTTGCAAGATAGATAGTGGAAGGGGCAAAACCAGTTAGGAGGCTATTGCTGCAGTCAATACAAAAGATGAGGGTGGCTTGAATCAGGATGGGAGCAGTGGAGGTGATGAGACATGGTCAGATTCTAAACAAATTTTGAAGGTAGAGCTGACAGAATTTGTTGATAAATTGGGTACCTGGACTGTGAGTGGGAAACAGGAATCAAGCCGGACCCCAAGGCTGTTGACCCAAAAAGCTGATAGAATTTACTGAAAAGCAGAATACTGCAACAGAAATAAATCAGAGGTAGGTATGAATAGAATTAAGAGTCTGATTGGAGATGTATTCCATTTGAGATGCATGTTACACACCTACCTAAGTGGAGGTGGCCAGTAGGCAATTGGACTTAAAAGTTGGACCTTTATGGGAAACTTTGATTGCCGAAGTTACTTTCGGAAGTTATTACCCAGATAGCTGGTACTTAAGCCATGCAAATGAAGTTTACAAAGACAGAAACCTTCTTGTTCAGGCCCCTTGGATTTCAACAATTGACCAGATTTGTGCAATAGTAGACTAAGTCAAAAATAAATAGAACAATAAAATCTCTATCTCTAGAGCCTATATAGTCAAAGTAGAAAAGCCTCTGGACCTTTAAGACTTGCAGATTACTAGCTCTGTTCAAGGAAACCAATGACCATAAAATATGTGTGAGCGTATAATATGAGGATGACCAAAGAAGGGAATTTTAGACCAAGATCGTCAAAAAGTTTTCACAGAATACATCAAAAAGACATCTGATACACACACAAACACATGTGCACTAAATGCAAGATAGAGATAGATTTACCATGGACATTTATGCTTAATTATCCATAAAGAATAGAATCAAGTTCCATTCATTCTTTAAAATTCTTTCTCTAACTCAAGACTTTCAAACCTCCTCTCTCTTTTGTTGTCCCTTCCTTGCTCGTCTCAAATCAGAATCACAATTTATAAGATCACTCTTACCAAGCCAAAGAGACTTGGAGGGAACAGTCATTTTTACAAGCTAACTTGGGATCTGTTATCATTTTTAACAGATGACACTTGATTTCTCACCTGATGTACTAAAGAATGGCAGAACGAAAGCCTCTAGGGAGAAAATGAGATTTTCATAGCTTAAACACTAAAAATAACAGCCCCATTACACTGAATCTCATTACCAAGCAGTGAACATTCTCGCCTCTCTCATCAACTGTGGTGTGCACGAGATGCCTTTCAGAAGCCCACACACTCATTTACACTCATCCCTACCAACCACGCCACCCCCATCACAAACAGACACACACACGCATGCCCCACCAGCAAGGATGCTGTTACCCCTGGTAAACCTGGAAAACATGTGTCAGAGCTAGAACCTTCTCTTGTCACATTATAATTTACTGCCCAGGATGTGAGTCTGTGGTTGCAGACCATTTTGTTCCTTATGTGGCGGATTTGGCCAGAGCTGGTGAGAATAATGAATGCAGATGCATATCCAATGTGCAAGGAGGAGACATATTCAGACCGACCCAGAGTGAATTAGAGAAAGAAAAAACCCCAGCTAGAGGCAAGACCCAGCTCACTCAAGCTTTGTCAGTCACTGTTTACATCATGTTCACCCATAAAATAAATAATGACAATATTTTCCCATATATTTCTAAGCTTCTGGTCTCTGGGGAAGTCTAAAAATTCACAGTGGCCTTAAAAATATGTACCAAATCTTTGGCAGACAATAAAAGAGATGTGAAATCAGCATTTTATCAATCACTGGACTAGACCTCCCTATGCCCCAGGCAAGGGACTATCTGCAAAGTTACCAAAAAGCAACGAGCCTTGTCCCACTCCACTGTTTTCCCCTTAAATTCGTTGCGAGAATTTTGGGGAAAGCTTTACCTCTGGAATCTTGCCTTGGAGTATTCTAGAGGGGAAAAGCCAGCATAACACACTACACCACACCACACCACACCAACTCACCTCTCTCTCTTCCTACCCCACCAAGCCCCTTCTTCAGTGCCTTCGGGAGGGCTGCCTTTCTTGTCCTAGCATGGCTTGGAATGAGAAGAATACAGGATTAACACTTTATGTGCTAGGCTTCAAGAACAGTTTTGATACCCATGGGGCATGTTAGAGTTTGGAAATGCCTTCATACCCTTTACCACAGTGAATACCTCCAATAAGACTCTGGGAGAAGCAATGTGGGCATTACTCTCCCATTTCACAATCGAGAAGGGAAGGCTCAGAGTTAAGGAGTTAAGGCAGCACAGAGGCCAAGGTAGGAAAAGGCTGGCAGCAGGATATGACCTGAAGGCCCACGAATTGAAGTCCACCTGCAGGAATTATATTCACTCGTCTCTTTTTATAGGAAAAGATTCTGGTCTCAGGCAAACTTAGTAATTCCTCCAAGCCAATTCACTCATCTCTAAAGTTGATTTATTATACCTGCAAAGGCAATTATCATTAAGGAAAATGGAGAATAGAAAGTACCAGGACCAGGACCTGGTATGTGTTCTGGGGATGTTAGTTTCCTCTGTGTCTCTTCCCCACTCCTCCTGCTCCAGCTTCAATACTCACAACACTATCATCATTACTATAATTGTCACTCTGACGTGATTACACCTAACCTGTTCTCTGTGCTTACTACATACCAGCCACCCCTATACTTTATTCTTGCCACAACACTATGAAGCACCACTATTTTCCACCTTATTTGAAATCCTGAAGAAAAAAAAAACATTGTCAGGACAGTTGTGCAGAGTTGAGAATCCTTCTCTGGTCTGAGTCCCGTGTCACAATCTCAGCCACTTTGGAACACTGCCTGGATGCTCAGGCCTCCTGCTCAGCCCACTTGTTCTCACTAGCTTTGAACGTCTGCCCTCTTCCTCTCCATTCTCATGCCCTGGTCCTCACTTGACCTCAACCACCTTGTGACTAAATCAATCAACAGCTTGTAGGACCTGGCCCCTGGCGCTAGTCACAAGTCTCTCACCTAGGTTTGCCAGATATAGTAAACAAAAATAGAGAGCTCCCAATTAAATGTGAATTTCAGATAAACAACCATGCTTAAGTATAACTAAGTCCCAAATATTACATGCTATGCAGACTTGCATGAGACGTATTTGTACTAAAAATTATTCATTATTCACCTGAAATCCAAACTTACCTTAGTACCCTATATTTTATCTTGATAACCCTAGGCACTTCTCAGTACCCAGTAGACTCCGCTATTCTGTGTGTCCCATGTCTGTAAACCCTGCTGTAGTGCTTATTACATCAGTGGATTTTGAAAAATCACACCTCCATTATTCATATCTTACAGAGTTCCCTCCCTTTGAATCTCAACTGATCTACGACTTGCATCAGTAAACCTGCAGTGGCAGTGTCTCTTCTAAGCCCAGGTTTTAAGAAGCCCTAGAAAATAGTGCCAGGGCATGTATATCAGTTATCTATTGCTGCATAACAATTTCTGATTTTGCAGTCTTGTAATCTCTGAGCTCTCAAATAAGAAGTCTCACTACTCTGCTGGAAGGACTATACGCATTACTTTGCTTCACAAGATTTTTATGAAATGCAAGTGAGAACAGGACAATTTAGATCAGGTTCCTCAGAAGTAGAACTGAAGACCAGGATATATATGTATACACACACACACACACACACACACACATATACATACACACACACTCATGGACATATACATATATAGAGAGAGATGTGGACATAAACACATGTGTATGTGTATATATATTATATATTATATATATACACTCATATACACACACAGAGAGAGAGAGAGAAAGAGAGAAAGAGACCCTGAAACTACATGAAGGAAAACCAAGGAAAGCAGTCAACAGCAAGGCCAAACCTCTGATCCTAGTTGAGCTATTTCAGCCACCCCTAGCCATTTGAACTATGGTATCAAGCACAAGTGAAGAAACTGATTTGGGCATTCCAGCCCCAACAGGCACCAAGTGAAACAGGGATATTCTATCCCGACTATGCCCCGTACAAATTTCAGACCCTCAGAATCATGAGAAAGTAACAATACTTTTTTTTTTTTTTTCTTAGACAGAGTCTCATTCTGTTGCCCAGGCTGGAGTGCAGTGGCACGATCCCAGCTCACCGAAACCTCCACCTCCCGGGTTCAAGCAATTCTCCTGCCTCAGCCTCCCAAGTAGCTGGGATTACAGGCATGCGCCACCACGCCTGGATAACTTTTGTATTTTTAGTAAATGCAGGGTTTCACCACGTTGGCCAGGCTAGTCTCGAACTTCTGATCTCATGATCTGCCCACCTTGGCCTCCCAAAGTGGTGGGATTACAAGTTTTGAGGTAGTTTGTTATGCAGCAATAGATAACTGATATACATGCCCCAGCACTATTTTCTATAAAGCTTTGGGGTTAACATCATAAGCATCTAGTTCAATCCATTTATTACCATGGAAGTCTCACAAACCAAACTTACAAGCTCGGATTCTAGATACAAGCTGCCTCTGTAGTTATGACTTTAAAAGCTGCTGGAGTCCAAGTCAGTCCCCATATTTCTCAGTTACAGTTGGAAACTAAGACGTGACAGGGCACAGCAGGCAGTTATCTTGTTGTGCTGCATAACAGAAGCAGCGCGAGGCCAGCCTACACCCAGGGAGACATTAGCAGAGCAAGGCTGAGAGAAGATTGTCCAGCACCTGCCTGCTCTCAGCTGGGGCTCCCGCCAATCCCATTAGCTTTATGCTTACATAATCACAAAGTCCACCTACATAGCTTTCAAAAGAAAAAATTCCAGGAACTGTGGGCCATAATATCTGTCTGAATTATTATCTGGGTCGGTACACTGAGGGGAGAGTTGATAAAAGCACAGCAAGGAAAATACGCTAGCAGCATCAACGGAAAAATACAAGAGGTTATAACATTGATCCACAGTTTAAACAATAATAATGTCATCATTTGACCCCAAAAGTGGTTAAATCATATCCTGAGCATTACTCATGTTTGATATCCAATATAATGATCAGGCTTGATTTTAGTGGAAGACTTCTGCATAGAAAATTAGGAAGAGGAATTCATAATTCCCTAGAATTAGAGTTGATGTCACTAGGCCCTTAAAATATGTATATCATCTGAAAATGAATCAAGGGTAAAAACCTTTTGACAGAATTAGTTAATGTTGCTGGAAAGGATAAATCAGAGGATAGACACTAAATAGAAAGAACACTGGCTTGGAGTCTTTGCATTAAGCTGTAATGTAGGTACTAGACTAACTCAAGGTATGGCATTTCTTTTTAAGGACTTAGAAAATCCCTTAATTTTGACTTAATTGATTTATCCAGAGTGGATTTTTGTGAAGGAAACTGCCCTGTGGCTGGTCCTTTAATTGAAAGTATATTTGTTTGAGAGCATATTATGTGCCAAGTACCACGAGAGGCTCTGGAGATTTTGCAATTCGTTGCACATGGCTCTGGTCCTCAAAGTACTTACTGACTAGTACAGAGCCACATGTGGAAACAGACTCCTGAAGTAGAGCCCTGATACATGCAGTAGGTAGTTAGGTCTGAAAGTTCAGACTTACTTAATTCCTGTGATTCAATTCAGGAGACAATTGTCTATGTAACCTTGAAAAAGAACCAGAAATTCTGAAACCACTGGCTGGCTTCATGTAAATGCTGATTGTTTTTCATGGAACTCAGTGCACTGGAGTCAGACACGGCTGGATTCAAGTCACAAGCTACAGATACGTTATTACCTTTTGAACCTCAGTTTCCTCATCTGGAAAAGGGGGATAATAACACTTCGCAAGGTTTATATGAAATGCAAATGAGAGTGGGACAATTTAGATCAGCTTCCTCAGAGGTAGAACTCAAGACCAGGACTCATGATTCATATACAAGTAATTTATTTTAAAATATGCTTCCAGGGGGACCAGTAGGGGTGTGTGGGAAGCAGGATAGGGAAGAGGAGGTGGCCATCACAGGAAGACTGTGATCTCAGGGACAGTCCCATGAAGAGTGGCCCCAGCCTGACCTGGGAGGGCAGCTCTGGAGTGTAAATTAAGCCTCAGAGTTTTCTATTGGAGGCAAAAGAGCTGGGTATTCATATCCTTGCATCTGTTGGTCACTAGCTAAAAGCTTCCAGGGGCATCTAGAAGGGAAAACTAAACTTGCAAGCACTTTAAATTCTCTGCATATGTGGGTAAAGCAATTCCAATAGCCAGAGCACAGGCCTCCAAAGAACAGTTTCACGGGGCTAGCTATTTGGGAGCAAATGCTCATTGAAGCTGGGGGAGGTGGGAACAGGCACGGTAAAAGTATGAGAGTGTCTGGGTGGAATACCAATGGCATCCACTCCGGTTTACAGTTCTAAGCACATAGTAGTTAATAAATTCATGGGCCTTTCCCCTTTTCCTTAGAATGTGGGGTGGTGGGAATCATCCCAGCCTTTCACACATTGCGGTCAAGACACATCTTTCAGCTTTCTCTCACTTGTGTGCAGGAAAATCCACCCAGGACCCAGGAAGAAAAAGGAACATGAATCGCTAACACTCTCTAGTGGGCTATGGCCCACCCATCCCTCAGTTTCTTCTCCAGCAGCTCCTTATTAGACCAGGAGAGTCTCTCTCACCCCTGTCTTACTTGCAAGACAGGAAGTAACTAAACAAGGGATAAGGGGACAAGGTGGGAAGTCTCGGTCACATCCATCCTAGGTACTCAGCAGTTTCTTGCCCTACTGAGAGTTGCTGGTGTCGTGTACTACAGTGGCTGAGTTTTCGTACTGAGAGGTGCTCTTAACTCCCACTCTCTACAGGGACAGTGGCTGGGCCTAGACATTTCTCTCAGGGGCAACCTCCCTCCCAAAAGCTGGACCAGACCTCTCATATCTTGGGAAGAGCTGGTGGCAAATAAAGGATCTTTAAGAACCACCTGGCCTAAGCTACCACATAGTTCAAAGGAACGCTCTGCCCTCCACAAGGAGGAAAGAGGGGGTCAACACAAATCTGGGGCCAAACATATACACCATGGAATACTACGCAGCCATAAAAAAGGATGAGTTTGTGTCCTTTGTAGGGACATGGATGCAGCTGGAAACCATCATTCTCAGCAAACTATCGCAAGAACAGAAAACCAAACACCGCATGTCCTCACTCATAGGTGGGAACTGAACAATGAGATCACTTGGACTCGGGAAGGGGAACATCACACACCAGGGCCTATCATGGGGAGGGGGGAGGGGGGAGGGATTGCATTGGGAGTTATACCTGATGTAAATGACGAGTTGATGGGTGCTGACGAGTTCATGGGTGCAGCACACCAACATGGCACAAGTATACATATGTAACAAACCTGCACGTTATGCACATGTACCCTAGAACTTAAAGTATAATAATAATAAAATTAAGTTAAAAAAATAAAAATAAAAGCATTCCTCATTAAATGAATTAAAAAAAAAAAACAAATCTGGGGCCAAGGGGCCTGAGGAAATCTATTGTCTATTGAGAATCTGATACAGGCCATAATCTCTATTATTCAAGATTTTACAAACTCATTTTAATAGCAGGAACCAAATATCTTCTTATGAGAAAATAATTTTTGCTTAAGGAAAATACTTGGCTAGACTGCACTGACTGGAGAAATTGAAACCCCAAGTGTGGTGCATAAGAAGACAAAGAAATTAAGATAACTCAATCGTTCTACCTAATAAACTAAATTTTTAGAGATTGGAGTGAGTGAGTACAGAAAAGATGGGACAAATCTGAAATAGGGAGAGAGAGAAGATAAGATACAAGTCTAGGAGTCTATTCCTCTCTAGGACTAATGTTAATCTATTAGTCTCTATCTTTAGTCTCTTTAGTCTCTTCTCACAGGGATGGCGTCTACCCCTAATGCTGTAAAAATGACCATCCGCCTCCCAAGAAATTCCTGCCCAGCCCTGCTTCCACTTTAAGTCGTAGCCTTATGTTTCCTATTCACTCCCCACTGGAGCTCCCTGAGTCACCCCTGAGGTAGCCCAGGCTCCAGGCTTCATTGTATCTGGCCAGGATACCTGAGCTGCCCATCACTCCTAAGCATTGTCAGGAACCCCACAGTACAAGGCTCTGCAGAGTCAAGTGGCCTCCCGGTTATCCAAGTTCTCATCTGTCACTCTTGACATCTGATGAACTTCCAAAGATGCCCCAGTCATCAAGGAACAGGGCAACTGCCTCCCACCTCTAACATCATACAAGGCTGAAGTATCCATAAAGGCCTGTCTTATCTCCTTTCAACAGTGCCATGAGAAATGACCCATGTCCAAGGCCTCCTACAGACAAGCAGCCTGTGCCTATCTTCCTGCTGACTCTCTAGTACTGAAGGCTTTTTAAATTCTTCTTTGCTTTAAAATGAAGTGTTTATAAAATGTTGCTAAACCCAAGACTCCAAGCTACTTGAGAACATGAAATGTGTTGTTTTCATCTCTTCCCCAGCTACAGCCCTCGTGCTGTCAGCAAGTGATGCTGCTTCCAGGGCAAGCCAGGGTTCTTGCCCTGTTCTAAGTAAGTGGAGTCACTGATCAAACTGACATCTTCTAAATTATAGTTCCATCTAATGGTGAGAATGTGGGGAAATGGGCATGACCAAACACAGCTGGTGTCAAATGAATTGATTTACCCTCTGTAGAGGTACTGGCAATAATAATCAAGAGCGCTGGTGTCCATGCCTTTTCATCATGTAATTTCACTTTGGGAAATGTACCTAGAGGAAAGCACGAAGTTTCATGTGTAAGAAAATTATCATAAGAAAATATTTGTAATATTTGGAAATAGCCTTTATGTCCAAGATTTTAATACATATGATGAAATACTTTGTAGGCATAAAATATTTCATAGGTATTAAAAAACAAGATTTGAAGAATAGTTATTGATATGGGAAATTGTTCATTATATATATATGAGTATTTGTGTATGTATTACAATTTTATCCCTCCAAAAGCATAAATGCGCTAAAACACAAATTTATGAATGATCTTTTTAAATTGTCCTTATTTCTTACAACTATAGTTCATATAATATTGCTTCATAATTAGAAAACATAAATAAATATATCAAGTTTTTAATCAGGCCAGGCGCGGTGGCTCACGCCTGTAATCCCAGCACTGTGGGAGGCTGAGGCGGGCGGATCACAAGGTCAGGAGATCGAGACCATCCTGGCTAACAGAGTGAAACCCCGTCTATACTAAAAATACAAAAAAGCTGGGCATGGTGGCGGGCGACGGTAGTCCCAGCTACTGGGGAGGCTGAGGCAGGAGAATGGCGTCAACCCGGAAGGCGGAGCTTGCAGTGAGCCGAGATCGCGCCACTGCACTCCAGAAAAATAAAAAAATAAAAACATAAAAGTGTTTAATCAAAAAAGCAAGTATGTGGATCAGAGTCATTAAAAGGCATGACTATTATGCTATATTTATCCATAGCCAATTATCAAGCAGCTCCTACATAACCAGGAACTGTGGTTGAAGCTGGAAATTCTAAGATTACTAGAACTGACTTTCTAGTTTTAAAACTTCACTCAGTGCAGTGGGGGCTTATTTGTCATCTGCCAATGACCATAAAATGTGGTTAGTGTAATGGGAGCACAAAGGAGGGAATTCTGGCTTTGTTGGAAGGATTTTAAAAGTTTCATAGAGGAAGTGATACTACTTCAAGTATCCTCATTCACTCATTCATTTATTCATTCTGTCAACAACCATGTTTCAAATACCTACCATGTCCCAGGCCCTGTGTTAGATGCTGGATGATGAACAAACTCATCGCTCCTCCCCTCAAGGACAGCCCCATCTAGTGTACAATTCAATGCCTAGAAGGATGAATAGTCTTTTGCCTAATTGCAAGTCCCTGGCTTGTGTTACCTGCCTCAGTTCTTCCCATCATATCTGCTTTTGTATACAGGCTTCCTTCTTGGTATCTGAACTTACCCTCCTCCATGTCCTGTTTGTCTAACAGCTCTTGTCAACAACAGCTCCACTCCCTCAGGTTTCATTTAGAATCCTGGCCCTTAGCTCTAGGAAGCACTTTAGGTCTACATTAGAGATATAGTCATGCCTTCTCTCTAACCCAATTCAACCTCCTGAGAGAGTCACCTCCCACACACCTGCTGAATGGGCAAAGGGCACAGGATTCCACCCCCTAGTTATATCATACTGAATGTAAGGGGACCCCAAATAAGAGCTGGGCCAATCGAGTTCTTTCTTCCAAGAGTTTGGGATAGAACACACAGGGTGGTCTTTGAATACAGATGCTTGAGCATGCTATCCAGCCAGGTCTGAAAGGGCCTTTATAGGCCTGAAACACTGAGTGTTGGAGAAACCAGGTCCAAGGGAAGAAAGAAGACACTGAGGTAAATGTCAAGGAAGCACAGCACCTGGTAGAAAAACATATACTGAGCTGCTATTTTTGCACCTCCTGCCTTTATATTTTGGAAATTTTCCCCTATTTCCTTTCTTTTAATGAAATTTGCTTGAATGAGTTTCTCCTTCCTGCATATAATGCTACTTGATTAACATAATCTTCAAGAGAAGTCTTCCTGGACCTCAGGTGAGTCCACAAACTTACTAGAGATACCCTCTGTTTAGATCAAGATTGGGTCTTTCTCTGAGCCTTGCACAAGTCAGATGCTGAATGAATAATTATTGTTTAAATGAACGCAGAAATAAAAAGCTGCCCCAAAGGATCTTTCCTGGCTGCCAGAGAGTCATCATTTACCTGTCTGATACCCACAGTCACAACAAGGAAAGTGGTCACATGGGCCCATGCACAGCTTGGATTCTGTGTCTCAAACTTGTTCCACTAGTCATTGAACACCTGTTTTCTTTGGCAGTCCTAGTTCCACTGAGCCATTGCAGTGGATATTAGAGTTCTTCCCTGTTCCCAGACTCTAATGAGTGATGGCTTTTGTGACAAGGAAAATACTCAGTGTTTCTCTTGAGTCCCATCAGTAGTCAGGGTTGTAAGGATAGAAACACAGAAGCAAGCACAGACAGGCCACTAGTGAAGATTTAGTTCATGGTTAGCAGGAACAGATCTTCCCAAGCAGTTCTGGAAATGAGGTCAAACCCATTTGTTTCCACATGGTCCCAGACAACCAAAAAAAGAGAAAAATTTCAAAGGGTAATGGAAAAATTTCCAGGCATCATATGGTCATTCATCACATCTAACTGGCACCTTGATTCCTGAAACGCTGGATAAATCTCCCTTGGAAGTTAGCCATGTAACTGTCTCATACATGCGGACTTTACTTTTCAAAGTAAAGTAATCACTTTTTATTCAAGGATTCCTAAGCCATGTCCCCTAATCAAATTAAATATTCTTTCTCCACTGCAAGTCGTTTTTGTTATTAGTAGTATTATTTTTCTTTCTTGTATTATTCATTCAACAATATTTGTGGAGCACCTACTATTCACCGAGCTTTTTTCTGGACATAGGAATAGAGTACTGAGCAAAACAGTCCCATACTTTCATGGAATATATGTTCTAGTTGGGGTTTGGGTGAGACAAATAATAAAAACAGAAGTAAAATATACAACATATATTACAGTATATACGTAAAAATACACATACTGAATATATAATATATAATGGTGATTAGGGAGAAAAATAATTGAAAATTGTGGTGACACAGAGTTCCAGTGATGAGAGGAGTTTGCTATCACACATAGCATACTCAAAGAAGGCCTCACTGAGCTTGTGACATTTGAGCAGAGAGCTGAAGGAAGTGTGGAAGTTAACTGCACATATCTGGGGAAATAACGTTCTGGGCAGAGAAAATGCAAGTACAATGGCTCTGAGGCAAGAAATGCTTGGTATGTCCCAGGAAAAGGAAGAAAAACAATGTCTCCAGCTTGGAATAAGTGAAGGGATGAGTATAGTACAAGGTCGGAGAGGTGTACATAAACACTTGCTGCTAGACCTCAAGTTCTAAAAAGTGAGGACCACATCTTACTCGTCTTTATACCCTCCCTAACTCTTACTAAAGCAACTGGCACATAGAATGTTTTAATAAAATGTTCATTGTAGTTATAATTAATGCATAGTTTATTTATGTTTTATGTCATTTCTAGTGCATTCCTTTTATTACTATAAAGTAAAGAAACTGTCTGGGCATGGTGGCTCACACCTGTAATTCCAGCACTTTGGGAAGCCAAGGCAGGCGGATCACCTGAGGCCAGGAGTTCGAGACCAGCCTGGCCAACATGTCAAAACCCTGTCTCTACTAAAAATACAAAAATTAGCCAGGCGTGGTGGCACATGCCTGTAACCCCAGCTACTTGGGAGGCCGAGGCAGGAGAATCGCTTGAACCTGGGAGTCCGACGTTGCAGTGAGCCGAGATCACGCCATTGCACCCCAGCCTGGGTAATAAAAGCCAAACTCCTCAAAAAAAAAAAAAGTTAAATTTACTTTTCCTTTCTATTAACTATTGAACTAGGTTTGATTTGGGAGTCAGCAGATGTAATTTTGTTAGATGGATGGGTGGGTGGGTGGGTGGGTGGATGGATGGATGGATGTGTGGATGGACCAACAGATTTAGATATACAGATGTCAGATTTGAGCAAAATCGTAGATCCTGGCCATGATTATACATCTGTACCCATGGCCAGGATTCATTGGGCCTCTCAATTTATCCTTAACTTGCTTATTTGCAATTTTATCCACCAAGTGATGCCACATGAGGAATTTAGATATCCAGACTAAGTGAGAGAGATCATAGTTCGCTAAAGCGCTGCTGTCCCAAGCTCAAGGATGTTATGCTGTCATAAGCCCAGTTCTAGGCATCATTAATTCAGTGGCCTTGAGACGTTACCAGCCTATCTCAGAGATTTAGACTTGTCTCCTGATTGTATCTTTATCTTTTTCTCACTTCCTGGATGATTTACAATTACTTTCTCTCTATCTGTTCCAGCACAACACTAACAAGTAAGGGCTCAGCTGACTTAGCAGCACGTGAAGTCCATGACAGCACCACAAGCCACTGATATCCACTGGGTTCTGGATCAAGCTTTTGTTCCTTTTTTCATTTACCTGGTGCTAGTCAAGCCTGAGGCCACCCTTGACTAATATGGGACCAAATTAAATGCTAAATGAATAAATTAATGAGCCAGGCTTACACTTCAGTCAGACCTTGCAAGAAGAGAGACCATCCATTAAGTTAAAGTTGACAAATTTTTAAGTTTGTTGTAAAATTTTTACTCTAGAATTTCAAGAAGCAAGCAATTGCTTCTTGGCACATACATGCAGTTGTTTCTTTCTATGAGGTTGGTAAACCCATTTTCCCATGTTATTATAACAGATCCAATGACATTAATTGATGTTTCCCTAGAATGTGAGCTCTGATAAGGATGTCAGAAATGAATACAACACATACTCCTTCAAATACACTTTGGAAATGCCTTGTCTGTCTCACATATGATATAAATTCTAATTGATATCTTTCACCAAGTATTCATTTATACCATGCTGCTTATGGTAGAAATTCCCTATATACTATAACTGTTGTCCAAATATAAGACTTCTTATTGTAAATTTCTCTTGGCTTTGAATGCCAGGGAAAGTTTGCGTCTTCTGTATAACTGGTCTATGTATTTTCATCTGACAATAACAACTAGACAAACCACTGGATTTCCCTTTTTCTGTCTTGTCTTCTAGGAATTTCAAAGTTTGAACATTAAGCTCCATTTCATTACCCCTCACTCCAGATTCCTAGTATATATTCCTACTGTTGACACTGCATGATTTCTGATCTTAATTTAGCTTTATTTCAGCTTTTCCATTGTTATGAGCTTTACACTGAGGTTTGGAGAAGTTTGAGGGATGCCTCCATGAGAAATAGGAAGAATATATATTAGCAAAGAGATATGTGACTTATTGCTTTAAGAGATTTTAAAGTCATATAGACTCGAACTAAAATATCAGCTTCAGTACTTGTTAAAAGTATAAACCCGATTGAACAATTTGCTTAAATTATCTGAACTTTAGTTTCCAAGAATAAAATTTTGTGAGAATTAAATAAGATAATGCATAGAGAATGCTTAGAACCCCATCCAGCACTTTGTATGTGCTTAATAAATGATATTTCTATGTGAACAAATAAAAGCCATTGAGAGACAACTTTAACTTATACAAATGATTAAACAAGGAGTGTTTCTTGAATATAATAGAGTAGCTAAAGGTTCAGACTTAAGAATCACGTTATGTGGGTTCAAACCCCCACTCCATTATTTGCTATCTATAACCTTAGGCAAGTTTCATCATGCTTCACTCCCTCATATTGAATGACGATAAAAATAAAATCTACCTCATAAGGTTATTTTAAGGAGGCAACACAGTATATAGGTGCTTTAAAAAGTTTCCAGCACACATAAGCATGTAATAAATGCTATTATTGCTGTAACTAGTATTATTATTAGTTGACTCTAGATTCAAACTAAATTTTTAGAGATTTCTACTCCATTTTGGCCTCAAGAAAAACTGCAAATAATAAATAATGAAAACTGAATAGGCCTGGGAATACAAAGATATTTTTCCTGGGTTTATTTTCACTTCCACATTGGGAGCTATATGGATAATAACTTTAGAGATAAACATTTGTATGGAAGTAAATATGCAACATAAGCCCAGGAAGGTACACACTGTAACTTTTCTATAACATAAAGGAATTGTTGGGGATAATGTATTTCTCTTGTACTTCTATGAGTTAAAAACCAAGTAAACTGAAATAGCCCAACACCATCATTACTGATTCCTTGTTTATATTTCATTTTACTCTTTGCAATATGTTTTCATATTTAGCCATATATTTTTGATCCTCAGAGTGAGCCAAATAAGAGGGCAGGACAAGTACAGTTATTGTCAATGACAAAGTGAAGAGTCGAGTGAAGTGACCACTCAGGGCCACCCAGCTAGCAAGGGACTGAGCTAAATTCAAAACCAGCTATCACCTTCTTTCCTCACACTACACACATTGCTCTAAGTCAGACTTGCATATTGGAACTGTTTCATCTGTTAAAAAAAAAAAGAAAGAAAGAAAGAAAAGAAAAGAAAAAACTGATTCTGCAGTGACCAATGGGACATCTAAACAGAAACCTCACCTTACCCCCCTCAGGAGACAGGGCCGTTGGAAGGTCAGAGTGCCCCATTCCTGTTGTTCCTCCTGCATCTGGATCAGCACACAGCCCTGTCATCCCCAAGCTGTCCACTAAGCACCGCCATCAGCAATAAGGAGTTAACACTTAATCTCTGGTACTTAAAATGGAAAATTGAAGCATATAATCACAGGATTAGGAAGAACTGAATTTAGGGACTCTGAAAAACCCTTTAGAACAAGTTGCCAAATAGTTTTGCTCTTTGCCAAAATATCTTTTCTCTTTATTTAAACCTTTCTGAGTTGTAAGAGAAATGTAATTAAAACCATGATATTCTCTACTAAAATGAACAGCTTCTGCTGTCTAAGAAAAAAAGGAAAGACTCAAAAATATACCTGTGACTATTGTAGGTCTTGGGAGGAGGAAAAGCTCTCTTGAGTCATCCAGAGTCAGGTCACTTGGAAATTGACCATACGCGTAGGTTGGGAACTAGGCGGGTTATTAAGCTACTGTATCTTAGCACCACCCACCCTCCTGTTCTCTCTTATATGATTCTGAGGCTGGACTCCACAAATAAAATTTCTCCTTTGCCATCTGGTTTCCTGCTAGGCTCTGCCAATAAAGGGTATTAGAGGAAGACTGCAAAATCCTAGAGGATGGCAAAAGGATTTGCCCCTTGCTGTTTGCTTTCTGTGTCTGTCAATATCCCCTCAGCAACGGTTCTTCACCCTAGCGGCAGCATTTGGATTTAGGTCTTTTTTTCTCTGCAGTTCCAGAATCAGCCTCATTGGAGTCCCTGTAGAGATACCAGCACCAGCCAGGTGGCACCTCCTGCTCCATGGTCTTGTTCTCAACTTCATGGAGCCCTTTATCAAAGTTTCTAGGTTCTACTAATCCACTCTACCCTTTGCTCCCCTGCTCTAATGGTGAAAGATATTTCCTGTAGTTTCTATATCTTTCTGCAGTTACAGTTTTCCAAACACCTGTTTAGCAATTCAATTCCCTATATTAAATTATTTCTGTTAAAATAACTGGTATGGTTTCTGTTTCCCTGATTGGACTTGAGGGATACAGTATCTAATTTTATTTGTATTTCAGATAGAGGTTGGAATGGTCACTTTCCCAAAACGTTTATTGATTTATTAATCCAAGAGAACATATTATATGTCTGGCATTCAGGTAAGGACTGGGAAAAGAAATATAAGTATCTTCCACTAACTCAGTCCAACAAACCATAGGAATACCCAAATAAATGCAATGCAACCTGATGTGCTAAAAGAGAGCTATATAGAAATTGCTGTGGATTTTTTTTAAAAAAGAAAGGAGTATGCTATAACAAAAGCATCTTAGAAAAAAAAAATTTAAAACAAAAAAAAGAACAATTACTTTTGTTAAGGAAGATTCAAAGACAGATAAATAAAAGAACCATACTGAAAAGATTGAAAACGTAGGTTTTTAACATAGACACAGGGAGGGGAACAACATACACTGGGGCCTATAGGGGAGAGAGGAAGGGGAAAGAGAGCAGTAGGAAAAACAGCTAATATATGTTGGGTTTAATACCTAGGCGATGGGTTGATGGGTGCAGCAAACCACCATGGCACACGTTTACCTATGTAACAAACCTGCACATCCTGCACATATACCCTGGAACTTAAAATTTAAAAAGAGAGAGAGAGAACAAGAGAAAAATGAAACTATAAAAGAAAATGAAGGTTTTAAAGGGCCATGTGAATTTACTGTAGCAAAAATAGTTTATAAACAACTATTAGCACTCTCGAGTTTCATTAATTATATCTATAATTTTAAAACTGTTAAATCAATCTGGCCTGTTGAATCACTGCATAATTCTTCCAGGCATTAAGATAACATTAAATTATAATACACCACCTTCCACAGGAGTTGTAGTTCATATTTTATAACCCACCCCCCAAAACACAAACACACACACAAATGCTAAACTTGTTAACTCTCTTTTCAAGAAATGCACACTCTTACAACGTGGATTACACAACTATAGAGCAAGCCCATGAAACCTAAAGTACATTCCACTATACATTACTTCACTGGGGGCATCAGTAGGTAGTCCATGAATAAAGGGCACAATAAATAACTTTGCAAAATGCTGGACTGAGTAGATAGTTTTACTTACTGCAGGATTTTTCAAAGTTTTTAATATCCTAATATCTTTGTGAATCCCAAATTGCAGCCCGCCCTCCAGATCACATTTGCATCACCTTTCATTTATCCATCATATCTAATCAGATATTTAAGTTCCCTCTAGCTCCTTCCTCCTTCCTCCTTACTGTGACCATCCAGGTCTTAGTCCTGGTCTTTTTTATCTATCAGCCTTCTACCTGACCACCTTGCCTTACTTCTCATCCCCCAAGTCAGTCTTCCATAACAGGGGTCAGAAAACTACAACCCACAGACCAATGCCAAACAGTTCCCTGTTTATTCATAGTTGATAAGCTAAGAACATTTCTATATGGTATACATTTTAAACAGTTATATAAGCACCTAAATAATATCCTCATTTTGTGTCTTTTTGCAAAGCCTGAAGAATGAACTATCTGGCTCTTTAAGAGAAAGTTTGCTGACTCCTGCTTGACACCCCGTCAGATGCATTTATCCTAAATCGCCTGTACTTTTTGTGGTTTCTTCTCACAAGTTATAATGGCTTCTGCTTGTGTGGCCTCAATGACAGAAAACCATGAACAAGGAAAATCCTCTCACTCACCAAGCAGGGAAGTGAGGTCTTTCTTTTAGGTTTTGGTAAAGAGAAAAATTGTTGTCATCTGCTGACTCCATTGCAAAATTAAGGAACACTAAAAGTATAAAAAGTCCCTTTCTGGGGATACAAAAATGTGCACCAGAGAGTGGTTAACAAAGAATGACCAATTTTGTCAAAGAAGAATTACCCAACAGGAAGCAGAAGGCACAGGCAGTGATGCACTGACAAATGTCTCACAACTGGCTTCCCACTGAGACTCAGGAAAGATTTTAATATGCTAATTAGAGGTGAGAAGCCTTGATGTGTATCATTTGCCAATTTCCATGGTGTAAATGCTCCCACCCTGCTGGTTTCAAGTTACAAATAAGACACCATAGAACAGAGTTGGGAAGAGACACACTTAATGGGCTCTCACCCTAGTACAGCAGGAACAGAGCAGGAACCAAAGCAGGACCAAAAGAAGCAGGGCCCCGTTTCTCTGGGCTTCTGTATCCTGATCACTCAGGAAAAAGGCCAAGCCACCTAGGATAGTGGTTAGAGAGCAAGTCGACAGCCAATCCTTGACACCAGCCTGAAGTTTGGGAAAGTATTTCATCTGCTCTCTTTGTGATATGATTTTTCCCTGGGGACTGGGGAGGTCCACCTTTTTCCTATGCTGAAATTCCTTCAATTTCTTCCACAATGAAGAAAGTTCTTGACAAGGAAAGCAAGGAAACACAGACTTATCCACCCCATAGGCCAAATGCCTGATGTCAGACCCTTTCCTCGGGTCACGTTTGGTTAGGAAGTAAGAGGTAAAGAAAATTTGAAAACAGTATTTAAGAGGAGGCATCAGAAAGAGAAAATTAGAAGAAAGGGAATGAGCTACTATCAAGTGTTTTTCATTAGGCAAGAGTTCAGGGTTCCATAAACTTGGAAGGAATAAAATTCATCTTTATTTTCACTCTTCTTTAACAAGTATTCGGCATTTTCTTCATTTACAAATGCAGGTTATAAACCCACAATGTGATTTTGTCAACAATAGAAATGACAGATATTTTCATGTACAGTATTACAGTTTGGCAGGTAAATCAAAATATCATTTATGTGCTTCTTTACCTCAAAATTATAGTAGTTACCAGACCCTCAGCTTGATCTCTTAATTTTTAATACATGAACAAAGAAACATATTACTTTCTAACACATTTTACCAAAATATTTTGATAAATGTATTATAGTGTTACTTTTGTAATTTCACATATTTTGTTTTATGAGTTTAAAAGTAATTGTTCTAGGAGTCCATAGGCTTCACTAGACTGCCAAAAATATATATGGTCAATAAAAGATTGAAATCTCCATGAAGGACATTTTAAATACATTAGTTTATCTAACTATCAAAATGATGTCATGATACATTTTCTTGTTCTCCTTACACTGGTGAAAAAAATTTTGAGTGTTAAAGAAGTTAAGTGACGACCCCAAGCTTATTCTGTCATTACATGGCAGGACCAGTAATTGAACTCCAAGTGGCTTGATGCTCTATTGCTCCTCCAGGCCCCTTCACTCTTCTGCCTTCTCCACTGGTAAAGGGAAGGAGGATTTGCTCAGTGGTCTTGATCAGGCCCCAAGTCTCTGACAAGGTCTCTTGGCTGCTACCAAGTCAAGAGCCCCAGAAGGCAGGCCAGCAGGATGTTACAGAATGGGCAGAAAAGTAGACTCTCAGTGCTATCATTATCCCTCCTGGAGTGGCTCAACTAAATTAAGTCAGGCCTCAGTGACCCCGTCCTCCAGACGTGCTGCAGGGACCTAGCGTGACTACGTGCAGAGGCCTGGAGCATGTACGCCTCTCCATTATAGAGACAGGCTCCATGGGTTTCGTTGCATACCTCAGCTCAGTGCCAGAGCAGGAACAGTGTGAGAAGGAGGACTTCCAGGAGAAAAGATGGGGAGGAAATAAATTATTTCTGGGCTTGTGCCTCTGTCCTGCAGAGTGACTTTACTTCTGTTCAACCATCATCTGTTGGGTCTTCTATGCCAATACTGTGTGAAATACTGAGATTCAAAAACAAGTTGTAGTTTCTACCAACAGGAGCTCACAGCTTAGGGGCAGTTACATGTCCTGCTAGCTAATTCCAGGGTCCTTTGATGCTAATTCAGCAATCCCAGGGGGAGGCAGAGGTGAAAACAATCTCAGGGCAGTGAGATAAGAGGAGTAATACAGGAGTAATACAGTAATACAAGGATGATAGAGAGGAGTTTATACTGGTTACTTAGGTAAACAACAGGAGTTTTCACCAAGGGACTGAAAAGATGGATAGGAGTGTTTCCCACAGGGTGGAGGGTGGGATGGTGAACAGGTGGAGAGAAGACTGGACTAAAGCACAACTCACCTTCAACAAGAGTGCTGAGTTCAGATTCCCCCAAAGGCAGAGCTGAGGCAAGGACTTGAGTGCAGGTGGTTTATCTGAGAGGACATGAAATTGAGGGAGTAGTGAAAGTAAGACAGAGAAGGAAGAAAAGCCAGTACAGAGGACATTTCTGAGTTGTCTACCACTGTAGGCAACAAGGGCTCAATGTACTGGAGGCCTGCTATAAAACCACATGGAACTCATCCCAGCACTGTTCCACTGCGGGAATGGGAGGCCTGAGTGGTTGAGATGAGGTTTGCTCTCAGGGAAGTCAGCTCCATCATACTTTTCACATTCTGCCTGCATGCAGCTGAGTAGCCTTTGGTGGTTTTGGAGACAGTAGAGAGCCACCCCTCTCTGCACTTGTGTGATGTTGTCTAGTTCATGGAGGGGTTCACCAAGGTGTGCTGAATCCAATAGGCTGAGAGGTTGGAAGATATCACAAGAATCTACGACTACCAACATATGGCTCCTCCTCCCTGGACCAGAGGGAAGAAAAAGAGTAAAAACAGAGGCTGAGAATCACACAGGAACCAAATGCTGCTCAGTCTCTTCTTGAGATGTGGCCTAGGAGTTTATAAAACAAAACCAGTCCCTCTTGAGCCTTGTAAGATGGAAGAAGCTGTTTCAGAGAGTCCTAACATTTTAGATAGAACAGGCCTTACCTGGATTTGAAAGGCTGAAAGCCCACTCCCCACTCTCAAATATTTTCCCCCACTAAGCCTAAATTTTTCACTTCAGTTCCCTCCAGCAATCCTATCAATTAGATATTTATTTTCATATTTTCTTTGATATCAAGCAAATTATCACAATTTCACAAAGTTTCAGAAAACAAGTGCAAAAGGCTCAGGAATTATCCTAAGGAAAAGAATAAAAATTTTTTAAAGCACAAAGATGTTCATTATAGCATTTTTTTTATGTTTATGTGTTCAATATTCATTTTTAATGAGACAGAGTTAACACACAATAAAATGCACCGATTTTAAGCAGTTTGATGACTCTTGGCAAATTAACACATCTTGCTCTCATAACCACACCACAATCAAGATGTAGAACATTCCATTACCCGCAAAGTGTTCCCTATACTCCGTTTGAAGATGATCCTCCTAACTCTGGTGCCAGGCAACACTCATGTGCCTTCTATAACTATAGATTAGTTTTGCCTGCTGTAGAATGTCACATAAATGAAATCACACAGTATGTACTATTTGAGGTCTGGCCTCTTTTATTCAGTATAATGTGTGAAATTTATCCATGCTGTGGCATGCTTCAGCAGTCCATTCCTTTCTGTTGCTTAACATTATTTCACTGAATTAATACACCAGAAATATTTATCCATTCAGCTATTGATAGGCATTTAGGTTGTATCCAGTTTTTGGCTATTATGAATCCAATTGCTATGAACATCCTCATACAAATCTCTTTGTAGAGATGTTTTTATTTCTCTTGGATAAATGTGTAAGGGTGGCATTACTTGGTCATGGGAAAGGTGAATGTTTACCTTCACAAGGAACTGCCAAAACTTTTCCAAAGTGGTTTTACCAGTTTTATACCCCCAGCAGCAATGTATGAAAGTCTCAGTGTTTCTGCATCTTTAACCACACTTGATATTGCAAGTTTTTTTTTTTTTTTTTTTAAACAGAGTCTTGCTCTTGTCAACCAGACTGGAGTACAGTAGAGTGATTTCAGCTCACAGAAACCTCCAGCTCCCAGGTTCGAGGGATTCTCCTGCCTCAGCCTCCCAAGTAGCTGGGGTTATAGGCACCCACCACCATGCCTGGCTAATTTTTTGGTATTTTTAGTAGAGATGGGGCTGGTTGACCAGGCTGCTCTCGAACACCTGACCTCAGGTGATCCGCCCACCTCAGCTTCCCAAAGTGCTGGGATTACAGGCATGAGCCACTATGTCCGGCCAAGTGTTTTTAATTCTAGCCATTCTAGTGAATATGATCTAGGATCTCTTTGTGGTTTTAATTTCCATTTCTTGAATGACTTCTTATGTTGAACAGCTTTGTGTGTGCTCATTGGCTATTTCTATATCTTATCTTCTCTGATGTGTCTCTTTTGTCTACTTTATTAGATTGTCTTTCCTGTATTGATTTATAATGTTTCTTTTTTCTTTCTTTCTTTTTTTCTGAGACGGAGTCTCGCTCTGTCCCCCAGGCTGGAGTGCAGTGGTGTGATCTCAGCTCACTGCAAGCTCTGCCTCCTGGTTCACACCACTCTCCCGCCTCAGCCTCCTGAGTAGCTGGGACTACAGGCGCCCACCACCACACCTGGCTAATTTTTTGTATTTTTAATAGAAATGGGGTTTCACTGTGTTAGCCAGGATGGTCTCCATCTCCTGACCTCATGAACCGCCCGCTTCGGCCTCCCAAAGTGCTGGGATTACAGGCGTGAGCCACTGCACCCGGCCTATAATGGTTTTTTTTAAAAATGAAACTACCTACATGGGGCAGGGTGAGGGGGCTCACACCTATAATCCCAGCACTTTGGGAGGCCGAGGTGGGCTGATCACTTGAGGCCAGGAGTTCAAGACAAGCCTGACCAACATGGTGAAACTCAGTGATCTGCCTCAGTTGGCCTCCCAAAGTGCTGGGATTATAGGTGTAAGCCACGGCGCCTGGTCTCTATGGACAAATTTTACTGGAAAAATTTAATTTAGTAACCCCATCTCTATTAAAAATATGAAAACAAGCCAGGCATGGTGGTTCATGCCTGTAATCCCAGCTCTTCATGAGGCTGAGGAAGGGGAATCACTTGAACCTGGGAGGCAGATGTTTCAGTGAGCCAAGGTCATATCACTAGACTCCAGCCTGAGTGATAGAGAAGACTCTGTCTCAAAAAAAAAAAAAAAAAACCTACACGTCAGAAAGAGATTACATATTTACATATATAACATATACAACAGACTTTTTAAGCCTTCCACCAAGATACAGCAAACCATCCTTACCTAATTTATAATTGTGCCTGGAGTTGAGGTTATTCAGACAGTTCTTATCAATCTTCTTGTTGTCTCATCAATATTCTGTAAGTATCCTTTGCCAGCTGGTATTTTCCTCTTTACCTTTATGATAAGTGTCATGATTTTGATTCTCAGTTTTTGTGATTTAATACTTTTTTTCAATGAGTCAGTTTCAAATACGTTCTCTAGTTGACATGCTACAATATATAATACATACATATGCACAAACATATAATTGCTTAAAAATAGCTCATGTGGTCACATCTAAATCATTATGATGAGATAGAGGAGACATTCACACTGGAATCTTGGTGGCTAGACAGATATTCATTGAGTAACAATGAATTTTTATGTTACTAAATTAAAATTTTCCAATAAAAATTTTCCATAGAGACCGGGCGCAGTGGCTTACACCTACAATCCCAGCACTTTGGGAGGCCGACTGAGGCAGATCACATGCTAGGAGTTGGAGATCAGCCTGGACAACATGGTGAAACCCTGTCTCTACTAAAAATATAAAAACTAGCTGAGCGTGGTGGTGCATGTCTGTAATCCCAGCTACTCAGGAGCCTGAGGCACGAGAATTGCTTGAACCTGGGAGGCAGAGGTTGCAGTGAGCTGAGATTGTACCAGTGCACTCCAGTCTGGGTGATAGAGTGAGACTTGACTCTATCTAAAAAACAAAAACAAAAACATTGTTCATAGGATACATTTAACCATGAACACAAACTATTGACCACTTAATTTTTTTTATTTTTTTTTGAGACGGAGTCTCGCTCTGTCACCCAGGCTGGAGTGCTGTGGCCGGATCTCAGCTCACTGCAAGCTCCGCCTCCCGGGTTTACGCCATTCTCCTGCCTCAGCCTCCCGGGTAGCTGGGACTACAGGCGCCGCCACCTCGCCCGGCTAGTTTTTTGCAGTTTTTAGTAGAGACGGGGTTTCACCGTGTTAGCCAGGATGGTCTCGATCTCCTGACCTCGTGATCCGCCTGTCTCGGCCTCCCAAAGTGCTGGGATTACAGGCTTGAGCCACCGCGCCCGGCCCCTTGACCACTTAAATCAGGACTTCAAAATAACCAGAACTTTGATAAAGAACCCACAGGAAGAGGTCATAACTGGAGATTTTTAAATACGTGTTTAAAATAGAGATTTTAGAAATATGAGTACTGATAATAAGGTCTAGAATTTGCCATGGGTGAGGTAGCTAGAAAGCTGTGTGCTGGTAAGCCATAATGAAGGAAATGATTATTGGAAGTCATCAAGAAACCTGGAGGATAAGGCATTTGAAGTTTTATGCAGGTAGACGCTAATGTTGCACATAATATTTGAAGTTAGAAAAACTGGTCCTTGGTCCCAGATCTGCCTCTTACAGTTGCATAGTCTTTTTCTCAGCTATTAATATAAAATGGTGACAACAACGGTGATGATGGTAGTGTCTGGCAATGATGATGATGTCAGACGATGATGATACTGGTCGTGAAGACAGAAATGATGACTAATTAACTTGCCTATTCAAAGCTTTAAGGAGAGTATCTGTGAAGGCAGTTTGTAAACCATAAAGCTCAATACAAATGTAAAATGTTGCTTTTATAATTTGAGGCATCACTTGGTCATTATATTAGTTGGGGTTCAACCAGAGAAATAGAACCAGCAGGAGATATATATTAAGAAATTTGATTGCAAGGAATTTGCTTATGCAGCTGTGGGGACTGGCTAGGCATGTCCAAAATCCACAGATCAGGCCATAGGAAGAGTAAGCTGAACCCTCAGGCACAAGCTGAAGCAGTCCAAAGGCAGAATTTCTTTTTCTGGGAGGCCTCAATTCTGCCCTTAAGAGCTTTCAACTGATTGAATCAGGCCAACCCAGATTATCTAGAGTAATTTCCATTACTTAAAGAAAACTGATTATGAACTTTAACCACATCTGCAAAATATCTTGACAACACCACCTAGATTAATGTTTGATTGAATAATGGGGGACTATAACCCAGATGAGTTGACACATAAAACTGACAATCACAATCACATACTATTTTGTGTTCACGAGCTAGTTACTTAGCTTCTCTGAGCCTGGGTTTCTACATCTCTGAAGTGGGAATAACTGTCTACTTCACAGGGCAGTCATGAGGATTCAGTGGAATTCTATGTGTTTAAATGAATATTAACTATAGTAGTCTGTCTTATCTGCAGGGGACACATTCCAAGACCCCAAATGGAAGCATGAAACCACAGATAGTACCACATCCTATGTATACTGTTTTTTTCCTATACATACATACCCAGATAAAATTTAATTCATAAATTAGACACAGTAAGATATTAACAACAATAACTAGCAATAAAATACAACAGCTATAAAAATACACTAGTCTCCCTTTATCCATGTAGGATGGCCTCCCAGACCCCCAGCAGATGTCTAAAACTGTGGATAGCACTAAACTCTAGCCAAGGAACATCAAGGTCACCTTTTCACTTAAAGGAAGCACTCACTTTACAGCTTCTCTTTGGTATAGCCAAATTGCCAGCATCACTACTCTTGCACTTTGGGGCCATTACTAAGTAAAATAAGGGTTATTTGAACACAAGCATTGCAATATTGCGACAGTTGAGCTGATAACCAAGACCACTACTAAATGACTAATGGGCAGCAGCATTACAGAGTGGAAACACCGGACAAAGGGATGATTCTTGTCCCAGGCAGGACAGCGTGAGATTTCACACTACTCAGAATGTAATTCAATTTAAAATTTATGAAATATTTCTGGAATTTTCCATGTAATATTTTCAGACTGTGGTTGACCACAGGTAACTGAAACTGCAAGAAGTGAAACCATGGGTAAGGGGGAACTACTGCATAAGAGTGAAAATTAAGGAGCTATCAACACTAGGAAATTAAATTTAGCTAGCTAACTCTTATAGAAACTAAACCTAGACCCTGGGTCTCCCTGGCACCAATTCTTAGTTAACAAGAAAAAAAAATTACCACCTACCCATCTATCTCACTGATAATGTGTATAAATTTGTCAACTACCTAAGAGACTGAGTGTGATTGAAAATAGTGTTATTCACACCACATTTCTTCAAAAAATAATTCTCATGTAAACAATGTTTTAAAATGTTTCACTAACACAACAGCAGCCTGTTATCCAAGCTGACACCCTCCTATGGTCCTGGACAAGGCTCAGTTCCCTTGCTTTGTCCTTGGGGAGCTGAGCAGAACAATTGCTTTGAGTCTCACAATCTTCTGAACCAATTCAGCTTCCTAATAATGATATTTAAATGAAACTCACTTGGAGTAGATGGCTGAGCCATCTCCTTTATGAAGGAGAAAAATCCTTAGCACATACCATAAACCCCACATAAACCAAGCAATATAAAAGATTCAGATCAAGATGAATAATATGCAAAATAAAGATTTCTTCTACATGTAAAATAATGGTGTTTTGGAATTCATTTTCAAAAGTTGCATCTTAAAGTTATGTTCTCCAGGCCAAAAAATAATTGCAAATTCATCTCAGCAGGTTGAGAGAAACTCAGACTTTGTCTGAGAAGATACTCTTGCAATTTGTGGAGGATGGCATTTGGAAGGATATTAGGTTCTACAGTAGTTAGGATCAGGCATTAACAGCTACATGTAAGCAGAACCAAAATAACACTAAAGCTGATAGAAGATACAGCTTTTGTTAGTTCTCAAGAATGCCAATCTTCCCAAATAGAATTTCATTCATCTGCCCAATTTTCACTGGGTCAAATCACATCAGATATTTTATAATCATCAATTCCCAGACAGCCAAGCAATTGCATATAATGAAATCCTTAAATGTCTCTCTTGCCCATGTTCTATAGTTCAATTCCATCTTTTCCTCTCTTATTTTTCCATATGCGTTGCCCCAAATCAAAGATCAATTGGTCATAAGCACTTAATCAGCAACAATCTTTGAATGCCTACTATGTGTCAGGCACCTTTATAATAAACTGAGATTATAATAAAATATAGTATCTTGATTTCAGAGACCAGGGCATGTGATAGATAATTTTAAAAATCACTATAACATGAGATGTGGAATAAGAGATACGTGAAAGTGCTCTAGGAGCCCAGAAAGAGAAATGCCAAATATAGCTGAGCAGGGGGAAAAAGCCTGAGTTGCTCCTTGAAGGTGGGAAAGCGCCTTTCAGACACAACTAACACCTAATGAATATTTACTACATATCCTAAAGTCAGCTGAAAACTTTAAGAGTGTTAAATAGGAACCATAATAATCCTCACTTAAACACCGAGAGGATGCATAACTTGCTTTGAAGGTCAGGTATAGTAGGAAGTGACACTCATATAGTAACTAGAGTCCACTAAAGGCTTCACTCAGTATAGAAGTAGGTAAAAGATGGAACTAGGAGCATTGTCCAGGCTAAGCAGTAAACAGCAATAAAGAAAGCCCAGCATGAAAGATCACGGTCAATTGCAAAGCAATGCTGAATATCTTGTGAGTCCCGTTCTCTTGAAAATACGGAGTAAAAATTTAGTAAACATTTCAGTCTTTTGGAAACAATTCAACCTGTTTGTCATTCAACTGAGCTAATATTTCCTTCCCATCTCTATGGATTTTTTTCTTAGACTTTATAAAATCCATCCACTCTATGGACATATCCCCTCTGTCTATCACTAAGTGGACATATCCATGTCATTTAATGGAGATCCACCTATAGGAAACAATCCTTAAGAAGACAAACCATGTCTTATTGATCTTCCGTATCCCCTAAGCACCAAGCCTAGATATAGAAACAAAACAGTATCCAATACATGGTCTCTCTCTCTCTGAAACTCAGTACACACCAGTAGAAAACTTATTTTAAAGCGTTTTGCCAAATTACTTCATCTTTGACTTTCATAAAGGTCAGAAATAATTGGGAAATAGCATCTGGCTGAAACTGACTCCAAATAAGGGTGTCACAAAAATTCCTCCCAGAAAAGTTTAGGGCATTGTATTAGTTTTCTAGGGCTGTCATAATAAAATGCCACAGACTCCATGGTTAAACAACAGAGTTGATTTTCTCACAACTCTAGAGTCTGGAATTCCAAGATCAAGGTGTTGGCAGTTTGGGTGGTCCCGAGGCCCTGCTCCTAGGATTGCAGATGGCTGCCTTCTCACTCTGTCCTCATTCGGCCTTTTCTCTTCTCATGTCTTTCTCCTCTTACAAAGACACTAGTCCTAATGGATTTGAGCCTCAACCTTATGACCTCATTTAATCTTAATTATCACTGTAAAGGCTCTATCTCCAAATCAGTCAGGGCTTCAACATATAAATTTTGCAGGAACACAATTCAGTCCATAGTGAGTGCCTTTAGGAAAGGAAGGGAGAAAGAGCTATTTTAAGGGTCTAACTTGAGGATGTTGCTAGAAATAACTTTACTGGGGAACATTACACAAGAAATTTGGCATAAAACACATTTCATTGTTTATACCGTGTTGTCTCTGTGAAAACAGTTAAAGAAAATGAAGAAAATTACTTGTCTTTCCATTCTTCCCTAACCCCTTCCTCAAGATAGATGAGCCATCTTTAAGGAGGCCAGCATCCATCTGACAACTGTTGACTCAGTAAAATCTCTTCTAAACAATAGTGGCACCTTGGGATGAGTGACTTTTGACCTTCCATAGTCTCCAATAACCCTCAAGTAATGCATGTCAAGTAATCGTATACCCTAAATAAAAACAGTGAACCTACTACAAGCAAAGAGTTTCAAAATACATTTCCTCTCACCTTTTTCCAGTTAGAACGCCACTTCTAAAGCCCAACTGACAGAAAACCTCAAGTCATTGCTATTTTTGGTCAACTGTTACTCAGAATACCAGACAAGCATTCTGTTCAGAATAGAACATCAAATGCATGGAATTATCTCTCTACAACAGTCCATCAAAAATCCCATTAAAATTCCAATGATTGTAACAAAGAAGTTAAAAAGTGAACAAATCCATATTAGCACTGACAATGGGGAGGACAGAAGGAGTACCAGCAGATCTGAAAGTTTAGCAAAGTAATGGAAGAGAGAAAGCATATGGAATCATATCGACAGATAAAACAGGATGAGGAAGCTGCATTGAGAGAGTAACCTCACTTGTGTACATACTTTCTGCCTCATGCCTTTAAGCGAAATCTGTTAACTGCTATGACCCACAGAACTTACAGACAGCAAGAAGGAAAGAAGGAAATTTCCCAGAACTAAGGTCCAAAACACTTGGGATGAAAGGCCCAGGCCCACCAAATGCTGAGCAAAATAAGAAGGACACATCCTCATAAACCATGAGCACACCACGCAGGGCTATGCCTCTGGATGTACAGGCTTTACTCTGAACAACAGCACCCAGCCAAAGGGGCCAATGGAGACCAAATCCAGCCCACACCTACCAAGCCAGGCTTTGTGATGCAGGGTTGCAGGGCTGCACCCACCTAGAGGAAGGACACTTTTTGTACTCCACATAAATATGCCATAATAGCAACCCTACCGCCAAGGGAAAAGAAAGTGTCCTAAATCTTAGAGAGAAAGAGAAAAATTTTAAAAACAGGTTTTTATAAGAATACCATGGATCAATGTTATGGTAGACACAGAGAGGCAGTACCTTGATCCCCTTTCAAGGAAGACCTGCTACCCAGATGCACGGACTACAGTGAGCACAGAGCCTCCAGCTGTCAGCTCCTTCAGGGTCAGCTTCAGCCACTTCACGCAAGGTCATTCCCTTCCCAGAGCAGCCTGTATCTGGTGACAGAGAGAGGGAGGGCATAAGGGTTCAATCATTTCTGCCCAGCAAATAATATCCATGAGTATTATGAATACCCATGACCCAGGGCACCTGCCATGTCGGCTGAGGCTTTTTCAAGACTGTGTCTCAGTTCAACTGCTCAGTTAGCCCAGTCTTGCTGTTGCCTCCTTCCTTTTGCAGGTGTTGATCCTCAATAAATATTTTGTTTCCTAAACTCCATCCCTGCTTCTGGAGGACTCAACCTGCAGCAAATGGCTTCCAAGCTCTGCAGGAAAAGTAATACCGAATCTCCAGTTTTAGACAAAAACTTGTTACTCATACGTGAAGGCTAAATATTAAACCATGCAAGACTCAGAGATATCTCCTTATACACCCTTACTGAGAAAAATATATATATATATACTTGAGGACAAACTTGAGACCCAAAGAAAAAACACAAATAAAATAGAAACCATGAAAACAATAGGCCAAAGTGACTAGAACATTGAAAATAAAAACCAGAGAGAGAACTATGCAATTGGCTGTGAAAAATAAAAAGCCCCAACAAGAACATTTAGATAGAGTTCCAAGAAAAAAGTCTCCATTAAAAAGTAGATTCCAGAGCTGGGCGTGGTGGCTCATGCCTGAAATCCCAGCACTTTTGGAGGCAGAGGTGGGTGGATCATGAGGTCAGGAGTTCCAGGTCAGCCTAACCAATATGGTGAAACCCCGTCTCTACTAAAAATACAAAAATTAGCTGGGCATGGTGGCGGGCACCTGTCACAGCTACTGGGGAGGCTGAGGCAGAGAATTGTTTGAACCCAGGAGGTAGAGGTTGCAGTGAGCTGACATCACACCATTGCACTCCAGCCTGGGTGACAATGCGAGACTACATCTCAGGAAAAAAAAAAAAAGTAGATTGCAATTTGATAGGTAATGTGATGAAGCAGGAACATCTTTGTAAAATTGTAAAGAATTTGTTTCTTTTCCATAAGAAAAATGAAAGAAAATTAGAAACTTTAGAGAAAAAAAATCTATACAAAAAGCTACAAATATGAAGCAAATTCATATGTCATAATTTTGAGGTGCTGAGGCAAACTGAAATAAGTTTGGATGGTGAGAAGGTGGTGGTGTAAGCTGCACATGCTCTGTGTTGTTTCTCATCTCAGAAGGGCCACTCTACTTGGTCTTGAGGTGAATAATACATAATCATTATATTGCTCATGACCTGCATTGGTGCTTGATTTTTGAATCCCAGCTACAGGCCAAGCATATTTATAAAATAGAATGAAAAAGTAATAAACCTTGATGACGTTTAATGATGTTGTTGGAAGATTGTGAGAATTGGTAGGAGGAAAAGTAAAAATTCAGGGCTTCTAATTTCATCTAACATCTCTCATAGCAGCAAGTCAAATTTGTTTCAGTTTGATGGATCAAGATGCAGCATTTGATGTATACTTTTCAAAATTATTAACATACCAATAGAAGAACCCGAACTAATAACTATAAAATAGGATGAGAGAAGAGAAAATGGGACAAGTAAGACAGTTCTTTACCACTCATAACAGGGAGTCTATAGCTGATGTTTAAAATAATTGGAGAAACAAAGGTTTCACATACTATTTAGAATTATATAGGTAACCACTGCAAGGATTAAAAGCAGGAAGGTTTCACCTGTGGGAAGTAAATCAGAGGAGAAAAGGGCTGGACAAGGAACAGGTGATTTTCATTGTATGTGCTTCTGCACTGTTTGCATTTAAATTTACGTGTGTGTAAACATTTCACCTGGCTTCTGTTCTGCCTCTGCCCCTCGGACAAGCTCTCATTTATGACTGTCTGTCTTAATTCTGATGTTTCTCTCACCTTCAGAGCACAGTTTCCCCTTATATCTACCTGTTCCCTGTGTCACAATCCCAGGACCCAGGAAAGAGATGGCTCAGCCCTCTGTTACCCACTCTCCTAGGCACCAGCCTCTGCTGGAGAGGAGGAGCTAACAAAACCTTGCCTCCATAAGTGACTTCCAAGTGCCTTGATTAACTCCCTCTGTGTACCTAGAAAGTCCAGCATAATGATACACGCATGGGTCAGTTCTTAGTTCTCTATTGCACTGATTCATTTACTAGTCATGTGACGTTAAGTAGACCACTTTGCCTCTTGAGATCTGTTTCCTCATCTGTAAAATGGACAAGAATAAAATCCAAACTTATCTTTCAATGACCAATTTAGTCCACGTGAGCAGACAAGATTTAAGATATACTCCTTGAAAAAGAAATGATAGATCTTAAAGATAATTCAATATTCACCCAATCAGAAGTCTGAATGGGATGTGAACAAAGGTTTTTGGCAGTTGGCTAGACACTGGAGCATTTTTCTATGTCACCTAGAAGATCCAACAGAGTAAATTTTGCCTGAACTGAACATCTTTGAGCTGTGTGACCTGGAACATGCCACTTCACTAATCTGGGCCCAGTTCCCTCATCCACAAATGATAGAAATATAATAGATGCTCTTTGGAGACCCTGAGCAAGTCTAGGGTTGTGGAAGGCTGCCTGCCCTTAGCATCTTAACAGCTCCCAAGTTTATGGTTCAGCAGTGCAGCCCTGGCAGTCCAAGAAAGAAACCATACCACCTTCTCCAGCATTTCCAGGATCTCTACTAAATCTGACCCAAAGAAACAAGATGGTGCTTCTAGGCCACTTCTATTACTGATCCTTTGCCTCATGTCCTGGATTTGCTCTTTATCTGCTTCATTGGACTCAGTGCCTTAGGCCATCCCTCCTTCCCTGGCCACCTTTTCCCAGAGCAGGAGTGCCAGTTCTGTGCCCTATGCCCCACAGCCTTGGGCCAGCCACAGGGTCACTCTGGATAGTGAAGTCCTGAATAACCCTACTATTAAATTAAATTAAAGCAATTTTTCAAGTAACGAGTTGTAGTAAAATCCCCAGCCAAAGAAATCCACAGGTGAAACACTCAATACATAATTGGCATTATCATTAAAGGTCGAAAACCAGTCATCAGTGAGGAATGGAACAATTACTTGGAACTAAATCTCAACCAGCACATGGGGACCAGGAAAGGTGTCTGGCACACCATCAGGGAGTCATTTGGCCTAGAGAGCTCATTGCACCAGTAAATGAGAATTAGGTCCTAATTATCCCATTGGCAGGTTTCAGAAATTTTTAAAATATATTTTCTACAACTGTCACAGTGTCAAAACAATTATTTGCCTGCTTAAGCAGGTGTCAGGCATCGTAAGTGTATATGTCCTTATAAAATTAAACAGGAAACTTTCTGAAATTGGAGTGTAATCTGGGGCCCCAATTACAGCATATAGAGATACCTAAAGTCAGGAGGCAATGATAAAGGAACACTGATTTTCCTTTTTCTCCTTTTTTCCCCTGAGGCACTGAATTCTGAGTGCACACACAGGTGAAGGTAAAATATGTCATCTGAATATAAGGGAGGGATTACAAGCCGTTTTGCCTGCCATCCTTGCCTCTGAGCCAGCATTGATTATAAACATGTGTTAATTTTCTCTGCACAGTCTGTAGAGTTAACCTATCTTGTCTCCTTTGACCCTCAACAACAACCCCGTAAGTTCAGCCAGGCAGCACCTTTGTGCCATTTTGTAGATGCGAAAACTGACTAATGAGTGGTCCTTCAAGCCTCCTGATTCTAATAAACCTGTTTCTTCTACATCCCCTCCCCTTCCCCCATGTAGCTGCCTTTCTTCCTGGTCCAGTAACTAAACCTCTACTAGAATTACCTTGATGTTCACCTTTCTGTTGCTATTTCACGGACTCTGAGACTCTTGGATAGGTGGTCAGGAAGTGAAACTGGCAGCCACGAACAAAGGGCCCCTTGAGCTATTCACAAATAACAGACATTGTATTAATGTTGAATGACCGATTGACCAAAGTAATAACACCAGAAAAGGCTCCCCAAATTCAAGGAGTACTGAACTCAACAAATGTTAGTTCGTGCCTACTATGGACAAGGCATTGTGTACAATGCAGCGGTGTTATACATGAAAGGCGGCAAGATTTCTTCTCTCAAGAAGCTCATACTTGAGTCAGGAAGATAGATATGCTCTTATTTTCTAAAAATTATGGCAACACTTGTGAGGGTATACAGTACTCAAAAACCAAACGGGAAAGGACATCACAGGTTGTGATCACGAGACTTCATAGGAGATAAAGTATGAGATGGTTCTTGAAAGACAAGGAAGACACTGACAGATGGTAGTGGGGGAAAATATGGTACTTTCTTCTCAGTGATACACTCCCAATCCTGGTTGACCCCTTCTCAGATGGAAACCTTCGCTGGACCCCCAAGTCTGGGTTAGTTGGCACTCCATTGGGTACTGAGACTGTATTAGTCTGTTCTCACACTGCTATGAAAAAACACCCGAGACTGGGTAACTTATAAATAAAAGAGGTTTAATTGATTCACAGTTCCACATTGCTGGGGAAGCCTCAGGAAACTTACAGTCATGGCAGAAGGTGAAGAAGCAGCAGACACCTTCTTCACAGGGTGGCAGGACAGAGTGAGTGCAAGCAGGGGAAACGCCAGATGCTTATAAAACCAGCAGATCTCACGAGACTCACTTACTATCACGAGAACAGGATGGGAGAAACCACGCCCATGATCCGATTACCTCCACCTGGTCCTGCCCCTGACACGTGGGGATATCGGGATTACAATTCAAGATGAGATTTGGATGGGGACACAGCCAAACCATGTCAGAGAACAAATCCCTGCTCAGCCTTCCCCTTTTCTCTCCCCCTCCATGCCTTCCTGCAGGTTTCTCTTGATAGCACCCCCTCAAAAAATCCCATAAACCCAGATCCCTGTGTGAAGGCCTTGGATATAAGACATTTATCTAAGAAACTCTTCTGGAGCTCCATTTCCTCATCTGTAAAACCCTGATAATACATCACAAGTGGCTGTGACAACAAGGTGATGTAGTTTTAAGTTCCTTGTACAATTCTGGGCTCAGTAAATCATGGCAAAGATTTTTTTTCTTCTTCATCTACATTTCAAGAGAATTTCTGGTCTCTGGGATATGAAAGAAAGAGACCCCAGGTAGCAGCATCAGGTGTCAGCAGTGGCTGAGGGACGAGAGCAACTAGGAGTTTGTAAATGCAAGAGGCACCAGTCAGCCTATGCATACTGATGGACCAGTCAGGACTTGTGCCAACCAAGTGCATTTTGTACCCAATTTACCACAACTGGTGGGGGCAGGGAGCTGGGAGAGGAGGTGATGGAAAGGGACAGGTGGCAGGGCAGTGGGGTGCCACTGGAGGAGTTTCAATTCTGTACCGTTTGTAGGTTAGCGTCACTGTTTACCTTTTAAGCAGAAGGGCAAACAGATCGCCCACCAGATAAAATGGCTGTCTCTGAAATATTGCTTCCTGACTCCACTGTTTCATCTCCATTGGCTTCTGCCTCCCTCTACCCTCTCCTTTCAGGCCGTCTTCCCACAATCACTGCAGGGTGAGCCCGAGCTGATGAGGGCACCTGGCTTTGGCGGCGGTTCTTCAAAGCTAGAGGTCAGGTGTGTTTCTAGGATTTAATTAAGCTAGAAATGAAATCCAGCCCTGGAGTGGCTCATCGTCTTTATTATCACATTTCTTACCGCTTGTCAGGCCACAGCGGCTGCACGTCTTGAAAAAGAAGAAGCGGCATGCTTCCCAGGCAGGGCTCAGTTAATCTGTTTCACACGGCATTATAGGTACATTCCTCCATTTTAGGATGGGAGAAAAAGACAGTATTCTCAGGGATCTTTCTGGGAAAAGGATTACTTTTAAATGAGCAAAGGTAATTCTTATTATAATATGTGCCCACTATAAAAAAGTATAAGATATAACAGAAAGAATTAAAAATCACTTGTAATCTTACCAGCTAAAGATAAACACGGCTTGTATTATAGTCTCCTTCCTGCTAAGTTACAGGTTGTAAAAGAACAAAAGAAAGAGTTCTGACGCTGTAGAAGGGGGGTGGGGGTTCTGATTCACTGTATAAACAGATTATATTTTTCACTTATGTATGTACTCACTAACATTAATTTATATAGGACACCCATTCACTGAGATCAGTGTTCCCTCACTTTCAAACAATGTGGAACTAGAAAAAAAAAATCAGTACTTAAAGGAATTTTCATGTTCAGTATTATTAGACTATCACATTGCAGTCATGTTTTCTATGCCTAATAACATATTCTATAGTCTCTGAGATTAATCAAATGAGACGAGGGGATTTATACACTGCTGTGCACTGGGAAGGGGGCTTAACAATCTCCCAAAGTAATATCATTTGACATTCGGTGCTATTAGACTGCAACTGCAAAGGGTATTCATTTTTTAGCCTGATTTGTGTTCTGCAGGTGGCAGTCCCCTTCATGTCCCCTTAGTGTGGTGAGGTTTGGCAGCTACAGGGCACTGACCTTTCTCACTCTGGAGATGTGATTGCTTTCACACTGATTGCGCAGAAACACTTAGCAAATCTCACACTGTTAACTCCATCCCACACCAGCAATGTTGGCATTTTCTGACTGTCATGTGGCATTAGCCAGCTGAAAACTCACTAAGATGAGGAAGCTGTGCTGAATTAATAACTTCTGAGATAGTCATTTAGTCAGTTTTCATGAAATTAATAAGTTCCACCTTGGCCAATGGTAAAAGTCACAAAATCATGAACTGTCAAAGACGGAAGGAACCTTCAAGAACTCCTAGTTCAACACCTTCATTTTACAAGTAAAGGGAACTGAGCACTAAAAAAAAGAAGGGATTTCTGTTTTCAAGATCATGGAGCTAGGATGGAGCAGTGGTTTTCAACCTGCACAGTGACAGCTTACATTTCTATGGAATCCTGCGTGCATAACAGCAATATATTTGAAACATCTAAGGAAGAAGGACTGTGATTGAGGCAGGGTGGGAATTCATAGCCTCACCCACTCCTTGTCCATCTCAGCTCTCAGATCCCTTGGGGAAGCCCTGAGTCTCTAGGAGGCACAGATCAAACCACCTTCTTATGGCATGCTGGCTTCAATTAGATTTCTCACACCTCCAAATACTCTGTATATAAACAAATAGTCTCTTTTAGACTGATAAATAATTTGAAATGTAAGAGTGTGATCTCACAGTTCTCTCATTTGCTAAAGGTAGACAGTAATGATCTCTGTCACAGCAAAGGAAATATCTATTAGAATTTGAAAAGATAATGAAAACAAGTAGACATTGTGATATCCTCCCTTAGCATCAATTTCAGCCCTGGTCCACTGTAGAACTGTTATGTGGTTTAGGCAGGGACTGACACCAGCTCCAGCTGCAAGGTGGTCCAGGATTGGTCTAAAGCAGTTAGCTATAGGTAACCACTGAATTGGTAAATGTCAATAGTAGGGTAAGTATGTGATAGTTAATTTTATATGTCAAGTTGACCAGGCCACAAGGATGCCCAGATATTTGGTTAAATGTTATTTCTGAATATGTCTGTTTCTGGATGATAGTAACATTTGAATCAGGAGACTGAGCCCTCATCCAACCCGTTGAAAACTTAAATAAAATAAAAGGATGTGTAAGAAAGAATTTTTCCTCTCTCTGTCTTCAAGGTTGGACATCGGTCTTCTCCTGCCTTCAGACATGGACTCAGACTGGAACTTACACCATTGACTCCCCTGGTTTTCAGACTCAGACTTGAAATGGAATTTATACCATCAGCTTTCCTAGTTCTCAGGCCTTTCGTCTCAGAATTTAAGTATACCATCAGCCTCTTGCGTCTGGACTTCTCAGCCTCCATAATCATGTAAGCAATTCTTTATAATAAATCTAAACAGATAGATAGACATATAGCTACATAGATAGATACCTAGATACATAGAGACATATAGGGATATATACATACATATACATTCTATTGGTTCTGTTTCTCTGGAGAACACAGATTAATTCAAAGAACAAACACTGACCTCGACTTGGGCAAATCGAACATGGTTTACTAATTGAAAAGTACAGTAGGAAGTCAGAGTGGTAAAAATATACAGCAGGGAGGTCAACCCTACTCTCCAAATGAGTTATAAGCTTCTGAGTCATAAAAATTCTCAACAATAGACCCACAGTTGCATATGATAAATCTGAGAGAGGAAGATCACATTAGACTTTCTAGACACTCAACTGCCCCGTTCCATTAATAAGGGTGGACTCGCCCTGCACATTAGGTAGCCTGAATAAATATTGGGATGCCCTCATTTGGGTCAGTTGCATACCATAACTTTTGGGACTATACAATTTATGATTAACTAAAGTTGGTGGCCAGCCCAGTACAATATACTTGGACATACACATAGCCCTATTTATCATTCTCAGCCTTCCCAAGCTAACAGAGCCTGGTCCAGTGACTCTCTGAACTAAAGATTGTCAAATCAAAAGGGGCTTTGTTACCCAGGTATCCTTACCAGTTAGACCAAGATGTCATTGAGCTGCTTAATCAACCCTCACCTAAAGTCAGTACTTATTGCACAAGACAATAAATTCCCTTTATTTAAGCAGCTTGACTTGGGTTCTTTGATACTTTCAATGGAGAGCACACTTATTGATATGCAAACACATGGAGGTCTCCTAAGTTCATGAAAGCCTTAGATACTTAAATGCTTCCAATCATATGAAGATAATTCACTTAAAGAACTCTTCAGTATTAGGCCATAAATTCAATCCTTGAGTCAACAATCTAGATCAACAAACATGTGGAAACCTAGTCTGTGCTGGAGCCTGTGATGGGCAGTGGGCTAAAAAGAATGAATCCTTGCTCCAAGACAGTAACATCTTACCAAATATTAACAGTAGCAATGAGATTGGAAGGGTTTGCAAGTTATTTTTCAATACTTTGAAAGGCCCAAGAGAGAAACCACATATGTAAGCAGAATCAGACTAGCTAACTATGTTTGGGCTCTGGTTACCTTTGAATAAGTTTGCACTGGTTATTCTAAGGTGTTGAGTTCTGATTGGAAGCTAGAAATGGAAAAATAAATTTAAGACTAAAAAACATGTTTAATATATTTTCTTTTAATGATAGGCAAACTCCAATACAGATAGATGAAGAAGGAGGAGGAGGAAAAGGAGGAGGAAGAGGAAGAAAGTGGGGGAAAGGAATGAAAGAATTAAATGAGAGGTGATGATTCAATCTGTAATTAAATCACTTTCACACTTGCTAAGGTGTCTTAAACTTCATTCTTCTGAAATGCTTCATTTTCACCTCTGCTGACTTGGAAGAAAAGCCACCTTTGAAAACACCAGAACATAAGCAGCTAATAAAGATGAATGAATAGCTTCATTTTCTCTCTACGTTACAGCACAAGAACAACATCATTCACAACGTACATACTGAACTCCCAAAAGAGGTACTGATTTACTTTCCTAGGGCTGCTGTATAAATTACCACAAACTGGATGGCTTAAAATGACAGATAGCTATTCTCTCACACTTCAGAAGGCCAGAAGACTGAAATCAAAGTGTCAGTAGGACCATGCTCCCTCCAAAGGCTCTTGGGCAGCATCTTTTCTTGCCTGTTCTAGCTTCTGGTGGTTTCTGGCATTCCTTGGCTGGTAGCAGCGTTACTCCAATGTCTGCCTCTGTCTTCACATGGCAAATCTCCCTCTCCTTTCTCTTATAAGGATACTGGTCATTGGCTTAGGGCCCACCCTAAATCCATGATGTTTACATCTGAAGACCTTCACTTAATTCCATCTTCAAGGACCTTATTTCTTTTTTTTTCTTTTTTTTTTTTGAGATGGAGTCTCGCCGTGTTGCCCAGTCTGGAGTGCAGTGGTACAATCTCGGCTCACTGCAAGCTCCTATCCCAGGTTCACACCATTCTCCTGCCTCAGCCTCCTGAGTAGCTGGGACTACAGGTTCCTACCACCACAACCAGTTAATTGTGTGTGTGTGTGTGTGTGTGTGTGTGTGTGTGTGTGTGTGTGTATTTTTAGTAGAAATGGGGTTTCACCATGTTAGCCAGGATTGTCTCCATCTCCTGACCTCATGATCTGCCCGCCTCGGCCTCCCAAAGTACTGGGATTACAGGCGTGAGCCACTGCGCCTGGCCCAAGGACCGTATTTCTAAAGACAGTCACATTCACAGTTACTGGGTGTTAGGACTTGTAGATATCTTTTTTGAGAGACATTATTCAAGGTTCCAAGTTGATGAACGCAAACACCCAGTTTTTACATCCATTTTTCCAATTGTCTGGGGAAATAACCACCTAAACCAACACCAGTCCCTCAAAAGCAGAATAACTGAAACTGAAATAATTCTGTTTCCTCTCAAACGTTTTTCTCTTTCTGTCTCTTACTAGTAATGTCCCACATTGAATCGGTCGCCATCATCTATTTTACCTCTAAAATCTCTCTTGCACGCATTTCCTTTTTCATACACCGTCACTATTTCACATGCTTGTACTCCTTCTCAGGAACCACCTTCACAGTTAGCTAATGCTCACAGTTAGCCTCCCTGACCCTGGCTCCACAAGCCCTTACCACTAATCCATCCTCCTCACCACTAAATCATTGATTTTCCTGAAATAACAGTTTGCTCAAAAGCCAATAATGACTTTCCCGCATTTACATCTTGTCACCCTCCACACTTACTTCAAGAGCTATTTAAGCCACCCAAGTACCTCTCACTCCAAAAAACTTTCTGTAATTTCCCCAAGTAGAACTGTTCTCTTCTCTGAATACCTAGAGCTCATCTTCTCCACCTCATATTATTTTAGTCATTGGCTGTGTGGGGCAGTAATCTGCAGTCATTTCCATTAAAGTCAGACTTAGCATTTCTCCCCTAACAAATGGCAAGTCACAGTCACATATCGAATCCTTTATTAGTTATTTCTTGAGATTTCTCTTCATCCTTACTTCTCTGAGGACTAATGCTTATTTTTACTGGGCCCCAACATGATTCTACCTTCTTCACTCTGCCAAAGCTGATTGGACCTGGACAAACTTTGGAACAGTCAGATGCTCTTCCTTAGACTTGAAAATTAAGGCTGAGGTGTTACAGTTCCTTCAAGGACTTCTTATTTGAACAGAAAAGAAATGTCTTTTCATTAATATTCATGCCAGTGTGGTCAGTGGAGTGTTTGGTACTGGTCTACCAGTACCAAAATAAATATAGAAATTGAACGTAAGCATTTAGAAACTTTTATGGAAATTTGAGTAATTTTATGTCTCAACTCACTAATCATGAAAAATGTAGAGACTGTATTTTGAATTTTATTTTTATTTTCTAATAATTTATACCTAATAACTATTTTGAAATAAGTTAAAACTCACAAGAAGTTGCAAAAATAGTACAGAGAGCTTTTCTCTGTACTATTCACCCAGCTTTTCTCAATGATAATATCTTATTTAACCATAGTACATTGTCCAAACCAGGAAACTGACACAGATCTGACAGGTCTGATTCTAATAATTCACTTTTATTGTATTTCACAAAAGTATACATCTGTGACAGATTAGAAAAATTTTAAAAACTGGTTATTCACCACAGATACTTCAGAAAGAGCTAGTTTACATCATCTCACTCCAAAAATAATTAAGGCAGCACCAGAAACTAATAAAAGAGTGGACATGGCAGAGGCTTGGGACCAGCTGACCTGACTAAGTCCCTAATCACTCCTCAGTCTAGTTGTGGGCAAATCACATAATCTAGACCCAGGGTTAATAGTTATTAACTAGAAATTAGGGAAAATAGTCTTTGTCACAGAACTATAAGGATCAGATGGTGCAACATTTGCAAAGGTACTTTGAAAAATACTTTCAAATGTAAGCTTGTGTTCTTTCTATACTAATAAAACAACATTTTTGTCCAACTTACACGAGCATCATATTAGTGCACAGAGTATGTACAAATATAGCAAAATTATAGGAATTCCTTATTTCACAAGCACTTAACAATTTTCAAGCCCTTTTCACATGAACCATAAACCCTTTTAATCTCAGTAAGGTGGTTTTCCCAATTTTATCCATGAAGCTCAGGAAGGCTAAATGGCCTGCACAGAGTGAATAACCAGGACAAGTCAGAGTTGACAGAGGAACTAAGATATTCTTTCTCTGAATACAGTTTCCTTTCACTTACCAAAATCTGTGAGCATCTGGCAAAAACCTGAAATTATCTCAACTCTTCAAGAATCCAACAAACCAAGAAAAGAAAAAGATAATTTGTGCAGATTTTGTAAGTTACATTGCTAACTCAAAGACCTACTTGAAAAAAAAAATACTTAGTGTGTTATGATGATTGGCCTTTTTCATATATGCTTCCCTTTCATTTACATGTAATTCTGTCCTTCAATTTCCCCTTTCCCAAATGTGGCACCAGAGAGGTTGCTAAGCAATTGTCCCTGACAAAGTCTCAGCACATGTCAATAAAACTGAACGTTTTCCCATTCTCTGTTCCCTTTTAGTACTAAGGAGTATGTCAATCAAAAAACATCAGTAAACGTTGGATTCTGAGAGAAGGCAGAAAGGCACTGACAGGCAGGGAATAAAAGATGACTATTTTTAAACTAACAAGTCCTTTCTTAAAGTAAGGCAAGTTGAACAAAAGAAAAACAAGTTTCACTACTCTGTTTGTCTGGGAGGTAAAGGGGCTCCTTTAGGTCAGGCTGCCATCTTGATTTGAGAAACACGTCTCTTTGTCCAGAGAGCAGTTTTCAAAGGTGCGTTACTGCTCTTTGTAAATCAAAGATAAAAAATTGTCAACAAATAGATAGTTGAAAATACATTTTTCCAAATGACTCAGGAATTTAGAAGACTCTCAAATTTAACTAAAGCCCATCATATTTAACTAAAGCAAACTCTTCAGAGAATGGAGAATGGATGTGCAGAGTGAGTGTATTTAAGTAGTACCAAACTTATCAACCTATATTTATACTCAATGAATGCAATCCAAGTTATTGTATACATATATACACATTGGCTGCTGTCTTTGTGTACAGCACTGGGCTATACAAAGACAAATGCTTGGAGATTAAGATAAGGAGACATTTGCTCCTCTACAATACACACAACTAGTTTAATGCAGAATTAATACCTGGACACAGATCTGTAAGGAGGAACATTTAGTCAAGCTACCGATAATTTGTCTTACATTTAAGGTTGAAATAATCAATCAAACTGCTGTTCCACCCACTTCCAAAAAAGGAAACTTTCAAATTGTCCTGCCAAAAACTGACCTAGTTCTTCTTATAACATACCACTCTGTTGCATTAGAATGTACCAAGTTGCTCTTAAGTTCTTACCTGAATCACTTTTCTGAATAAACTAATTAACCTTTGCTCAAACATATGCATATGTTCCTAGCAGGTGGCAGCGTTCTTCAGTCCCTGGTAATATCAAGATAATTCTAGTGCAAACACAGAAATGTCAGTGTTGCTAAACTTTTTAATTACACAGCCATATTACCTTCATGTGATAGGAAACAGCAAAGTTCTTCAAAGAGCCTGCACTGAAAGCAAATGCATGTAAGGATGATAATGCAGTGGAATCAACACAGAAGCCCATGAGGGTAAAGTGGTAAGACAACTTGGACTCAGTGAGGCCATGATAACGGAGGTGGCAGGGAAAAACTGACCAGTGACAAGTGTTTAATTCTCCACCAAAGTGGCAGAGAAAGTATCCTACTCCCCATAACTATGATAAGCCAGAAAGTGTGAGACCAGCCACTGGGGAGCAAGCAGCATAGAACTCTCTTTTACAGTATTTTCCTTAAAGATTAGGTAAAAGATCTGCTTACATACATATTTTCCTGAGTGAACAGCACGTTTTCAATAACATTTGTCTTTGGTTATTAGTTTTTAATCTTGCTGGCATCAAGCACCCCAAAAGATTTTGAACCGGTTTCTCAGCCCCTACTCTCTTTCTAACCCATTCTCCAGTCTCTAGATGCAGACAGAATTTCAAATAACAGGCTGCAGACTCCATGAGGCAGCCAAAAAACTGTGTGTCCAAAGTGTGTAATGGGGAAAGTTCACCCCCAAACACACATGCTCACTGGGGAACCTGAAGGTCTAGATCGCAGAAGGATTTAACCTTACCTGAAGCTGAGATGAATTGAGACAGCCAAGCAAAATATGGGGTAGAGGAAGAAATGGGAAGAGCCTGTGGCCACTCTTGGTCCCCAGGGATGCCATTTATGACTTTGTCGTACAGGAGTCCTTGGGGAGAGCTGCCAGTAGAACTGGGGAAAGACCACAGGGAGAAAGAAACTTCCAGCTGGACTTTGTAACAATATCAACCAAACACAAAGTTTCCTGGACAGAATCCAGGGGAGGGGGTGAACAGGGAGTGCAGCTACAAGCACAGAAGCCACAGCAGGTGGGGAGGCATGAAGCCCTGCTTGCTTTCTCAGCAGGGAGGCTTGTAGCCTGGGGCAAGTTCTCAGCCCTGCTCACCAATTGCCTGGAAACAAACTCCGTGCTGTTAGGCGGGTGGCGGCACAGTGGGAGTGAGACTGGTCTTTCTGGCTGCTTGGAAGCTGGGTGAGGACTGTCACTGCTTGCTTTCCCCCACTTCCCTGGTGTTCTATATGACACAGCAGAGGCAGCCATAATCCCCCCTGGAAACGTAACTCCTTTGGCCTAAGAACCACACCCTTATTCCCCAGAGTGACCATAACAAGCCCCTCCCAAGGAGAGTCTGAGCTCAGATATGCCTAACCCTGCCCCCACTTAATGGTCTTCTCTACCTGCCCTGGTAGCCTAAGACAAAGGACATAATCTCTTGGGAGTTCATGGCCCGACCTACCACCTGAGAAACCCAAATACTTATACAGGTAACCCTAGGGCAAACTTGTATCCCCCCTATACTACTACTGCTGATGCTCCCTTGAAAGTCACCTCCCAGGTGGAGACCAACCAACATAAAACCGACACACTAAACAAAACTACAACCAAAGACTCTCACAGAGTCCTCCACTTCACCCTGCTGTTACTTCCACTGGAGCAGGTGCTGGTACCCATGGCTGAGAAACCTGAAGACAGATCACATCACAGGATGGTTTGCAGACACTCCCCAGTGCCACCCTGGATCCCAGTAGCTTAACTGGGTGGCTAGACCCAGAAGAGAAATAACAAGCACTGCAGTTCAGCCCTTAGGAAGCTCCAACCCTAGGGAAAGGGGGAGAGCATCACATCAAGGGAGCACCCTGTGGGACAAAAGAATCTGAACAGCAGTCCTTGAGCCCCAGATAATCCCTCCGACATAGTCTGCCCAAATGAGCAGGAGCCAGAGAAACAATTCTGGTAATATGACAAAACAAGGTTCTTCAACATCCCCAAAAGATCACACTAGCTCACCAGCAATGGATCCAAACCAAGAAGAAATCTCTCAATTGTCAGAAAAATAATTCAGAAGGTTGATTATTAAGCTACTCAAGGAGCACCAGAGAAAGGCAAATACCAACTTAAAGAAATTAAAAAAAAAAAAAAGATACAAGATATGAACAGAAAAATCTCCAGAGAAATAGATAGCATAAATAAAAAACAATTACAACTTCCAGAAATGAAGAACACACTTAGAGAAATACAAAATACACTCAACAATAGAAAGTCTCAACAATAGAATTGAACAAGTAGAAGAAAGAACTTCAGAGCTCGAAGACAAGGCTTTTGAATTAATTCAATCCAACAAAGACAAAGAGAAAAGAATCAAAAAAAGAAAAAAGAATCAAAAAAAGAAAAAAGAACAAAGCCTCCAAGAAGTTGGGGATTATGTTAAATGACCAGACCTAAAGATTAATTGATGTTCCTGAAGAAGAGAAACCTAAAAGTTTGGAAAACATACCTGAGGGAATAATCAAGGAAAACTTCCCTGGCCTTGCTAGAGATCTAGACATCCAAATACAGGAAGTTCAAAGAACACCTGGGAAATTCATAGCAAAAAGATCATCACCTAGGCACTTTAAATCAGGTTACGTAAAGTCAAAACGAAGGAAAGAATCTTAAGGGCTGTGAGGCAAAAGCCTCAGGTACCTATAAAGGAAAACCTATCAGATTAACAGCATATTTCTCAGCAGAAACCCTATAAGCTAGAAGGTATTGAGGTTCTATCTTTAGCCTCCTTAAATGAAATAATTATCAGCCAATAATTTTGTATCCAGTGAAACTAAGCTTCATAATGAAGGAAAAGATACAGTGTTTTTCAGACAAATGCTGAGAGAATTCACCACCCCAAAACCAGCACTGTGAGAACTGCTAAAAGGAGCTCTAAATCTTGATACAACCATCTAATCTTCGACAAACCTGACAAAAGCAAACAATGGGGAAAGGATTCCCTATTTAATAAATGGTGCTGGGAAAATAGGCTAGCCATAGGCAGAAAACAAACTGGACCCCTTCCTTACACCCTATACAAAAAATAACTCAAAATGGATTAAAGACTTACATGTAAAACCCAAAACCATAAAAGTCCGAGAAGAAAACCTAGGCAATATCATTCAGTACATAGGAATAGGCAAAGATTTCGTGATGAAAATGCCGAAAACAACTGCAACGAAAGCTAAAATTGACAAAAGGGATCTAATTAAACTAAAGAGCTTCTGCACAGCAAAAGAAACTTATCAGTAGAGTGAACAGACAACCTACAGAATGGGAGAAAACATTTGCAACCTACCCATCTGACAAAGGGCTAATATCCAGAATCCACAAGGAACTTAGATTTACAAGAAAAAAAACAAACCACCCCATCAAAAAGTGGGCAAAGGATATGAACAGGCACTTCTCAAAAGAAGACATTGATGCAGCCAACAAACATATGAAAAAAAGCTCAACACCACTGATCACTAGAAAAATGTATATCAAAACCACAATGAGATACCATCTCATGCCAGTCAGAATGGCAATTATTAAAAAGTCAAGAAACTACAGATGCTGGTGAGGCTGTGGAGAAATAGGAATGCTTTTACACTGTTGGTGGGAATGTAAATTAGTTAAACATTGTGGAAGACAGTGTGGTGATTTCCCAAGGATCTAGAACTAGAAATACCATTTGATCCAGCAATCTCATTACTGGGTATATGCCCAAACGAATATAAATCATCCTACCATAAAGTTACCTGCACATGTATGTTTATTGCAGCACTATTTACAATAGCAAATGCATGGAACCAACCCAGATGCCCATCAGTGATAGATTGGATAAAGAAAATATGGTATCTATATACCAGGGAATACTATGCAGTCATAAAAAGTAATGAGATCATGTCCTTTACAGGGACATGAATGAAGCTGGAAGCCAAACCAAACACCACATGTTCTCACTCATAAGTGGGAGTTGAACAATGAGAACACAGGGACACAGGGAAGGGAACAACACACACTGTGGCCTGTCATGTGTGGGGAGCCAAGAGGAAGGAGAGCACCAGGACAAATAGTTAATGCATACGAGGCTTAAAATCTACATGATGGGCTGATAGATGCAGCAAACCACCATGGCACACCTATACCTATGTAACAAACCTGCATGTTCTGCACATGTATCTTGGAACTTAAAGTAAAATAAAAATTTAAAAATAAATAAATAAAATGCCAAACACAATTTGTGCCACATCATGTTTAATAAATGCTAATCTACTGCTCTCCATTTGAGTGTGAGGCAGATGATTTATTCATCTTTGTATTACCAATAGCACAGAATTTAATAGGTTGTAAAGTGCTCTCCATTTTAAAATATTTTTTTCATATTCATTCCCTCCATACTTAACCCATCCCTCAACCATTCCTGCTTTCAATGTGACAGACAAAAACCCAGAAAATGTAGTAGAGTGTTGCTAAGCAGTCATAAAAAGTAATGAGATCATGTCCTTTGCAGGGACATGGATGAAGCTGGAAGCCAAGTGACTCTGGAAGATAATAATAAAAGGAATACGTAGATACTGTCATCCTTGACATTCAAAGATATTTATACTGATGGTATAATGCCATGTGAGTGAAAATATTAAATCTCATGGAATGCTTATATTTTCCAGATTACCAAAAAATAAAAACTGCTTTCTGTGTTGTAACATAGCCATTCTCGGCAATGCTTACTGATTCTACATCATGACTTGTTGTTATGAAAAGGCCAGTCTATTACCCACAGTTATTTCCCAGCATTCTACAGCTATATCTGTGTATAAGCAGGTGGGGACATTGAGAGGTTGTGATACTGTAGTAGACCAGACCATAAACAAATAGCATGCCACATAGAAGGTCAAAACACCGGCTTCATTGTCCCTAACGTGACTGCACAATCTGAGCAATACTTCTGTCTTAAAGAGATTTAGAAACACATTCCTAGTTGTCCAACAAACTCCCGAACATTGGGTGTGGGAGAAAGAAGCCAAAATTAAAAACATAAAACCGGAGATGAAAATTACATAAGGTTTCCCATCACTTCTCCCACTCTTAAAATTGTTCATAAGTGTGTAAGTGAAAAGGTATCTTTTAAAAATGCAGATGTTTTTCACTTTGTCCGGACCTCCTATGAATCAGATTTCTAATGTAAATACTTCTTCTCCTTCTGAAAAGTCATACAAAAGCAAAAATGAGAATGTGTGAAATTTCGAAACTCCATTATCAGTGATATTAGAAAACATATAATATGTAGACTCAGAAATTTATGTGAGGGTTCCCAAAAGCACCTAAGCCAAATGAGAAGCTGCACAATAAGAAGTAATGAAAAAAGGCATGGGGTGTGGTAAAAGTCCCAGTAGTGGAAGATCATAGAAAATGCCAGTAGAAAGTACATTTTCTAAAGCTGAGGAACTCATCCTGAAATAAGCTGTGTCTCTTGTTTGTTAAAATGAATGGAGGAACTAGGGTAGACAAGGCTGGTGGAAAAAGCCTTCTCGCACCCAATTTGATTTGGAATGGCAGAGGAAATGAGGATTACACTAAAAAATACATAATTTAATTTTTGAAAATCACATAGATGAGCTATATTTTTAGGAAATAGATTTTCTGCAGTAGTAAAGACAAAAAAGCCTTTAGACTGTGCAGCCGGGAAGACTAGTCTAGGCATCTTGTACCTCCCTTCCACCATCATCAAGAAACGGCTTATAAAGAGCTCATGCAGAAAGAGATTAAATATGAATAATAAAAAGATATAGGTAAAATACTGATACAGACTTACTAAAGAGGAATGAGTAGCAACAGACAAAACTCTCATCAAAAAATGGTGCCGGGGGCTGATCAAAATTGTGATCAAGCATTTCACCAGGATTTATAATCAATATTAATAAAATAAATACCTCCTTGAATGGGACCACAATGCAGAAATGCATCAATTCAAAAAAGGGATGATGAAATGACAGGAATATTATTCCCATGAGTTCTTTTTAAGGAAATTACTAAGATACAAACCATACAATAGAAGTAAAGATACATTTAGCAGTACAAAGGAAATACTTTCTTAATTTTATTGACTGAAATGAGACAACGGAGAGAAGAAAGAGAAAGTTCTAGGAAATGGGATTATGCTGCTGTGGCGTGTCCCCTCCAAAATTCAGAAGTTCCTTAATGCTATTACTAAGTGTGATAGTATTAACAGGTGGGGGCCTTTAAGAAGCCATGAGAGCTCCTCCCTCAGGAATGGGGTTAGATGTTTTTATAAAAGGGCCTGACAGAGGGAGTTCATTCCTTTTGCCCTTCTACCTTCCGCCATGTGAGGACACAGGGCTCCTGCCTTTGGAGGATGCTGCAAACAAGACACCATCTTGGAGGCAGAGAGCAGCCCTCACCAGACAACTGAACCTGCTGGTGTTTGATCTTAGACTTTCCAGCTTCCAGAACTGTGAGAAATAAATGTATGTGTTTATAAGCTACCCAGTTTATGGTATTTTGTTATAGCAGCTCAAACAGACTAACACAGCTTGTTTAGCTTAAAGTAACTTTTCTCAACCTAGACACAATTGACACTTTGAGTTGATAATTCTGTTGGTGTAGAGAGCTGTCCTGTGCATTGTAGGATATTTAGCAGCTTCCCTGATTTCTACCACTAGATGCGAATAGCGCTCTCTCTAGTTGTGACAATCAAAAATGTTTCCATACTGTCAAATGTCCCCTGGAGGACAGCATTTCCTCCAGTTCAGAACCACTGCCCTAGTAGCAGAAGAGCCTACGTCTGTGTTGGAACAGCACTGAATATCTCATGGGAAGTTTAGTAGATAGTAAGGTATTTCTTATAGAACTTTAGTGTGAAAGCATTCCATGGAGATGCCTATGGCATTTATTCACTCAGTTGAGTGTAATCATGATGTAGTGACAGTCCAAAGGTCTCACTAGGGACCCCTTTTCCTCATGCCTTTTAATCATGAGAATACTTAACCCCTCATGTACAGGGCCCCCTACTTCAAGATAACATAATCAACATTTCCACAACACTTCTAATCCAGCATTTGCAAATTGTTATGAGTAATAAAACAGTGATATTCTAATGAATGAATATCTTTGCCCAAACCCCTCATAACATAGATGAGGCTTCACACTGTGGGGAAATAGACTTCACTAAAACAGTCCAGTCAAGTCCCTAATCAAGTACACAATCAAACAACAACGAAAAGTTCCAGAGAGGGTAAAGGAATCAGTATCCAAAAGTACTACAACATTTTATCTAAAATGTCCCATTTTGACAAAAAATTATGAGACAAGCAAAGAAACAGGAAAGTGTGACTCATACATAAGAAAAAAGTATGCAACAGAAGCTGCCTGTGAAAAAAATCCAAAAGTTGACTTCAGCGGCAAAGATTTTCAATGCAACCATTATAACTATGTTCAAAGATCTAAAGAAAAACATGTCTAAAAACTAAAGCAAAGGATGGGAATGATGTCCAACCAAACAGAAAATACCAATAAACAGACAGAAAGTGTTCTAAAAACCAAGTGGATATTCTGGAGTTGAAAAAGTGCCATAACTAAAATGAAAAATTCACTAAAAAGGCCCAACAACAGATTAAAGCTGTCATAGGAAAGAATCAGAAACATTGAAAATAGGTCAATTGAGATTATCCAGTATGAGAAACAAAAAGAAAAAGAATGAAGAAAAGTGAACAGAAACTCTGAGGTCTATGGAACATCATTAAGTGCTCTAATACATGTGTAATAGGAGTTCCAGATGGAAAGGTGAGAGAAAAAGGGATAGAAAGAATATGCGAAAAAATAATGATTGAAACTTCTCAAATTTGCTGAAAACATTTATCTACATATCTAAGAAGCTCGATGAACTCCAAGTAGGATAAACACAAAGTGATCCATATCCAGACATGTCCTAGTAAAATTCTTGATGGCCAATGACAAAGGGAATAGTATCCTGATACCAAAACCAAAGATATCACAAGAAAAGAAAGCTACAGACCAATGTCTCTTATGAACATCGATGCAAAGACTTTCAGCAAAATAACAATCTGAATTCAGCATACAAAAGGGATTATATACCATGACCAAATGGAATTTATCCCAACAATGTAAGGTTGGTTTAGCATCTGAAAATCAGCTAATGTAATATGTCAGGTCATTGAATTTTTTTAAATGTGACCATTTTTCTGTTGCAGAAAAAGTACTTGCATGATAAAAGCCCTCAAACTAAAAATAGAAGGAAGCTTTCTCAATCTGATAAAGAGTACCTGTGAAAAACTCACAGTTTACATCATACTTCATGGTAAAAGACAATGCTTTCACCTTAACATCAGGAACAAGACAAAAATATCTGCTCCCACAGCATCTATCTAACATTGTACTAAAGGTCAGAGCCAGTGTAATTAGATGAAAAATTAAATAAAAGACATCCATACTGGGAAGGAAGAATTAAAATTATCTCTCCTTGCAGATGGCATGGTTTACAAACAAAAAATCCTACATAATTCACTAAAAAAACTACTAGAACTAAGAAAAGTGTTTGAAAAGTAGACAGGACAAAAAATGAATGCACAATAACCAATTCTATCTCTATACACTTACAATGGGCAATCAAAAATGAAATAAAGAAGCAATTTCATTTACAAGAGCATCAAAAAGAAAAATACTTAATACATTTAACAAAAAGTGTAAAACTTATACTCTGAAAACTAAAAAGTACTGTTGAAAGAAACTGAAAAAGACATAAATAAATGAAAAGACATGTCATGTTCATAGATTAGAAGACTATTTGTCTAAGATGGCAATAAATATTCCCAAAATCTATCTACAAGATTCGATATAATCTTCATTAAAGTCCCAGATGACTTCTTTGCAGAAATTGACAAACTGATACTGAAAGTCAAGTGACTTAGAGTAGCCAAAACAACCTTTGAAAAGAAGAACAAAGTAGGTAGAGCCAATTTCAAAAGTTTCTACAAGGTTATAGCCATCAATATAGCCTGGTACTGCCACAAAGATGTCACATAATTCAATCAGATAGAATTTAGAGTCTAGACATAAACTCTTTGGTTAACAGTCAGTTGATTTTCACATATATATATACTTTTTAAGCAGAAAATGATTTTTTTTTACTGTAAGTTCTGGGATACATGTGCAGAATGTACAGGTTTGTTACATAGGTATATGTGTGCCATGGTGGTTTGCTGCACCTATTGACCCGTCCTCTAAGTTCCCTCAGTCAACTGATTTTCAATGAGCCTATCAATGCCAAAATTTGACAAAGATGTGGAGCAATAGGCTCTCTCACCTACTGCTGAGATTATAGTTTGGTACAATTATGTTGGAAAACTGTTTAGCATCATCTAATAAAGTTGAAGATGACACATTCTATAACTCAGTGATTCTCCTCTTAAGTATATTTCAAAAAAATGTCTACCAAGAGATTGTTTTTGCAAATAGAGACCTGAAAAACTGCTCAGGAGAGCATAGTCCACAGTTTAAAGAGAAACACTGGAAGCACTTCAAATGTTGATTAACAGTGGAATGAATAAAGAAGTGATTTATTCATGCAATGTATTCATATGTGCAATGTAAAACTACAGTTTTATGTATCGACATGTGGGAAATGCAAAATGATGATGTTGAGTGAAAGAAGCAAATCACAGCATGGGTCTACTTACATAAAGTTCATAGCAAACAATACCAAATATTACTTAGGGATATAGGTATATTACTTGGGGAATATATCTATACATAAATATAGATATATTACTTAGGTATATTTTTACTTGGTTATATTACTTAGGGAAATATTTATGCATTATAAAAATATAAAGAGAAGCAATGAAATGATAACCAGAGATTGGGTTCTCTAAGGTAAGGAAGTAATGGGATTTTTATTTTTATTTTATTTTTTTTTTTTTTGAGAGTCGCTCTGTAGCCCAGGCTGGAGTGCAGTGGCGGGATCTCAGCTCACTGCAAGCTCCGCCTCCCGGGTTTACGCCGTTCTCCTGCCTCAGCCTCCCTAGTAGCTGGGACTACAGGCACCCGCCACCTCGCCCAGCTAGGTTTTTTTTTGTATTTTTTAGTAGAGACGGGGTTTCACCGTGTTAGCCAGGATGGTCTCGATCTCCTGACCTCGTGATCCACCCGTCTCGGCCTCCCAAAGTGCTGGGATTACAGGCTTGAGCCACCGCGCCTGGCCAGTAATGGGATTTTTTAAAAGCATCATTAGGAGCTTTTAAGGTTCTGAAAATGATTGCTTCTTAAACTAGGTAATGGGCATTTGTTTTCATTAAATTATGCTTTTAAGAATACATGTATATATTGTTCATATTAAATCACAAGATTTAATTTCAGCTTCACTGAAAATTACACTAAACTTCTCGCTTTGAAGACTGGAATGTCAAAATTTGTAAGAACATGTGTCCATGAGAACAGAAAATACAGCAGATTTAATGAGAAGGAGTTTGGAGACAAGGAGATCAAACAGAAGTAACTTGCTGCCTTAGTTCCCTCCTCTCATTCCACTCCCACATGTTAAGTAAGCAAATTAAAGACAAACAAAATCACTCCCACTAAAAAAGGTAAGTAATAATTAGAAATAAAACAGCATGGGTCATTGCATAAATATTCCAATAAAAATTGGAAGACTATAAGAGCAAAAAGCAGGTAAAATACAATTCAGAAAAAGATTTACTCTAGAAAACAGGTAAAAAAATCTTCCTGACACACTACTCTTTATTTTCAAATAAAGAAGACAAAAACTTCTTGAATAAAAACAATTCAAAGAAGAAATAAGAAGCAAAAGAAAATATAAGACAACAAAAGGACATGGAGAGTTTGCTGTCAGTGATTCGGGGAAAAAAGATAAAGGCTTAGAGATTGACAGAATAGAATATTCACGATTCTTGAAGTCAGAAAGTTTGAGTTCAAATCTTAGCACTATCATCTACAGTCGTATGAACACTGAGCAAGTGAAATCCCTCTCTGAGTCTGTTTTCTCATCTATAAAATCAGGACAACATTTATTTCAATGGGTTTTTTAAGTATTAAAGGAATAACTTAGTCTAATAATAGACTCACAGAATGCACTCAATAAATGTCTCTCCTTCGATTCATCCATGTATCTCTGTTTGCCCCTGTCTTTGTCCTCCCCATCTATTTGTCAGTCTCTTACTTAATTTTTCTCTTTAATAAAAACTACAACTAATTCTTGGTTATTTGTGCTAATAGAAAACAAATGAATAGGAAGAGTTTAAATCTGCAAAGTATTCAAAAGACTCCCTCAACTATTAACTTCAATCAACTTTTCTAGGTAGAATTTTTCTACAGTTTATTGCAGAGTCTATGCTGATGTACTAAATTTGGATATTCTACAAAGCCAATAAAAGAAAGAAGCAAAGAAAGCAAAAAAAGAGAGAGAAAAGAAAGGGAAGGAAGGAGGGAGGGAAGAAGGGAAGGAAGGAAGGAAGGAAGGAAGGGGAAAGAAGAAAAGAAAGGAAAGGAAGAAAGAAAGAGAGAGAGAGAAAGAGTGAGTATAAACATGAGCTCATGTATTTGATTAATGAGAAAATATCATTCTAAAATAATTGTGTAAATGTGACCCATTTGTACTAGCTCCAATCAAAGCACTAATAATGTAATGAGATTAACAAAGTAGGAAGAAGTATAAAACATCCTGATGAATTGTTCTACAAATGGACCACTGATTTAACTGCTTGGGTCATTCATTCCTTGTTATTATCTCAACCAGTGCTATCCAACAGAACATTATGCAATAAAGGAAACATTCTGTATCTGTGCTATCCAGTATGGTAGCCAAATAGTCACATGTGGTTATTGAGCGCCAGCGGTATTATTACTATAACCAAGGCACTGAAATTTTAACTTTATTTAATTTTGCTTTGTTGAAATGTTAATATAAATAGCCACATGTAACTACTGGCTATTATTTTGGACAGTGCAGATCTGTACTAATTAAGTCATATCTGGTAAGAAGAAATAACTTCATTTAGATTCATTTTCTTCATCTTAAGTCTCTTGTCATTAATGATTATGTCCCTTCATATAGTGACCAATTGACAATAGTAGCAGATCTCACTTTCCACTACTCTCTCTTCTCCTGCTCATACCATCATGGAGGGACAAATAACCTTGAAATTGTTAAAGATATAGAGTCATCAATGAACAAGGCTAGACTATTGGTGAAGCAACAGGCTCAATAGATTTTTTTGTCCATGTTTTGCACTATATAATAAAAGACATCCTCAGGTTTATTCTCTCCACAGCCCCACAATGTGTTTCTAATGCCGTTTCTTATAATACTATCCAACATAGGCTCATGATTCCCTTATAGTACAAATCTTTGAGGACACTATTATTATTCAGTCCAGATTCATAGCTCTCTTGGGTCTGGAAGGAAATATATACATTTCAAAAGAAAAAATTAATTGCATATCCTTTACGAAATACATGCTGAATATTGCTTTCCTCGGTTATGGTTTTAATAACTATTGGACAGCTAAAATTCCAGAGTGCACTCCTGGAAAGTACTTGAACACAGGCATCTATGTGACCACGTGAGTGAAAGGCATGTGGCCCTGCACAGGTAGTCAAATTCAAAGTAGGAACCTGTTGGAAAACTTAAGGACCCTAGCAAGGACTTGTGCCTGAAGGGAAGACCCCATCTATTCTAGGAGGTAAATAGCACTGATTACCTTCCCTAACCTGACTTAATGTTACTTTACACAGCTTCTGACCTCCAGAATATTTTCACAACCCTTTCCAACAGTGGGGTGTGTTACCCATTTATGGCCTTTGGTGGTAAATCACCCTTTGCTGTGTGATTTTATTATGGGGTTTAGAGCAAATGTCCCATAAAAAAGAGACCATCTTATTCTGTTTATTCATAGTGCCTAACACCTACCTTGTATATAGTGAGTGCTCATTATATATATGTCAATTACATAAAGAACAACCATAATTGGGATAAGCAGAATTCCAACCACGCCATATTACCCTTGGATGATTTAAAAGAAATTGTTAAAATATGTTTAAAAATAATAAGGCTTAATTTACATGGGTCCTTCAAATTATTGCCATCCTTAATGAAAATGATACATCTGAAACACAGCTTCTCTCCCAGGAAATATTTCTTCCTGTGTTTTCTCTTGACAAAACTAAAATGCCACGTCAGTCTCTCCCTCTATATTTCATTTCTTCTTTAACTCTTATTTACAGAAATAGTTTCACAAATTTGTCTTATATTAACTTTCTTTCCCTATAAACAGTCTCTAGCCAATGAGTTTCCTAATCTTATTTCAAAGCTGACTGTGAGGTCAGACTGTTCAGAGAGGTTTGATAGGCCTATAGTTGATACACATGATGACTACAAGAAGATAGCATCAGACCTTGGAATATGTGCAACACCTGAGATTTATACTAATGGAGGAGATTGGCAATGGACATAAGTATCTAATGGTCTTGAGTTTTCCACATTCCGGACCCTAAAGATGGCTTATGGGGATCCAATTAAGGTTACTGGAGTGTCTATTTTTATATCAGTAGTTTAAACAATTAAATTAATGAATCTAAAAAAGAAGGAAGAACTATGTGGAGTTTAGGAAACGTGCACCAAAGAACAATAATGTTGTAGCAGTTATCTACCATATGAGAATGTTCTGGTCACTAAAGTGGCATACTCTCTTCTGAGAACTGGAGAAAGTACTCACATGGTTACCTAATTCCATTTCTTCTGAATCTATTCACTAATAAACCTTAGGTTACAAAGTCGATAGTACCATTACCTTAGTACCAAGAAAAACGTCCTTTGGTGATGGGCACCATTATTATGTTCACAGGAAATGAAAGCTTTGTTTGTAAATTAATAAATAAATCTCTATTCTAAACAATAGTCAGTTCCCTGAGGTTCATCAGATCTGGGGCACTGACAAGTTTAGTTTGGGGATTCAGAAAGAAAAGACCCTTGGATTGTGCACTGACATTGTAAACCCTCCCTAAGAAGTCAGGCTGTCTCTTTTTAATATCTCCAACTCATTATCTTTATTCTCAGCATTCTAGGTCCGAAAACACCTTGACAAATCCCATTCTTTTCACTACATTTAGAATGTATTCTTTTCTCTCTAAAAGCCAGAGAAACAATGGAAGATGGGCATTTGCCAACTGCCAAAATATGTGAGCTGAAACTTCTCATTTCTTGACTTGTGGATAACTCCTTTGTTTTACCCCTTATATTGGTGTTAAAGCAAAACATCTTCTGAATCAAATTCATTAACCCTACAGAGGTCTGACTAATGGAAAGAGAATACGTTCAGGAGATAAACAGATGTGGTTTGAATTTTAGATCCATCATTTGCATTCACTTGCCATTTGAGATAAGACAAATCCTTAACCTCTCTTACCCTCAAAGTCTTCATCTGTGAAAATGATAATACTTATATCACAAGATTAGGAGTATTTAAGGAGTCTATATGTATTTAAGTATCTGGAACTTAATGGGTATTCAAAAGTATTCATTTTCTTTTCCTCAATATAATTTTCTCTGGCCAATAGCTTTGGCACTCAGTAGCACTTGTAGGGCCCATAATATCTTAGTGAAAGGGATCATTCCTATTACTATTCCAGCCACTTTTTTCTGAAATTGCCAAGCCATAGTTTATCAACCTGTGTCCAATATTAGTTATATCCTTATTATCAGCTGTAACTACAAATGCATGAGTTATATTGTTATTTATAATAAAACTATTTTTCTACAATCTTTTAAGGGACACTTTGATTTATTACATGCATAGTCTGTTTGGACTCTAATGCATGGCTTAGCACAAAGCTAATCCTCTTTCTAATAATTACCATAATAAAGTTGTTAATATCAACCAAATTTACAGGTAGTTGAATATACAGTTATATATGACATGACAACATTTTGGTCAAAGATGGAGCACATATATAACAGTGGTCACACAAGATTATGATACCGTACTTTTATTGCACTTTTTCTATGTTTGGATATGTTTAGATCCACAAATATTTACCATTGTGTTTTAACTGCCTGTCTACAGTATTCAGGACAGGAATATGCTGTACAGGTTTGCAGCCTAGAAGCAATAATAGTCTCCACCATATAGCCTGGGTGTGTATTAGGGTACACTATCTAGGTTTGTGTAAGTACATTCTATGATGTCCAGACAATGATGAAACTGCCTAATGATACATTTCTCTGAACATACTCCCATCATTAAGCAACACAGACTGCATATAGTTAAGCCAAAGAGGAAACAAGGAAGTCGGCCATCTATGTATATTTATTACAATATTTCCCTTACTGGTTGGTTCCACTTGAAATCTATTCTCTAGCTCTGATTCCGGAGAGTCTATGCCCAAGCTTTGGATTCCAATTCTAGCTTTTGATTTACAGCCTGTGGCTTTGAACCGAAAAGACTGTATAGAGTAAAATGCATAATAATGCAGATATGTAGATAAGCACAAGCCCAAGATCCAGGGGAAAAGTGGGTTAGAATGGAAAGAAATTGTATTCTGGGGAAACTAGAACATTTCTTGCATTAACTGTAGATTTCATCAAATCCTGTCCTATCCTTGGGTTAGAATGGAAAGAAATTGTATTCTGGGGAAACTAGAACATTTCTTGCATTAACTGTAGATTTCATCAAATCCTGTCCTATCCTTGCTATCAGCTATGTTACTTCTGAGTAAGGCACCAGGATTTGTGGGGAAAGCCGGTAAACATTTCACAAGGTAATAAAAATACTGGCAGGCCAAAGGATTGTTTAATCTATCTGGAAGGCAAAAAAGTCAGACTCAAAGATTTTGAGTGATTTGGTTAAGTCAGTTTTGAACCAGTATCCGAAAAAGATGTAAATAGAAACATTAATCGCAAGTATGCACAACCTTAAAAGAAAAACCTAACCTATATTCAGTTAAACCTCTCCTGACTCTTGCCACTCAGAGATTCAGTTAAACTTCTCTTGACTCCCAATTCCATTGACTGTTAACGGTCTTCCCACAACAGCTGCAAGTTCAAAGATTCATTTCCTCCTGCTTCTATTGCCACTGAATCTCTGTCTTCTTTATTTCTTTTTATTGAGAGGCAGGGTCTCATTCTGTTGCCCAGGCTAGGGTGCAGTGACATGATCACAGCTCAGCATAAACTCGAACTCCTGGGCTCAAGCAATCCTCCAGCCTCAGCTTCCTGAGTAGCTGGGACCACAGATGAATGCATCTACATTCAGCTTGTTTTATTTTATTTTATTTTTTTTTTGTAGAAACAAAGTCTTGCTATGTTGCACAGGCTGCTCTTGGACTCCAGGCCTCAAATAATCCTCCCACCTTGGCCTCCCAAAGTGCTCAGATTACAGGCATGAGCCGCTATGCCTGGCCCTTGGTTGTCTTTAATTCCGCAGCACCCTCAATCCCTTCATCAGTTTCCAAAAGAAAGACACCACTAACATAGCACATTTCATGAACTGGAGGGACTTCCCGAAGACCAGGGGTGACACATGGAGAGAGTTACCTCAAAGAGCTCACATCCTCCCACAGTCTCCTGGTTGATCTCTCGACATCTCTGAGCAACCAACAAAATCTCTTGTATCACCCAAATGAAATCGATTTAGAATATACCCTAATTCCTTGGAGCAAAGGAAAAGGGATAGCATAGTACCACTCTAAACTCATGAAAATCCTTTCCTTCAGAGACACCTTTCACTTTCTCAGGCGAGTTCCAGTGAACATCATTTTCTCTGGCTCATTACATGTGATATTCAAAATGGTGGTCTCAGCCAGGCGTGGTGGTTTACGCCTGTAATCCCAGCACTTTGGGAGGTCAAGTCGGGTGGATCATGAGGTCAGGAGTTTCAGACCAGCCTGGCTGAGATGGTGAAATCCCGCCTCTACTAAAAATACAAAAATTGTCCAGTTGCAGTGGCAGGCGCCTGTAATCCCAGCTACTGGAGAGGCTGAGGCAAGAGAATTACTTGAACACGGGAGGCAGAGGTTTCAGTGAGCTGAGATTGTGCCATTGCACTCTAGGCTGGGTGACAGAGAAAGACTCCATCTCAAAAAAAATTTTTTTAAATTTAAAAAATCAGGAAACAACAGATGCTGGAGAGGATGTGGAAAATAGGAATGGTTTTACACTGTTGGTGGGAGTGTAAATTAGCTCAACCATTGTGGAAGACAGTGTGGTGATTCCTCAGGGATCTAGAACCAGAAATACCACTTGACCCAGCAATCTCATTACTGGGCATATACCCAAAGGATTATAAATCATTCTACTATAAAGACACATGCACACATATGTTTATTGCAGCACTGTTCACAATAGCAGACTTGGAACCAACCCAAATGCCCATCAATGATAGACTGGATAAAGAAAATCTGGCATATACATACCATGGAACACTATGCAGCCATAAAAAAGGATGAGTTCATGTTTTTTGCAGGGACATGGATGAAGCTGGAAACCATCATTCTCAGCAAACTAACACAGGAACAGAAAACCAAACACCGCAGGTTCTCACTCATAGTGGGAGTTGAACAATGAGAACACATGGACACAGGGAGGGGAACATCACATACCGGGAGCTGTTGGGGGGTGTTGGGGGCTAGGGGAGTGGCAGCATTAGGATAAATACCTAATGTAGATGATGGGTTGATGGGTGCAGCAAACCACCATGGCATGTGTTTACCTATGTAACAAACCTGCACTTTCTGCACATGTATCCCAGAACTTAAAGTGTAATAAAATAAATAAATTAAATAAAATAAATTTTAATTAAGTAAAAAAAAATGGTGGTCTTAGTCAGAAACACAAACTAACATTTGTGAATGTTTATGATGTGCCACTCACTTGATGTTTACCACTGACATTCCTCACAAAGCAGACCCCGTGCCATCTGCATCACACAAAATAGGAAACTGAGGTTCAAAGAGGTTCAATAACACTCCAGGTATCACAGTAAGTAAATGATGGAACTGAGTTTCTAACTTAACTAGATTGACAACAAAACCTAAGCTTAGCTCCCCAACCTCTTAACTTCCTCCACACTTACCCTCTCATCAAAAAGGAGCCACTCACCCAGTTCTAAGTTAATGCCTCAAGCTGTGAAATACCGTGAGGAGCTGGAAAGGTAACAAATGAAGCCCAAACTATAGCAAAGGAGACAGTCCCTTTCAGCTTTCTTTTCTCTCATCATAGAGAAATCCCAAATTCCAAGTGCTTCTGAGCAACATTGATATTGTCTCGTGAAAGGTTTGCAGAACACTCCAGCAAAGAATGCCAGAAAAAGCCTAAGCTACTGATTCTAACAATCGTTAACAAAAAGCAACTTGATTTTTTAAAAAGCAGTTAACAAAAAGCAAGGCAGTTCTTTTTTACCTCTTGCTTGAAGGCAAAAAAAGAAAAAAGGAAGAGCTTCATTCCTGAACACACCATTTTAAGTTTCCATTTTATTTCCTCCATTTTATAGAACCTAAAGCAACAAGCTAACCAGCCCATTTTTATTCCACATTTATGCTGACATTTTGCATTTACAAAAAAGCATAGGGGATACAAATGTACAAATTCAACAGTGAGGGAAGTTTGGCCTAACCTAGTTTCCACAGCATCTTTAAATATTTCTTTCGTCAGAGGAGCAGATGTTGCAACCCTGTACAAAATCTGAGAAGGCAGTAGTGCGCTCCCTTTTGAAAGCATCTAATCTCAAAATCCCATCGTCGACTTCTGTGGGATTTCCCTGTGTGCTTGTGTGTGTTCTCTCACTGAATTCCTTTATGTGTGCATGTGCGTGTGTGTGTCGGTGTGTGTGTGTTGAAAGAGTTGGAGAGAAGTGAAGACATTTCCTATTAAAAATGTCACTGGGATGTGCAACAGACAAGGAGTTGCAACAACCAACAGCCAGCCTGAACAACTGAGGTACTAGCATTGGACGGTGATGCAGCATGATTTTTGCAACAGAAGTAAGAAAACTGTAAATATCCATCAACAAGGGAAGCAATAAACTACAATCAAACAATGAATCTTATGCAATCAGTTGATCATCAGTACAAATAACATCAGTACAAATAAATTAGGGCTTTATACAGAGGCACAAAACAATTTCAACAATATTTGGGTTAAAGAAATGTATAGAATAATAAAGATAGTATAATCCCATTATGTTAATATATAATATATATTCATAGACTAATATAGATAGTATAATGCCATTATGTTAATATATAATATATATATTCATGAATTTTATTATAATTATGCATCACATTATATACAAATGAGTCATATGATTTACACTCAATAAAGGAAGTTTGAAAGTTGTTAACAGCACATGTCGTTGGATGTCATTATAGGTGTTTTTTGCTTTCTTCTTTGAGTATGTCTGTATTTTGAGTTCATGATATCATGAATATGCATTACTCCTTTTAAAAGATATTTTTCCAGCCTGGCCAACATGGCAAAACCCCATCTCCACAAAAAAAATACAAAAAAATTTGTCAGGCGTGGTGGCTACCCAGGAGGCTGAGTTGGGATGATCGTTTGAGCTCAGGAGGTCGAGGCTGCAGTGAGCCATAATTATGCTGGTGCATTCTCACCTGCGTGAAAGAATGAGACCTTTTCAAAAAGTTTTTAAAATAATAAATAAATAACATTTTAAACTTTTAAAACTTATTTTTAAATGAACATAGATGCACATGTGAAGAATTCTTCGATATTCCAGCAGCATCCAGAATTGAGAGGATATTCTTCAAGGTGTTTTTGACAAACCTGAGTAAGTGTCTGTGGGAGGGGATTTCCACACTAGGCAGAAACCCCTCAGGTCTCTCAGATCATCCAACCAATTAGGGCCAGTGTCACTTTGATACCCATGGTTAGTGTTCCTGCACAGCTAACAGCATGCATGAGCTTCAGTGGGTAGGGAGAGCAGCGGGCTGGAACTCAAATGACTTTCGGGCACCCATATAGGTTTTGTAACTGAGAATGAAGCTCAGCCTCCTAGACAAGAAGTACACATCCTGTCCATGTTGTTCCACTTATCTGTTGCAGTATAATGAAGCACCACAAACTTAGTGGCCTAACACGACAATCATTTTATTAGCTCACAGATGCTGTGGGTCAGGACTTAAAGCAGAACACAGCAGGAATGGCTTTTCTCTGTTCCATAGTATCTGGAATCTCAGCAGGGAAGACTCCAACAGCTGGAGGCTGACACATCTGGAGGTCTCTTCAGTCCCATGCCTGGTACTTGGGCTGAGATGACTCGAAGACTGGACTCCACCAGTGCTGTCAACTGAAGTCCTCACATGTGGTCTCTCCATGTGGCTTGCACTTCTCACAGCATGATGACTGGAATTCACAAGTGTTACAAGACTGAGCATTCCAAGAGAACCAGGTAAACACTGCATGGTCTTTTATGACTTACTCTTAGCACTCACATAGTGTCACTTCCATCATACTCTATTGTTCAAAGTAGTCACGAGTCTGTCTAGAGTCAAGGAGTGAGAACATAAACTCCACCTCTTGATGGGACAGTGTCAACACACTTGTGGCCATTTTTTTTCTAAACTACCACACACATTTATCAAGTTTCTGCTCCATACCAGCCACTGGAACTATAGCTTCAAAAAAGAAAAAACAGTATTGGGGATCAGAAGGGCTTGATAGCCCCCTTTCCTGATTTCCCCATCAAATCCAAACTCAATAACTCTGTATCAGTTATCTATTCCGTATCTCCCTCAGAAAAATAGAAATAGTAATGTTAGGTTGAAACATATAAAATTGCTAATACTTGACCACTTCTAACCTTAAAAAAATTGCAATTTGTTTAATCATGTGTGACTTATGCACTTCATAAAAATGTGAGTCTAAAAAATGATAAAAGATAAAAGGTTCTTGAGTGGCAAAAGTATTTAATACTCTTTATTTTCTGAGCTTTCTTTTACAGGCCTTTGGAATGTCTCCACTAATTTAAAGAGGAATTTATATTTCCCACTGGCTTTTTTAAAATTAAATAACCAATGTTTAGTCTATTGCCAGGATATGCATTCTGTGATTATGATTCTATTTCCGTCATCCTGTGGAATGTCTTTTCTAAAACCTTCTTGGAGTTTAATTTATGATACTATAACAATGCTTACTTTTTACTAACCAAATCCTGAATTCTTGTCAATTTTACATTATATTTGAATAATGTTCTGTCAAATGTTACATGATACTAGTATGTAGTGTCCTCAGTATTCAATGGGTTACTTCCTTTGCTTATTAAACCATGTTGGTGGTCATTAAGCACCACCCACACTTACAATCAACCAAGTTTTCTATTGTTATAGACACATAACCACTGAAACAAGTGTGTACAGAAATAATAACATATAATATAATAGAAAAAGAGAGGCAAGAAATTCTTTTCTGGCCAAAACTAGAAGAGCAGGAAAGGTGAAACAAGAGGCAAATTACTAAAAGGTAATTTTGTCACAACACAGAACTGAAAAATAATGAGACTTCATTTCCTGAATGGCCCTAGAAACTGGATCTAGTGATGAATCCCAAGACATAGGATTTCCAAACATGTTTTGAACAATAAACTGAGCAACTTCTCAAAAGCAATTTTTCAAAAGGCACAAGGCAATATTGTTAATATTTAGTTTCTTCATTCTCCTGTGTAGCTCTAAATCAGCCATATTACTCCACTGGTAGGGCAGCTAGTATCCGTGTGCAAAATAATAGAAGTCTAAACAAAGCCAATTAACACAGCAACTAAAATAGTGCATAGACCAGGAAGCTGTGAAAAACAAGAAAGAATCCTGTCCTTGGATCTGAAGATCCAGAATTGAACTTACTGGTCAGGTGACTAACTCATACCATTTTGCCCAGAACTGTCTTCAGTTCATCAGCCTACTTATAGACAACTTTGGATAAACCATTTTTCCTTCATACAATTCAATTTCTTCAAATGTAAAATGATTTTAAAAATAAAATCTGATTTGTAGACTTGCTGTGAAAACAATGGAAATAAAGTTTCAAAGCACGTTTTTCACTGTCTACAAGCCTTTTGTTACCTGACCCAAGGGTATCTAGACAGTTGCCCAGCCCTCTAGTAACTTCATGGGGTGGTCCCTAGACTTTTTATATAAAAAATTCATAAGAAAAGGATGTTGTTGCCCCTTCTCCTTCCAGAGAACCCTGAATGCTGCCCCAAATCAAAGGAGTCCATAAAACCCAGATCCCAGGAAAGGTGACTTAAAGTAATCCCACGTTTTTAAAAACTGTGTCTTAAGAGGACTTGCTTTGTGTTTCTCTTGCCAGATGAGAATCTCAATCATCCTTCATTTCAGAACGACACCCACCTTTCCTCCCACTCAAACAAGAAGCAATAGGAGGAGAGGCAGAGGGAGAAAGTACAAAAACTCCATCTTCAGCAAATTTTGGAAATATTTTCTTTCAAAGACCTATTAGACACATTTCCTTTTCCTAATGCAAATTAGCAATAGAAGAAGAAAGAAAATGCTTTCAGACTATTACACTAATAAAGAAGACATTAAGCCACTATAGTCAGAAAGCTGAGCAGTAATAATAATGGAATTTTTCCAGTCTATCATTTAATTAAAAGTTACCAAAATCAGCATATATGCCCCTCTCTGGGGTCAGTAGCAGTAAGCCCCTCCCTCACTCTTCCCCCACCTCTTGTCCCACCCCTACCCTACCCTCCCACTCACTGTGCCCCCTTTCCTTGTCTCTCCCCAGATACCTTTTCTTCTCTCTCTGCACCTTTCTCACATCTGGAGACCACAAGGATATGCAGCTCCAAATGAGCTGAGACAATGAAAATTACCTTCCTAGAGAAAGAAAGTGCATTTGACATCCCCCTTGTTCCAGGCCTTGGGAGACTCTGATATAATTACCTCCGAGAGGCTGCAGGCAGATGGCAGCCTCGGCAGTCCCAGGTCCTCAGTCAGCAGGACACTGCCGAGATGCTCTCCATGACATTTTGTTCAAGATGTTTCCAGCACACAAAGCCGAGAGCTGGCAACCAGGAAAGGAGCCTGCAGAGCGTTCATTTAGCCTGGAATTACGGCCATCTCACACATCCACTCTGCAGGTCCCAGCCGCCATACCTCTGCCTAGTCCCATAGGCAAAGATCAGGGAGATGACCGATGGCCACGTACCTTACAGAGAAGCTGAAGTGTGAGCACATGGGTGGGATGGAGGCACAGCAGGAAAATTGGTGGAGAGTGTGCTGTGCCTGACTCTGGTCCTCCTGAGACATCGTTCTCCTCCATTTTCATCTGTGAAAGTCATATAGGATGTCAGTGCAAGCTGTGAACCTCGAGACAGATGTTTGGGATTGCTATCAAAGGGAACAATGGAGGAGTAAAGTAGTATAGTCCCACCATGTGTGTAATGTCTCCCTCCCTTGAATGGCCATTCGTCAACGTCCCACCTTTCAGGAATTTCTCTGTCAGTATCCACAGTAGTCAGGGTAACACACTAGCTGCCATAACAAACAAACTCAAATCTCAGTAGCCTAACATAATGGAGGTTTATTTATCGCTCAAGGCAAAGCCCCATGTGGTGGTCAGCTCTCCTTGGTGCTTCTCCTCCAAGAGGACCCAGCTGCTTCCACCTCAAACACATGGCCTCAGATCACTGCTGAAGGGGAAAGCAAGAGCATGGACAATTGCACAGGACGTATAGCCATGTCTGGAAATGTCCCTCAGATGTGACAATACTAGGAAGTTGCCAGTTGCCTTGATGATAGTCATTGAAGCTGTGGGCATTAGAAGCCAGATAGCACTGTGCTGAGACTTCATGAATAGTATTTTAAAAGACAAGTAAGAGTTCATTAACTTGTACCACTAATGAGGACTTTCTAATAATTTAGACAAAACTGAGCTTACTTTTTGTCAGCAAATCCCTCCTAGATGCAAATTGGAGTGTGAATCATACAGAACAGGGGGATGCTGGAATATTGAAGAGATCATCCCATTTTCAGCCAATTTCAGGCTTCCTCAAACAGGAGATCCTGAAAGCTCAGGTTTAAGTCACACTGTATAACATTTGTCTCTGGGAAGAGTCAAGTTAGAGAATGAGCCTAGGTTCAAAGATGGCCTTGAAGGAAACAGAAACTCCCTAAAGGAAGAGCTGTAGTCACAGTGGAGGAGACACGGGTGATGAGCAGAGGCACAGCCCATCAGGCTCACAGTTGTGAGAATGGCATTAATAGGCCAACTTCACTAGTGTGTCTGCAGCCCACAGACCTCCTTTGCCTCCACAGGCTGCCTCCCTGGGTCCCTGCCCGGTGGTGTTGAGAGAAGTAGAGGAGTCAGAGCCCAGAGGTGGCAGTTGACTCGGGTAAATGGCAGATTGGCTCTGATTTCAGGCATCTCAGCAGCTTATTCGTGTGCCAGAAATTAATAAATCTACTTAAAATTTCCCCGGGTTATAAGTTAAACAAAGCAATCTCCTTTTATATCTTTAGTCATTCAGCTGACATTCATTAAGCACAAACCAACCATGTGCCAAGCTCTGTGCCAGGTGCTGGGTCGAAGACTCAGTTCCTCCCAAAAGTTCTCAGGCTGGGACCTTATTTCAGGCTGCATTGAGTCATTTCATTAAACTGCAAGTGGGGGTAGGAACAGAACATATGTACTGCCTCTAATTGGAAGAGGAAAATAAAGCACTATTAATCACTGTGCTCAGAGAGGCAAAGCAAATTTCTCAAGGTTACACAACTGGGAAACGGCAGAGACAAAATGCCCAGTGAAAATAAGAGAATTGAACTTTCAGAAATCCTTTTCATTTCAGACTTTATGGCATGTCAGATACATCTTCCTGCTGTGTGTTTACTCACTGTTTATTTGGCTGCATTTTGTTTTGGGTTTCTGGAGTTCTTTACAACACCCCCTTCAGTCCGTATTTATGCCAAAAGATAGGGTTGTAATTTGAAACTTGCTCTCCTTCTGAGAGAATGTCATGAAGGCTAACGAGATCATGTCTTCAAATGCTTTGATCATACAGAAGACAAACTCAAGCAGAAGTTCATATTGTTATAGTGATTATAATGATTATAATTTATACTATACAACATAATGATAAGAACATGTTGTATTTATAATGCGTAATTAGAGACATTTTATCATTATTTTCTTCCTAGGCCTAATGATCATGATCATCATTATTAATAATGAACATAATAACCACAGAAAGACAATGAAAACAATGATGACAAACAGCTCAGTGCCAGTTTGGTGTTCTGTAGGGAAGAGTACTCCTTCCAATCGTCTCTTGCCGGTCGGAATGACTTTGTTCGTTGTGAAGTGATAGCTTTAATTATAAATGACCAGTGACATTTATCACAGAGGGAAAAAAGATGGTCAGGCATCCAACTCATCACTGGAACAGTGCCTGCCCCCAACTCCCTGCACAATTGACACACAAATATTTATACAGCCACAACAACCAGCACAACTTCCAAGCAGGCACCATAATTTATCCATTCATAAAAAAAAAAAAAAAAAAAAAAAAAAAAAAAATCTGGAGGAGGTGGGCGTGGGCCTGAGTCCCTGCTCCCCTGGTGGTCGGGTTCCTGGGACCACCAGAGTGCTATTCTACTTTTATCCAGACTTGTGAGAAGACCTGGCATATATTAGGTGTCATATGAGAG
>NW_012119154.1:6836762-6856010 GCF_000951035.1 Colobus angolensis palliatus | reverse complement strand
CCCTATTGGTCTGGTTCCTGGGACCACCAGAGTGCTATTCTACTTTTATCCAGACTTGTGAGAAGACCTGGCATATATTAGGTGTCATATGAGAGAGATACTTTAGGTTTCAAACAGCAGATGATTAATATATGCTCATATATATTAGGACCAGGAAAATGTTAGTTAAGTCAAGGGAAATTTACAAGTCATCCGGGGCGGGGGGGGCTTCTTTTGCTGGTAAATGTTACATAATGTCCAATCTGAGCAACGCTAAGGCCATGGTGCCTTGGCTGATGAACTCTGCAGCACTTAAGACTTATTGCAGAACCAAAAGTGGGCATCTCCTCTACTCCCATCCCACTTCAGCTGCTGAGATCCTTCTCTCCCTCTTTGCTGAACAGACAGGTCATTCTGTACCTCCTACCAAAGAGGTAGGAAAGGTGTGAACATTTAAGTGATTACCACCTTCTAGCTCTCCAACAACATGTCTACCCATGTGGCAAGCTATAGAGAAGGACAGTAAAACCATCTGTGAGAGGATGGAGAATCAGAGGATGGGGAGAAAGAAAAAGGCAGCCATGCCCAGTGAGAAGAGAAGCATCAACACAAACGCACAGTGACCCCTTGTTCCTGAACACAAACCATCAGCCTCACATATGCTGGAGACGCACAAACAGAAGTGTCCTCGCAATGCATTCATTCATTCAACAAATACGCATTGACAGTACCAGGCACTGTGCTGGACCGTTAGGATGAAGCAACAGACCAGACACACAAGACCAGCCCCCAAGAAACTCACAGCCTGGAGAAGACTGGCAATAAATAAAGAAGCTATAAATTGTAATAAGTGATCTGAGAGAAGAGACTGAAACCCAACCCTGTAGAAAAACAAGCAACCTGAGTATTGGGGGTTTAACTAGTATAGACCCACTCTGCCTCAGTGATAGATATCCAAACCTCAATACTCTGCATTCTGGGTGTCCTGTTTGCAAATAACAAGTCTTCTAAGTGTGATTTTTGAAGTAAGTACCAGATGAGGTTCAACAAACAAAATCAGCAACAACATCAGCCACAGTGAGCATCAATCTGACCCCAATGTCTTAGACTTTGTGTTGCGAACTGGTTTACCAGCACTGAGACTTAGGGCAGAACTGGTTCCTGGAAATAAGAAGCTGCCATTTTTCCCATTCACTCAGGAATGTTTGTGTGCTTGTGAAAAGGCTAAACACTCTGCCATAGCAAGAGTCTCATGCAATTTCAACACCCACTCCCCAAATTAACCCCAGAGTTTTGTTGACGATGCTGAAGGAAAACATGGTCGAGTCCACATTGGGACATAGATAAACAATCCCAGGGTTCAGGAGATTGAAAAATCATTGCTCTACTTTGCCATCAATTTGCCCTTCATCCCACACACAATCTACCTTATATGAGTATATGAGAACTCTTTTATCTGCCTTCTCTTTCTCATTTTCATTCCTACCCTCTAGCTCTTTGTCCTCACCCCAGGTTCTTGGGTCCACTCTAATAAGTGTCTTCTGCCATTTTTAAGGGGAGATGTAAAGTTTTCATTGTCTTCAAAGTGGAGCATCTACAAGCGCTTTTTTGTGGTAACGTTGATCCTTTGTTTCATATGATTTGGATGTATTACTATAAGTCTCTGCCTCCTTGCTTTGTCTTCTAAGAATGCAGAGAAAGAAAATAAGATGAAGACAGAAAAAAAAACCTACCCTGGCATACTTGGCCTTGCAGAGCTACGTGAGATTTTTTTTAACTGAAATTAGTCACTAATGGGCCTCTTCGGTGTGCCCATCTCCAAAGGCTGGAGAAGCTGGAGCCTACATACTCTTCAGTTTACTAACTAGGCCCTCTGAGATAAGGCTATGCCGCTCTGAAAGTGTGGACCAGACACATATCCTTATTCCCCTGAGTTTCAGGGTTCAAATCCCAGTTATAGTTAAAGAGGATAAAATCAGTGGGGATTTGGAGGCCAGTATCTATGCTATTCTAAAATCTTAAGAAGGTGCCTATCAAGCTCTGGTCTGAAAGAAATAGACATTTGAGCTCTTCAGAGGGAGAGAAGGAAGGTGTGATATAGACTGTAGGCAGTCACTGTCCACCCAACTAATTATCTTCTTTCCACCTCTGGGTCTTTGATCATTGGTGGTCTTTTTGCTTGCAATCTTCTCATGTTTTCCCCATAAAACACCTAGCAACAGTTTTAGGCTTGATTAAAAGATCATTTCCTACAGGAAGTCTTCCCTAATAATTCCCTCATAAACTGTATTATAATAGTAACACATATTGAGAGCTTACTATATGCCATGTATGTCAAGTATTTTTTGCTCATTTGGTTCTCAAAATCATGTTATTAATAACATTATTGTTATCTTTATCATTAATTCCATCTTTCAGATGAAGCTCAAGTAGGTAATTTTCCTAAGGTCACGCAACCAGAAAATGGTGGAGTCATAGCCCTTTGCTATCTGTTATGACACTTGACAATCTGCCATAACACTTGACAATCTGCCTTCTGTAATAGCTACTAGAGTAGATGGCCGTGTATCATACAAACTTGGAAATTTCTGCAGGAAATGCTTGACTTTTGATTCTGTGCTTTATAATTATTAATAATGACCCCACTTCCTACTCCCACCCCAATAGAAAACCTTTAATACAGTAAATGCTCAACAAATGTTTTCCATTGAATTGAACTAACATTGAGCAACAAGAAACAGAGAACTTAAGGATAAAGAGATGGATGCAGCCCTAACTTGAGTTTAGTCATTGCCTTAAAAGTATGGACTTGGATGGACAACATTTTTCAGTTATTCCACTGAAAAGATTAGGAAGACTGGCTTCCTAATCTCGTGGTCATTTTGGAATCAGAGACGAGGCCATACTAGTCATCCGTACTCACAAATAAGAAGAGACATACTCATAAATAAGAAGAGCCTAGATTGGCATCTAACTGGCTGTGAAAATGTGTATGTGACACCTGCATTCTTGATCCTCATTGCCCTGCCCCTCCCACCAGAAGAGCTAACTTACATAGCCTTGCTTCAACTGACTTTCTAAAAAGTGAAATTGAAAATCTGGGCTCAAGTCTGGATTAGTGCTCTATTACTTTGTAACAAATCACCACAAACTCAGCGGCTTTAAAAGACACCCATGTATTATCTCATAGTTTCTGTGGGTCAGTAGTCCAAGCGCAGCTTAGTGAGTTCTCTGATCGGGTCTCACAGAGCTGAAATCATGATGTTGACCTGGGCTTTGTCCCATCGGTGAACTCAGCATGGAAAGAATCTGCTGCCAAGCTCCACTGGGTTGTTGACAGAAGTAACTTCCTTGTGGCTGTACTCACGGCAGCTTGCTTCTCGAAGTAAGCAGTGGAGAGAGACAGTCTCTGTTGCTTGGAGCCTGCAACTTCAAAGGAGACCTAAGCCCTCTTTTGAAGGGCTCATCCAATTTGGTCAGGCTCACTTATAATAATCTCCCTCAAAGTCAACTAACGTGGGACCTTAATTACATCTACAAAATCCTGTCACTTTTGTCATGCAATGTTACATAATCATTGAAACAGTTCTGTTAGAAGTAAGCCACATGTTCTGCCTATACCCAAAAAAAAGAGGATTATATAAGGCTTAACACCAAGGAGAGGAAATCACAGGAACCATCTTAGAATTTGGCCTACAACTTTCCTCCATCTTCCCCCAGAGTAGCTTCTGTTGCCTCAAAATAAGAGAATCCGGGCTCAAATCTGGGTCAGGCTATCATAAGCTTGTCTCCCTCAGGGAATTCAATTTCTAAGGTGAGCTGTCTTCTAAATTATTGATTCTATCACTCAGGTACCAATTCTTCCCTTTGTTAATCATCAAGTCACAAAATTATTTATTTGGAGTCCTTATTTTCTTCTCCTTTTATTTTTCTTTGAAGATGTTCCCATCATTTTTCAATAATGATTTGAGTCATGCTCTGGGTTTCCTCTCCATCCCTCCTGTTGTTTCTAACACAATAACAATAATGACAATGACAGCACTGGGGATGACAATGTCAGACAGTTCTGACAGAAGGCAATCATTCTCCCCCACCCCCTTTAAAGACTTCCACAATTGCACATCTGTCAGGGGCTGATGGGAAAACAAACCAAATTAAGTTTAATGTCAAGTTGCATCACCTCCTGTTTCTGAACTCTCTCTATTTCTTTGTCTTAGAATCTGTTGAATGTGATGGACAGCAGCAAACCCCTGATTAGCATATTTCCCACTGCCATTTCAGGCAAATGAATCTTCCCTCACCAGGATTTGAGATTCCAGTCAGATTCTCAATTCCATCTGGCTAGTCATTCTCATTATTATGCAAATGTCAGCTTTACCTGAAGGCAAGAGCTTTCTTCTTAATATTTAAATTCCATCTCTTTTTCATTGATCTCTAAACAACAGCCCATCTTTGAACTTTCCTTGGAGAATGATTTTTAGGGATGAAATGTCCACTGAGATTGTTTGGTTCCCTTTTTGAAAATAGACTGGGATGACCTGGAAAGTGGTGGATGTAAGTGCCCTTCCTCTGCCTCCAGAACAGGATTTTTGAGTGACTTTGGCTGAAGTCTGATAGATGGTGCCTTGCTGCTAGGGAAAGGCACTCAGGGGAGAAACTGACTGGCAGAGATAGGAGAAAGTCAACATGTCAGGCAAACCCCTGTTTTGAAGAGGGCCTGGGAACCAACCAGAGGAACTAACTGCCAAGGCAAACAGTCTGCATCAAGCTGGCAGCAAATGGACCTCAACCCTGGGAATCCAAACCAGCAGGTGGGCAGGCTTGGAGACTGCTGACTTGGGAACTAGAGGCAGGACTAGAGATGATGGTTTCCTCAGTCACTATCTGGAGTGAAGAGTGCATTACCACATCATGGTCCCAGTTACCAGAAGCGGGACCTGTCATGGCAAACTAGCGTCTAATAGATGCCAGTCATTCTCTCCACAAATCAGTTTTTCCTCTGCCCAAGTCTCTCTTCTCAGTGTGTCTATTCCCTCAGCAGGTTTGTTGTCAACCTGAATACTTTTGTTTGTACTCATGTGGACACCTGACCAAAGCCAAACCAATCAGATTTTTGTTATATATAAAGTTTCGGTGCCACAAAAGGATTGGCACTCGAATATAAAATTTTCTTGTTAATTCTCAGTGAGGTAAGTTACTTCTGTAGAAGGGCGCCTTCTTACAGATGGAGCAATGGCGAGCGCACACTTGGACAAGGGAGGGGAAGGGCTTCTTATCACTGACGCACGTGGCCCCTGCTGCTGTGTCATTCCCCTATTGGCTAGGCTTAGACTGCAGAGGCTAAGCTAATTCTGATTAACTAATTTAAAGAGAGTGATGGGGTGAGTGCTTTGGCGGGGAAAAAAAATAGTTATGCAGGGTGGAGAATGAGTCAGGGCAGAGCAGGTAGCAGGTAATCTGAATGAGTCGGGGTGGAGCAGGTAATTGAAAAAGGTTGCTTTACGAGGAAGTTAAGTTTAAAAATAGAAAGCAAAGAATTGAACATACATATCGATTCTTTGAAGAGAAATTTAGAACTTATATCTAACATTTTCTAGTAGGAAATGTGAAATTATGGTTCAGAGACTAGTTGGTCTCATTCTCTTTCTCTGTTTATCTACCTATCTTTCCCTTCTTCGCCCCTCTCTCCAATCTCTTCCTCACTGTTTGAAAAGAAAGTTTATATACAAACTAACCAATTAGTCCATTTTTCAGCTAGTGTCTGTCGGGGCCATAGGCCCTTGGTTCCCTAAAATTTTTCTAAAAAATCACTGACATTAGGCAGATTGATTAATAGGAGAAAAGGCATACACATTTATTTAACATGTGTATACACAGTAGCCATCAGAATGAACACCCAACACAACAATATATAGAAGCTTATATCCCATCTTGAGATTACAGAAAGAATATGGACTCAGAGCATGCCCTAAAACAGGTTTTTAGTGGTAAGACAGGTTATAGGAGAGAGAAAGTAAGGGGCTTGGCTGGCAAAGGGGGACTTGCTTTATAGATGAATACTCTTTCAGACGTAATAAATGGTTAAGTGTGTCTCTTTAGACTTGCAAAGGTTTCAGACTCTCAGTCTTTCCTAGATCTGGGAAAGGCATAGAAAAGGCCAGGCTACATTAATGGAGATTCTCTACAAATGTACATTTTTCCCCACAAAAGACAGCTTTGCAAGGCCACTTATATTTGCTGGCTCTGTGGTAGCCATTTCAAAATATGTCAAAGAAATATACTTGGGGGTAAAATATCTTTATTTCCTTTATGGCTTCTTCTCTAAGAAAATGTCTGCAGAATGAGAGAGAAGCAACCACATGGAGAACGTGAAGGGCGGGCAGAATGACTGACAACTGTTGGCTACCAAATCCCCACTTTATGGTCAGTTCTGGAATTGGAACCCAGAAGCAGGGACCATCAGGAAGTCAGCAGACAGCACTCACTATTCTAGAGCGTAGTCTTGATATCCAGCACCACTCTTCATCTTCCTCCTTTCTCTCAAAAAATTGGCTCCAAAGGATCAAAGATCCAGTTCCTCAGAGTTTCAATGGCTGCTTCTAAATGTTATCAGTGATCGATTCTTTTCCTTCTACCCCACATTCAGCTCCCTAAGACATTTTTGGAGACTGGCATAAAAATGGAAAGATAAAGTTTTATTTTCATTTTCTAATTTATCTCCAATACAAATGTCAGCATTTTAAACTTTTGTCAGAAGAAAGAAGTGTTTTCAACTGTTTGAAGTTACTTTGGACGTTTTTAACTTGTCAAACAAAATAATGTTAAACCATCACTTCCACCTATGTCAGCATGAGAGATTATGAATACAGGAAGAGCAAGGGAGAGAAGGACTACAAACAAGAAGCAGAAAGTTAGGGAGGAAAAAAAGCAACTTCTTACCTACCCTGCGCACTTGTCTGAATTCATATTGTGTAACTATAACAGAATACCCAAGACTGAGCAATTTATAATAAAAAAAAAAGTTTATTTGACTCGTGATTCTCCTAGCTGGAAGATTGGGCATCTACATCTGGTGAGAGCCTCAGGCTGCTTCCACCCATAGCAGAAGGCAAAGGGGAGCCACATGTACAGAGGTCACATGGTAAGAGAGAAAGCAAGAGAGAGGGGAGAGGTGCCAGGCTCTTTTAAACAACCAGCTTTCAACAGGAACTGAAAGAGTAAAAACTCACTCACCCTTGAGGGAAAGCATGAATCCATTCATAAGAGACCTGCCACCATGACCCAAATACCTACCACTAGGCCCCACTTCCAACACTGGGAATCAAATTTCAACATTAGGTTTGGAGGGGACAGACGTCCAAACCATAGCAATACTGTTCTTGGCTCTTGATGTACATTATTGTTTTAATCTTCTAAACATTCCTGTAAGGTAGGCAATGAACACCAGAGGGATTATTTTGGACAAGCACGGGCCCTGAAAACAGATGGCTGAGGATTGAATACCAATTCTGCTATTTATTTCACAACTTTTTTCCTCACTTTCCTTGTCTGTAAAATGGAGATGATACAGATGAAACCTACATGAGTTAATACATGTAACACTCTTAGAATGGTGCCTCTCATAAAGTGGATGCCCATAAAACCTTGGCTATTACTATTACTACCATTTTACAATTGAAGAAAACTAAGGCACAGAAGAGTTAAGTTTCTTACCAAGGGACACATGGCTACTAAACAATAGAGTCAGAAGTCTACACTATATTGTGCTCTATAACATCCATGCAGCTCTTGTTCTGTCAGTGCTCTATTCTGGACCTTAGGAAACTGGGAGACTCGCAAACTTCTCAAAAGAAAAGGAGTAAAGAATTGAAGTGAATACAATCACCTGGACCTTCCATTATAAAGTCTTGCCTCCTTTTTCCCTAGGAAGTCACCCCAAAATTAAAAGTAGGAAAAAGAACACCAAATTCCACCCACAACAAACTAGAAGACTTTTGAAATTCTGAACCACAATAAAAGAGAAAGAGCTACGAAATCCAGTGAAGAAGTTCGCAAGGACATCAGCAGGTGCAGATCTCAGACAAAGCTGTCAGAACACAGTTGTCCAAACAAGATGGTACACTCTAGGGAGAAAAACACTCTCGCATTTGGAGCTACATTAGGGGCTCAGCAAGCTGTCAGTGAGAGTGTTTCAGGGGAAAGGGGCTCAACAAGGAAACATACAGAATTTTCAAGAAGAAAGCTGTTATGATACAAATGGAAGACAGAGAGTTTCTCAGTTGCAAACAACGCTGCACTGACAATTTCTTTTGTGTGGGGATAACTAAAAGCTGAAATAACCCATTCAGTCTCAAGTGGATATAACCCTACATTATAAGGCCAACCTAATGAAAAATGTAAATTCATAAGAAACTTCCTTCATTCCAAGATGGTCTAATACAAAAGAACCAACACAGATTTATATAAAGAGAACGCATGAAAAGGAAAGAAAGACAGACACCGGAAAATATGTAAGAAATAAAAATATTGAGCAGAAAAAAAATTAAAAATTATTGACAAAGAGCAGGAAAAGAAATTACTAATATCACCAAGCATTTAAAAGTTTATTTAAAAATAAAACCCAAGGCAGAAAAAACAATGGGGAAAATTTTATAACATTGGATTTGGCAATACTTTCTTGGATATGACACCAAAAACACAGGCAATAAAAGAAAAAGTAGACAAATTGAACTACATCAAAATGAAAACTTCTGTGCATCAAAGGATATCAACAGAGTGAAAAGGCATTCCAAAGAATGATAGAAAATATTTTCAAGCCATATATCTAATAACTGGTTAATATCCAGAATATATAAAGAACTCCTACTGCTCAACAACAACCACCACCTACAAAATGGGCAAGGGGCTTGAACAGAATTCCTCCAAAGAAAATATACGAACAGCCAATAAGCACACGAAAGATGTTCAACATCACTAATCACCAGAGAAATGCAAATGCAAATAAAACCCACAATGAGGTAGCATTTCTCACACTTTAGGATGGCTATTTAAAAAAAAAAAACACAAAACAAAAAAACAGAAAATAACAAGTGTTAGCAAGGATGTAGAAAAATGAAAAATTGGTACACTGCTGGTGGTGATGTTAACTGGTGTAACTGCTGTGAAAAGCAATATGGTGGTTCCTCAAAAAATGCAGACCAGAAAATTCATGTGTGCATGCACGCGTGCGCGCGTGTGCGCGCGCGCGCACACACACACACACACAAACACACAGCTTCCTAGGGAACTTTAGTCCAGTAACACTGGGGCTTTTTTTTTTTTTTTTGCTCATCCAGTGAATGTGGACAGGGGCTCTCATGGACTACATGCACTTATCTTTGTTGTTGTTTTCTTGTTTTTTAATGTTTTATTTTTATTTTTACAGATTCAGGGGTACAAGTGCAAATTTTTTACACGTATATATTGCATAGTTGGTGACATCTGAGGTTTTTTGTGTTTTTGTTTGTTTGTTTGTTTTCTTGAGATGGAGTCTCACTCTGTCACCGAGGCTGGAGTGCAGTGGCCTAAGCTCTGCCTCCCGAGTTCATGCTATTCTCCTGCCTCAGCCTCCCAAGTAGCTGGGACTACAGGCACCTGCCACCACATCTGGCTAATTTTTTTTGTATTTTTTAGTAGGGACGGGGTTTCACCATGTTAGCCAGGATGGTCTCGATTTCCTGACCTCGTGATCCACCTGCCTCAGCCTCCCAAAATGCTGGGATTACAGGCGTGAACCACCATGCCCGGCCAGTGACATCTGAGTTTGTAGTGGACCCATCGCCCAAATAGTGAACATTGTACCCAGTAGGTTTGTTTTCAACCCTCATCCACCTTTTGTAGTCTCCGGTATCTATTTTTCTACTCTGTATGTCTATGCGCATACATCACTTAACTCCCACTTACAAGCAAGAATATGTGATAGTTGCCTTTCTGTTTCTGAGTTATTTCACTTAGGATAATGGCCTCCAGCTGCATCCATGTTGCTGCAAAAGACATGATTTTATTCTATTTTATAGCTAAGTGGTATTCCATGGTGTGTATAGACCACATTGTCTTTATCCAGTCCTCCACTGATGGACACTTAGGTTGATTCCATATCTTTGCTGTTGTGAATCGTGCTGTGATAAACATACCAGTGCAGGAATCTTTGATAGAATGATTTGTTTTCCTTTGGGTATATACCCAGTAGTGGGACTGCTGGGTCAAAAGGTAGTTCTAATTTTTGTTATTTGAGAGGTCTCCATACTGTTTCCATAGAGTTTGTACTAATTTGCATTTCCACCAACAGTGTGTAAGTGTTCCCTTTTCTCTGCATCCTTGCCAACATCTGTTTATTTGTTTGTTTTTACTTTTTAACGATAGCCATTCTCACTGGTAGAAGATGGTATCTCATCGTGGCTTTAATTTACATTTATCTGATGACTAGTGTTGTTGAGCATTTTTTCATATTTGTAGTTGCTCGTATGTCTTCTTTTAAAAAATGTCTGTTCATGTCCTTTGCCAACTTTTTAAGGATGTTATTTGGGTTTTTTTCTTGTAGAGTTGTCTGAGTTCCTTGTAGATTCTGCATATTAGTCCTTTGCCAGATGCATAGTTGGTGAATATTTTCTCCATTCTGCAGGTTATCTCTTTATTGATTATTTCTTTTGCTTTTCAGAAGTTTTTTAGTTTAATTAAGTCCCATTTGTCTATTTTTGGTTGTGTTGCACTTGTTTTTGAGATCTTAGTTATAAATTCTTTGCTGAGGTCAATGTCCAGAAGAGTTTTTCCTAGGTTTTCTTCCAGTGTTTCTATAGTTTCAGGCATTACATTTAAGCCTTTAATCCATCTTGAATTAATTTTTGTGTATAGTGAGAGATAGGGTTCCACTTTCATTGTTCTGCATATGACAATTCAATTTTCCAGCACCATTTATTGAATTGGGTATCCTTTCCCCAGTGTATGTTTTTGTTGACTTTGTTGAAAATCAGCTGGCATGGGTATGTGGCTTTATTTGGGGGTTCTCTATTCTGTTGCATTGATCTATCATGTCTGTTTTTATATCAGCACCATAATTTTTTGGTTACTATAGCCTTGTATTATCATTTGAAGTCAGGTAATGTGATGCCTCCAACTTTGTTTCCTTTTGCTTAGGATTGTTTGGCCAGTTGGGCTCCTTTTTGGTTTCATATAAAATTTAGGATTGTTTTTTCTAATTCTGTGAAAAACGATCTTGGCATTTTGATAGGAATTGCACTGAATCGATATATTGCTTTGAGTAGATTGGTCATTTTAATAAAATCAGTGTTGGTAGTTTTCTTCATAGAGATCTTTCAAATCCTTGGTTAAATATACTCCTAAGTATTTTTGGCCTATCATAAATGAGACTGACTTTTTGATTTTGTTCTCAGCTTGATCGTTATTGGTGTATAGAAATGCCACTGACTTTTATACACTGATTTTGTATCCTGAGATTTTACTGCATTCATTTTTCAAATACAGGAGTCTTTTGGAGGAGTCCTCAGGTTTTTCTAGGTAAAAGATCATATCATCAGCCAAGAGAGATAATTTGACTTCCTCTTTTCTTAATGGATGCCTTTTATTTCTTTCTTTTGCCTGATTGCTCTACGTTGGAGTTCCAGTACTATGCTGAGTAGGAGTGGTGAAAATGGGCATCCTTGTCTTGTACCAGTTCTTAGGAAAAACGATTTCAACGTTCTCCTATTCAATATGATGTTGCCTGTGGGTTTGTTATATATGGCTTTTATTATTTTGAGGTACGTTCCTTCGGTGCCTACTTTGATGACTGTTTTTTATCATGAAGTGATTCTGAATGTTATTAAGTGCTTTTTCTGCATCTATTGAGATGATCATATGGTTTTTATTTTTAATTCTTTTTATGTGGTGAACCACACTGATTGAATTGCCTATGTTGAACTATCCTTGCATCCCTAGAATAAAGTCCACTTGGTGATGGTTTATTACCTTTTTTATGAGCTGTTGGATTTGGTTTGCTAGTATTTTGTTGGGGATTTTTGCATCTCTGTTCATCAGTGATACTGGCCTGTAGTGTTCTTTTTTTGTTGTTTCCTTACCCAGCTCTGGTATCAGGGTGATACCGGCTTCATAGAATGAGTTAGGGAGGATTCCTCCTCTGTAATTGTTTGAAACAATTTTGGTAAAATTTGTACCAATTCTTTCTTGCATGTCTGATAGAATTTGGCTATGAATTAATCTGATCCTGGGCTTTTTTATGTTGTTGGTGGAAGATTTTATTATGACTGATTTAATTTCACTACTCATTACTGGTCTGTACAGAATTTCTACTACTTCCTAATTCAATCTTAAGAGGTTGTATGCTTCCAGGAATTTATCCATTTTTTCTAGGTTCTTTTTTTTTTGAGACGGAGTCTCACTCTGTCACCCAGGCTGGAGTACAGTGGCCGGATCTCAGCTCACTGCAAGCTCCGCCTCCCGGGTTTACGCCATTCTCCTGCCTCAGCCTCCCGAGTAGCTGGGACTACAGGCTCCCGCCACCTCGCCCGGCTAGGTTTTTTGTATTTTTTTTTTTAGTAGAGACGAGGTTTCACCGTGTTAGCCAGGATGGTCTCGATCTCCTGACCTCGTGATCCGCCCGTCTCGGCCTCCCAAAGTGCTGGGATTACAGGCTTGAGCCACCGCGCCCGGCCTTTTCTAGGTTTTTTAATGTGTGTGCATAGAAATGCGCATAGTAGACTCTGATAATCTTTTGTATTTCTGTAGTTTCAGTTGTAATATCACTTTTATTGATTCTCACTGTGCTTATTTGAATCTTCTCTCTTTTTTCTTGGTTAATCTAACTAGTCGTCTAGCAAATTCCTGGGCAATTTGGTTTGTCTTTTCAAATAACCAACTTTTTGTTTCCTTGATCTTTTCTATTGCATTTTTGGTCTCATTTAGTTCTGCTCTATTCTTTGTTATTTCTTTTCTTCTACTAGCTTTAATTTTGGTTTATTCTTATTTAGTTAGTTCCTTGAGGTTATGACATCAGGTTGTTATTTGAGATCCATCTTTTTAATCTAGGCATTTAACAATATAAACTTCCCTCTTAGCACTACTTTTGCCATACCCCAGAGGTTTTGATACATTGTGTCTCTATTTTCATTTGTTTCAAAACTTTTTAAAATTTGCACTTTAATTTTATTGTTTATTCAAAGATCATTAAGGAGCAGATTATTTAATTTCCATGTATTTATACAGCTTTCAGAGCTCCTCTTCATATTAATTTCTAGTTTTATGCTACTGTAGTCTGAGAAGATGTTTGACGTAATTTTCACTTTTTAAAATTTATTTAGACATGCCTTGGGCCTAGAACATGGCCAATTTTGAGAATGCTCCAAGCACAGATGAGAAGAGTGCATATTCTGTGGTTATAGGGTAGAATATTCTGTACATGCCTGTTAGGTCCATTTGGTCCAGAGTCCACTTTAAGATGAACTCATCTTTGAAAGAGCACAAAATCCAGATGACTCTCTCTTGGGAATGTCTCATCATTAAACCTCTCCGCCTCTGTCTATTCTGATTTTTATCAGCCTACTTCTACCAGGAGTCATTATCTCCATCTTCCCTTTAAAACATTTTTGTCTTGTTTTGTTTTGTTTTGAGACAGGGTCTCATTGTGCCATTCAGTTTGGAAAGCAGTAGTGTGATCATGGCTCACTACAACCTGGGCCTTTTTGGCTCAAGCAATCCTCTTACCTTAGCCTCCTGAGTAGTTGGGACTACAGGTATGAGGTCACTATACCTGGCTAATTTTGTCATTGTTCTAGCGATGGAGTCTTCCTATGTTCCCCAGGCTGGTCTTGAGATTCTCCCACCTCAGCATTTCAAAGTTCTGGGATTACAGGCATGATCCACCGTGGCTGGTCCTTAAAAACTTTTATTTCAAAATGCTTCTCTGATAGCTAGTCATGCAGTTTGGAAATGGTCTTGCAAATAAATATGAGCAGAAAAATTTACCCAACAAAGTAAAGGATATCCAAGTGTTTTCTGAGAAAGCCAATTATCTTCTCTGATCTAAAGTTTATTGGTCTGTTTGCAAAGGAATAAATATATGGGTTAACAGTGAAGTTGTATTTGGGACATGGATAATGAGAATAATTAACATTTATTAATCACTTACTATAAGTTAAAAGATTTATGTAATTTATCCCAGCAATTCCCCTCAATAACTCAATAGGGCACATGGAATTTCATCCCAGAAAGTACAAACAGGGAAACTAAGCCTCAGAGAGGCAAAATAATATGTCCAATTAACAATCAGCCAGTGAGTGGCAGAGCATACATGCTACTGACTATACAGCCCAATCCTTTAATTCCAGTCTATGAGTACAGTGGTCATTGGTCTGAGCCTATGTCTCTACCCCCAAAACTAAGGTTTAGATGCCTATTTAAGAATCTGCCCGAAGATTCTCGATAAACCCAGAAACAGAATATAAACTGTGTTTCTGGCCACAGGCAAGGTTTGAGATATGTTTTGAATAAACTCCAGGACAAAGATAAATATATTCCTTCTTTGGAAAGAATATTGGGAGGGTTATTCCAAAACAGAAGAATAAACAAGGAAATTCCTGAGAAAAGATAAAGTCATCTGCAAAATGTCAGAGAAATGAAACAAATGCCAAAGTGAATGGATGATGAAAGGTGCCTCTTCCCAACTTCCCTCCACAGAGCCAATTCTCTTCCTCTCACCTACACTTAAATAAAGTTGTGTTTTTGCATGCAGATCCTTCAATCTTCATTTCTTTTTTAAAATGCTTTTAAGGGAGTCCTTCCCTTAGGTCGATATTTCTACACTCAGTTCAATGCAACTATGTAAGGAAACATAGAGCTTGACTCCCACCCATGTTCACAGCTTACAAGGAAGTCAGACAGCCTGCCGGTGCAGCCATCTGCTGCATCTGGTACCTCTGAATTCTGATCTGGTCTGGCAGCTAAGGCCTTGGCTCAGTCCCACCTGGGCCACCCTTTCTAACCCTTTGGACCTCAAATTGAAGTCTCTTCCTTTTCTGACATGCTATTATATAAAGTAGTCTCTTGTCAAATGCCAAGGTTGTGCAACAGCATTGATTTTTTCCTTTTCTTCTCCTTGGGGCTCTCTGGAGATTTCCTCATATGAAGTACAGTTCTGAGTTGTCCCCCCTCTCTCTAGTCTTTCTTGCAGGCCAGGGCTTTAGGCCAGAGCAACCTGCCAGCCTATGGTCTGAGACCCTGAGTTCTTCCTCTGAAGTTGATGGTTCCTCTGTGACCATGCCAGTTTACAGTTTCCTGACTTTCTAGAATACTAGAATAGCTTTCTATTATGATTCCCATGGCTTGCACCCTACTGAATAGCCCTATTTGATTGACCAGATTGAGGTCCAAAATCTCAGTTCCCTTTGTCACATTGCTCTAATTTTCAGGCAATAATAATAACAGCAATAATGAAAGCTGACATTTAGTAAGTGCCAGACAAGTAACTAAGAACACTGTGTGCATTATCTCAGTGAATCTTGAGAGAACGTGAAGTTCAGAGAGATTAAGAAACTTTTCCAAGACCACAAAGCTAATAAATGAGAAAGCTAGAATCCTGAACCAAGTCTGTCTGATTCCAAATTTTTTAATACAAATAATATACACTGCGAAAACTATAAAAATAAAAATGTAAAAGAAAAAATTGCCCCTGCTCTCTACTCAAGCCTTGAAACAGAATACCACACATTTTGGTATATAAGGAACGTGTCAATCCTCAGGGGCTCTCTTCATCACTAGGCTCAGTGGACTTCCAGAAATTAGTTTCTCAGTCTAGCAAGTCAAGAGCAAGATATGTGCCTTATTGCTATCATTCATGTCATGCCACACTAAAAATTAACTATTTCTATGTCTGAATTCCAAACAAGAGTCTGCACTCTTCAAGGTAAGTCTCCACATACACAGTGACTGGCTTATAAAGATGCTCAATAAAGATGTGGTGGTGGTGGTGGTGGTGGTGGTGTTACAACTGCAAGCCCAATGCTATGACCTGCTCCCTGGAATTTCTAGGCATGTATCTCATTCTGTGAGCCCAGGGAAGGGTTAGTGGTTATCTCAATGCCTCTAACAACAGCAGAATTATACGATTTTGGTAAGTCAGCTTTTCCCTCCAGCAGCAATCTGGATGCTTCCTATGACAGGAGACAAAAAGGATTCCAAATATGGGGAAGGAAGGAAATCTCAAATTTGAAGAAATTGTACCCAATTCCAGGATTTTGCTACCTCTCCCTGTGTGATTGGGCCTCACCCACCAAGCTCTATGCATGGAGCACTGATCCTAAGATGAGCCATGAGTCAAATTGCCACAAAAAGTACTGTGATTTGACGAGTTGGAGACTGAGATTATTGCTACTCCAAACCGTTCTCTAGATCCCATTTGCCACTCCCTGCTAGTTAGACATTACAGCCCCTGGTTTGCAGGGGAGAACAATAGTTGGTGAAGAGACAAAAGATCAAGATTGATCAATGTACAAACAGAGTGAAAGAGAAGAATTTCAAAAAGATCCATAAGGAAGGATTAACTTGGCAAGCCAGATCCATCCAGATTTTATTTGGGTCTTGAAGATAAGCCTGTAACGGTTCTCCTTCAGGCCTCTGCAGCAAAAGCTTCCTGTGGAACACAGGCTGGAGGATCCAGTGTCAGAAGAGTGATGTGTTTTTAATCCTGTGTACCTGTCATTTAGTAGGAATGTCAAGTCCCTCCATCATTACTTAAAGTGGAAATTTTGAGACTTCTCAAGGGTCTACAGGCTGAGATAAGAATTAGCTGTCAAGTAAAAGTAAAAGGGTCAAAAAGAGCTTCTGCCTCCTAAGGGTTATCCTAGAATCAGTGTAAAGAAACAAAAAATGTGAACTGAAATGATTGATGCTTTGTTCCTTCTTCAAATGGATTTCGTCTTTTATAAACTCTCCATCAGTTTATAGACTGACAGATCTAGTCCAATCCTATCATCACCACCACCCTCCCACGTTACAAATAAGAGAACGGATCCTCTGTGGAATTAAACGACCTCCTCATTACCATATGGCTCAATCAACCTCTTGGTTAAGACTAAAACCAGGTCTCCTGTTTCCCAGTCCCAGAGATTCTTCCTTTGCATAACAAGGCTTTTTTTTCAACATGAATATAAAACTCAGAGGGAAGTGGATTGCAAACTGCAACCTGCTGAAATAGAAAGTAATCAATCATTTGGAGAGAGGGTCTGTGCAGGGTCCGCTAGCAAGACATTGTCTCTCAACCCCAGGCCCATATGCCATTTCCCTATGCCAGGGCAGCTCCTGAACTGCTGGGTGTCCTTCTGCTCAGGACACTGAGCAAACTAGGTCAAACAGTGTTCAGAAACCTTTCTCAAGCTCTGAAGGTCACCTCAGTGCTCAGCATTTTTGCATCTTTTCAAATAAATAATGAAAATGGAGATTTCTCAATATGGCATAGCTGGGCTGACTCCCTAGGAGCTGCATTCACACTGCACTATGTATTGCCAGCATATGTTTCTCCTTGTAGAGTGGATGCCAGATTGATATCACATTAGGGAATAAATTTTCACAAAGAATTAAGGACATTCAGTGATAACTTATTAGAAAAATAGAGTAGGAAGGAATATGGGCAAAGAGAAATCCTCTTTACAACAACAACACACAATATGAAAGTTTAAAGAGTACAATTAATGAGATAGGGTCTATAGAATTACTAAAGGAAACTTCAAAATGTCACCAGGAGATCACCATGAAGATTGAACTACACCTTACTGGTGGATGAAATTTTGCAAAATGCCATTTCTGCCAAGATTCTTTAACATGTACTTAACAGACTTCCAAACAAAATTCTAACGCTATTTGTGGCAGGTAAATTCATGGTCCCCCAAATATGCCCACATCATAATCTCCAGAACCTGTGAATATGTTATCTCAAAAGGCAAAAGAAACTTTGCAGATGTGATGAAGGGTGAAGACCTTACAATGGGGGGAATATCCTAGAATATCCAGAGGAGCCTAATCTAATTACTTGCCTCCTTAAAATTGGAGAATCTTTATTGGATGTGCTCAGGGAGAAAACAATGGTCAGAAAGATGCACCATTGCTACCTTTGAAGGTGGACAAAGGGGCCCATGAGCCACAGAATGTGGGCAGGCTCTAGAATGGGGAAAAAGCAAGGAAATTGATTATCTCCCAGAGCCTCCAGTAAAGAACACAGCCCTCCTGACATCTTGATTTTAGCTAAGTGAGACCAGTGTCAGACCAGTTTTGTCTAACCTATAGAACTGTAAAGTAAAAATAAATTGGTGTTGTTTTAAGCCATTAAGCTTGTGTTATTATTTTGCAGCAGCAAAGGAAAATTGATACACTATTTTTTAACCTGACCAAGTTATGAAATTTTCAAATATGAAATTAGCCAAAGAAGAAGAAAGAGGGACACATTTTTTTTAACCGGCAACTTTTAAGTTCAGGGGTACATGTGCAGGATATACAGGTTTGTTACATAGGTAAACATAGGCCATAGTGGTTTGCTGCACATATCATCCCATTACCCAGGTATGAAGCCCAGCATTCATTAGCTGTTCTTCCTGATACTCTCCCTCCTCCCAGCCTCAACCCTCTGACAGGCCCCAGTGTGTTTTGTTCCCATCAATGTGTCCATGTATTCTCATCATTGACCTCCCACTTGTAAGTGAGAACATGTGGTATTTGGTTTTCTGTTTCTGCATTTACTTGCTAAGGATAATGGCCTCCAGCTCTATTCATGTTCCTGCAAAGGATGTGATCTCATTCCTTTGTATGGCTGCATAGTATTTTTCATGGTGTACATGTACCACATTTTCTTTATCCAGTCTATCAATGATGGACATTTAGGTTGATTCCATGTCTTTATTATTGTGAATAGTGCTGCCATGTGTGCATGTATCTTTATAACAGAACAATTTTATATGCCTTTGGGAATAGACTCAGTAATGGGATTGCTGAGTCAAATGGTATTTCTGCCTCTAGGTCTTTGAGGAATCACCACACTATTTTCCACGGTGGTTGAACTAATTTACACTCCCACCAACGGTGTAAAAACATTCCGTTTTCTGCACAACCTCGCCAGTATCTGCTTTTTGACTTTTTATTAATAGCCATTCTGACTGGCGTGAGATGATATCTCATTGTGGTTTTGATTTGCATTTCTCTAATAATCAGTAATGTTGAGTTTTCTTTTTTTCG
>NW_012119154.1:6826312-6835217 GCF_000951035.1 Colobus angolensis palliatus | reverse complement strand
GGCATGAGCCACTGCACCTGGCCAATATGGCCAGTTTTACAATACTGATTCTTCCTATCCATGAGCATGGAATGTTTTCCATTTGTTTGTGTCATGTCTGATTTCTTTGCACAGTGGTTTGTAGTTCTCCTTGAAGAGGTCCTTCTCTTCCCTTGTTAGCTGTATTCTTAGATAATTTATTCTTTTTGTGGCAACTGTGAATGGGAGTTCATTTGTGATTTGGCTCTTGGCTTGCCTGTTGTTGGTGTATAGGAATGCTAGCAATTTTTGCACATTGATTTTGTATCCTGAGATTTTGCTGAAGTTGCTTATCAGCTTAAGAAGCTTTTGGGCTGAGATGATGGGGTTTTCTAGATACAGGATTATGTCATCTGCAAACAAAGATAGTTTGACTTCCTCTCTTCCTATTTGAGTATGCCTTATTTTTTTCTCTTGCCTGATTGCCCTGGCCAGAACTTCCAATACTATGTTGAATAGTGATGGTGAGAGAGGGCTACCTTGTTTTGTGCTGGTTTTCAAGGGGAATGCTTCCAGTTTTTGCCCATTCAGTATGATATTGGCTGTGGGTTTGTCATAAATGGCTCTTACTATTTTGAGGGATGTTCCTTCATGCAATGGTAAGCTGAATAAAGAATTAAGGCCCACCAGTATGCTGTCTTCAAGAGACCCACCTCACATGCAGGGATACACACATAGGGTCAAAATAAAGGGATGGAGGAAAATTTACCAAGTAAATGGAAAACGGAAAAGGCAGTGGTTGCAATCCTAGTTTCTGACAAAACAGACTTTAAACCAACAAAGATTGAAAAAGACAAAAAAAGGGCATTACATAATGGAAAAGGGTTCAATTCAACAAGAAGAGCTAACCATCCTAAATATATATGCACCAAATACAAGAGCACCCAGATTCATAATCAAGTTGTTAGAGACCTTCAAAGAGACTTGGGCTCCCACACAATAATAGTGGTAGACACTAATACTCCACTGACAACATTAGACAGATCATCAAGACAGAAAAATAACAAAGATATCCAGGACTCGAACTCAGCTCTGGATCAAATGGACCTGATAGGTATCTAAGGTACTCTCCAACTAAAAACAACAGAATACACATTCTTCTCCTCACTACATGACACTTATTTTAAGATTGATCACATAATTAGAAGTAAAACACTCCTCAGCAAATGCAAAAGAAATGAAATTATAACAAACAGTCTCTGAGACCACTGCACAACAGGATTAGAATGCAATATTAAGAATTTCACTCAAAACCATACAACTACAAGGAAACTGAACAACCTGCTTCTGACTGACTTTTGGGTGAATAATGAAATTAAGGCAGGAATCAAGAAATTCTTTGAAACTAATTAGAACAGATATAAAAGGTACCAGAATCTCTGGGATGCAGCTAAAGCAGTGTTAAGAGGAAAATTTACAGCACTAAATACCAACATTAAAAAGCTAGAAAGATCTTAAGTTAACAACCTAACATCACAACTAAAAGAACTAGAGAAACAAGAGCAAGCAAATCCCAAAGCTAGTAGAGACAAGAAAATAACCAAGATCAGACCTGAACTGAAGGAGATAGAGATATTAAAAAAAACCTTTGAAAAATAAATAAATCTAGGAGTTGGTTTTTTAAAAAATAATAATAATTTTAATATATTTTAAATGTTCTCAGTTTGAAAAGCATTAAAAGAGACCATCCTGTTAGGTATTGTTGATGAAAAAAGCCAAACTCTGTTAAAATAGTTGAAGAGGTTTATTCTGAGCCAGATATGAGTGATCATGGCTCAGGGTATCATCTCAACAGGTCCTGAAAATGTGTGCCTGAGGTGATTTGGTTGTATACAGAAGTTACAGGCAAAACCATAAATCAATACATGTAAGGTGTACACTGGTTCGGCCCAGAAAGGTGGAATATCTCAAAGTGAGGGTTCATAGGTCATAGCTGGATTCAAAGACTTCCTGATTGGCAGCTGGTTAAAAAAGTAAAGTTTTGCCTGAAGAGTTGAAGTCAGCAGAAATAAATGATTGAGTTAAGATGGGGTGGGGCATGGGTTGTGGAAGCCGAGGTTCTTGTTATGTAGATGAAGCCTCTAAGTAGCAGGCTTCAGAGAGAGTAGATGGTAAATATCTCTTTTAGGGCTTTTAAAGGTGTCAGACTCTTAGTTAAATCTCCCCTGGATCCAGAAAAGACCTATTAAGGTGAGGAGATTCTCTATAGAATGCAAATTTTCCCTGCCAGCGATGGCATTGCAGAGCCATTTCAAAATATGTCTGAGAAATATATTTTGAGGTAAAATACTTTCATTTTCTTCAATGCCTACTATCTGTCCTGTGATGCTATACCAAGGTTGGGTTAAAATTTATGCTACAGAGAGTCTGCTGGTCAGTCTTATGATCTCTCTTTTAATGTTATTGTTGGTCAGTTGTGCCTAAACTCCAAAGGGAGGCAGTATGATGAGGCATATCTGACCTCCCTTCCCATCATGGCTTGAACTTTAGTTTTTCAGATTTCTTTGGGATCCTCTTGGTGGGCAGGTTGGGGAAGGGGGTGACTCCATTCAATTGGTTGGGGGACTTAGAATTTTATTTTTGGTTCACAGTATTATAATACATCTGGCACTGTTTTTTAAAATGTGGAATCAAATGAAGGCTCCAGAAATAGATACTATTAAATGGTTTTAGATTGTAGTCTTAGAGAAAGTATCACAGAACAATGGGGGAAAAAAAACTTATTTAAGGAAAGGTTTGGGGATATTTGATTAGCCAATTTAAAACAAAATTAGTTTATATGCTCAGTTTGTATCATAAATCAAATAAATTTTAGATCACCAAAAAAGAATATTTAAATTTTATGAAATGTGGCAAATTTGTGAAATTTTTAACAATATGTTTAAATATGTCTAGGAATTAAAACTTTCTAAACTTTAATTGATGAAAATAATTCAGACAATGCCATAAGGAAATCTACCTTGTAACTTCTAAACTAATATGAAATTTAAAAGAAAAATAGGGCATTAACATACTTCTAAAAGAAAGATAAAGAGTTAATATTCATATTGTATGAAATGTACGATTATCATATAAAATAAGATGCTTAATAGATGAATGAGTAAAAAATAGGATCTAATCATCTATGCAAGAGGAATTGAGCTTAGTAAGCAAACACATGCAAAAATGTTCCATCTTGCTGTGATCAAAGAAAAACAAATTAAAATACTTATTAATACCATTTTACACCTATTAAATTAGCTAAAATAATGATAATACTCAAGGCTATCCAAGTTCTGATTAAGTTTGTACATTTGTATACTGTTGACTGCAATTTAAGTAGATTATGTTTGTAAAGTGATTTAACGATACATATAAAATGCCAAAAAGTATTAATTTTCTTAGATCCAGAAATTTCATCACTAAGAATTTATCCTAAATAAATAATCCAAAAGAGAGGAAAATGTTTATGTATAAAGATATCCACTTACAATAGTAAAACACTAAGAACAACAGACTGGTTATGTGATATTTTACTTGATGGAACATTAGACATTCATTAAAATGACAAGTATGAAGGCAACATAACAACATAGAAAAATGTTAATACTAAGTGTGAAAAATTTCAGATTGAATCATATCAAATTATCATTTTTGTAGGTAAAATGGTCAAATGTTGAACGTTTCATGTGGTTCAATCTAATAGCTCTGTCATGGATACAATAAGGTAAAAATGAGATCTTCCTGTGCACCAGATCCATGATGAAACACAAAGAGATAAACAGTTGATGGGATGATCATATACAGGATTAACTTTTTAGCCTATGTTATTTTTTATGCTGCTGTAATACTACTTATAAAGTCCATTTTAATCTTAAAATATTAAGGACATGGTTACTATATAGGAAAAGGATATCTCATGAAGTAAGTTAATGAATATAATTTTATGATATCTTCATCCCATTTTAAATTCTGCCTGAAATTCTTTAATTTAGCATATAAGATTCAAGGAATTAAGCTTCAAGTAAAGTAATAACTTGTTTCTGAAAAGATCTGATCAAAAATAAAAGTTAACTTTAGTAAGAAAGCAACATAGCAAGGGAGTTAAGCACCAGGTTTTAGAGTCAAATCCTATTTATTACTTGTGAGACATTAGAAAAATTATTTCATCTAACCTCAGTTCTCTTATCTGTAAAATGGGAATACTAATGATACTTATGTCAGAGTTGTCATAAAGATTGACTGAATGATGCATATTAGCGGCTTAATAGAATGTCTGCAAATAATAAGCATTCAATAAATATGAACAAGTATATTATTATTAATTAAGCAGTATAAATCTTTAGGTGAATAATGAATGTAGTTAGGGAACAATGTTCACAGGAGAGTATTTCTATATACAGTAGGTTGGAAACTATCCCAACTTATATAATTTTTTATGTTTTTGTCTACTCTTAAAACAGACCAATCTACACCATATACACAGTCATCTTCAGTATCACAAATTATAGAATATAGATTTAATAGTAATAATGTAATTTAGAAACAAATTTCTCTTTCCCATTTTAACCTATGAAACAAGATGACTGAGTGGCCTTACGTCATAGTTTTTACAAGTATTTACAATAAACTCTTTTATACTATTGCTCATCATTTGTTGATGTGCTTCGTCATTCTGCAACGCAATAAGATTTTGAAAGTTACAGTTGACCCTGATTCCCTTTTTCATCTGTGCAACATGTATTTCTTTTGAGGACTGGCCCTCCCATATATGGTGGAACTGTCAACCACATGACCTCCACCTCTCCTGTTACAAGGGGAATAGGAATCCAGGCTGGATAACGTAAGTGTTCTTTTTTCACAAATATCACATGAGAGAGAAAAAGTCTCTCTTCTCCTGAAATATTGAGTAAAAAGTTTGAGGCTTGAGCTGTCGGGGTCATGTTTGTTGACTGTAGTGGACTCTGTGGTGCTCTATCCAACCACCCTATTTGGGGCCAACATATGTATTCCCTCCAATGCTGGAGGTGCTGGTTGCTGATGGCTCAGAGCTGTCTCTGACCAGGAAATACTCTCTACTACAAGGAAACATTTCATCCAAATTATGCCTCCTCTCAGGGAGCAGCACATAGCCATTGAGGCATAGACTCTTTTCTTCAACTTGGGGACAAATCTGAAGAGTTCCAGAGTTCCCCGTGGGGTCAACAAAGGCAGACCAGTTTCTTCTTCTGCCCAATTATGTCTTTCTCATTTCTGCATGGGTATAATTCACCAGAGCTCTCCACAATAAATCTTCATGCAACTCTCCATCCCAGAGTCTGTTTCCTGGAAACCCAATCTAAGACAATTGGCATGTAGATAGAGCTTGTCTTATAATGAAGCAAAGAAGAGACAAGAAATGGAGAGATCTAATAATATCATCTGAACACCTTGATTCTGCTATTCTAAAGTAAGCCCAATCTTTGACCTTTCAAGTTTCTTGAGTCAGTAGATTATATTTTTTTACTTAAGCTAGCTAAAACTGGGTTTTAAATCTCTTACAACTGAAGGAGTCCTGACTAGTACACAAATGCTATCTCATCTCCTGAAATACTTATATCAAAGTTTGTTGTGGGAAGTCAGGGACCCTGAATGAAGCGACTGGCTGGAGCCACAGCAGAGGAACATAAATTGTGAGGATTTCATCTTAATATGGACATTTATCAATTCCCAAATAATACTTTTATAATTTCTTATGCCTGTCTTTACTTCAATCTCTGAACATAAATTGTGAAGATTTCATCTTAATATGGACATTTATCAATTCCCAAATAATACTTTTATAATTTCTTATGCCCCTGTCTTTACTTTAATCTCTTAATCCTGTTATCTTTATAAGCTGAAGATGTATATCACCTCAGGACCCTGTGATAATTGTGTTAACTGTACAAATTTATTGTAAAACGTGTGTTTGAACAATATGAAATCAGTGCACATTGAAAAACAACAGAATAACAGCGATTTTTTATGAAACAAGGGAAGACAATCGTAAGGTCTGACTGCCTGCGGGGTCGGGCAAAAAAAGCCATATTTTTACTTCTTGCAGAGAGCATATAAATGGACATGCAAGTAGGAACGATATTGCTAAATTCTTTTCCTAGCAAGGAATATTAATATTAATACCCTGGGAAACGAATGCATTCCTGGGGGGAGGTCTATAAACAGTCACTCTGGGAATATCTGTCTTGTGCAGTTGAGATAAGGACTGAGATACACCCTGGTCTCCTGCAGAACCCTCAGGATTACTAGGGTGGGGAAAAACTCCACCCTGGTAAATTTGTGGTCAGACTGGTTCTCTGCTCTCAAACCCTGTTTTCTGTTGTGTAAGATGTTTCTCAAGACAATATGTGCACCGCTGAACATAGACCCTTATTAGTGGTTCTGCTTTTGCCCTTTGCCTTGTGATCTTTGTTGGACCCTTATCAGTGGTTCTGCTTTTGCCCTTTGCCCTGTGATCTTTGTTAGGCCCTTATTAGTGGTTCTGCTTGTTGCCCTTTGAAGCATGTGATCTTTGTACCTACTCCCTGTTCTTACACCCCCTCCCCTTTTGAAACCCTTAATAAAACTTGCTGGTCTGAGACTCAGGCAGGCATCATGGTCCTACCAATATGTGATGTCACCCCTGGTGGCCCAGCTATAAAATTCCTCCCTTTGTACTGTCTCTCTTTTATTCTTAGCTGGCCAACACTTATGGAAATTAGAAAGAACCTACATTGAAATATTGGGGCGGGTTCCCCCAATAAAAGTTCTATGTACGTAAACAGTTCTTCACAAATATTTGTTGATCACAGTTGTTGGATGGTTATATCTGTGTTTCATGTAACAGCCTTGTAAGATGTTCTACTAAAAAGAAGAAAAGGAAAAGGAGATGTGTTATAAAATAAGCTTGGTAAGTGCTACATGCTATATGTTCCTCCAGATTTAGTATATATTAGCATATTTTTAAAAAATCTCTGAGAAGCCTTGCAGTAAATTTTTTTTAGTAAAAGTAAAACTTGTTTAGCTTTTGTTTAAGAAGAGTTTATCCTACCTATTTGGCCACAAAACTGTAAGTATGAGTATGAATATAGCACAAAAGTAGATTTAGTTTGTCTTATTATTTGGAGATCACCAAACTATAACTTCTCCTTCAGTTTGTTTAGTGGCCTTCTGGTGTTCTGGGAGCATTGGAATAGCTTGAACAATTTTTATTACCAGAAATATAATTTATTTATTTCCAGAGATTAGCTCTGGGAAAGGGAAGCTCTAGACACTATACTGAAAACAAGTCTTTGGAAAAGGTCATTTCATCTCCTGAAGCTTCCTGCCTCTAGTAGGCAAACAGATGGCGGAAAAGAAAGGTGGGATCTCAATCAGCTATCAGTACCAGGCCTTTCTAGCAGGAACATTCACTTTGAATGAGGTTCTAGTCTCATGCAGCATCTCTGAGGGTCCTCAGTGCTAAGAAGAAGAAACATGTTCTGGTTACTCCAATCAACTACAAACCAAAGATGCATCATATGTCTGTCTCCAGGAGAAGCAACTCTGAGACTTATCAGAAGCTCTAAAAAGGTAAGAAGCAAATGGTGGGGAATTAAAAAGAAGTGAGATTAAAGACAATGAGGTGAATAATAGAAAAGATGAGTAGAAATGGAAGATGCTTTTAGTGGTTAAAGTCATAAAGCAAGGTAGGTTGTTTTGAGTCATGTTCCCTTGAAGCAGAGCCTGAGATGGGAATTCAAGTTCACAAAATTTGTTGAGGAAGTCCTTTTAGGAAAAGGGGAATGAGGAAAATAGGATGGGGCAAGGGATGAAGATAAACAAGAGTGTGGTCTCCAGAGAGAGAGGCATGGCAAGATGGTCAAATAGAAGACTTCATTGATTATCCCCGCTACAGAAACACCAAACTGAGCAAACATCCACACACTAAAAGCACCTTCATAAGAACCAAAAATCAGGTAAGCAATCACAGTACTTGGTTTTAACTTCTTATTATTGAAGGAGGCATTGAAGAGGGTAGGAAAGACAGTCTTAAATTGCCAACGCCACTCTTCTGCCATTCCCTAAAGCAGCCTCATAGTACAGACAGAGAATCTGTGCACTTGGGGGAAGGAGAACACAATGATTGCAGAACTTTGCATTGGAACTCAATGCTATCCTGTCACAGCAGAAAGAAACACTGGGAAAACAGAAGAAACTCAGTAGATTTTCACAAAAGGAACATATAGACCAGCCCTAGCCAGAGGGGAATCGCCCATCCCAGCGATCAGAATCTGACTTCTGGCAAGTATTGCTGCCATGGGCTAAATGCTCTGGGGTCTTAAATAAAGTTGAAAAGCAGTCTAGGCCACAAGGACTGAAATTCTTGACCAAATCCTGGTGTTGTGCTGGGCTCAGAGACAGTGGTGGACTTGGGGAGCATGCTACCCAATGAGACACCAGCTGGAGTGGCCAAGGGAGTGCTTGTGCCATCTCTCCACCAACCCCCAGCAGCACAGCTCACAGCTCCAGTAGAGACTCCTTCTCTACACTTGAGGAGGAGAGAGAAAAGAGTAAAGAGGACTTTCTCTTGCAACTTGGATGCCAGCTCAACCACAGTAGGATAGGGTACAAGGCAGAGTCCTGAGGCACCCCATTCCAGGCCTTCTATCTTGGATCACATTTCTAGACACACCCTGGGCCAGAAGGAAACCTGCTGCTTTGAAGAGAAGGACCAAGTCCTGGAATGACTCATCACCTGCTGAAGAGCCCTTGGGCCCTGAATAATCAGCAGTGATACCCAGTAAGTAAGCCATGGGTCTTGGACTTGGGAGACTGAAGAGATGTGCTGGCTTCAGTTTTGACCCAGCACATTCCCAGCTGTGGAGGCAATGGGGAGAGACTCCTGCTT
>NW_012119154.1:6823011-6824977 GCF_000951035.1 Colobus angolensis palliatus | reverse complement strand
TGAAATAACTAAAAAGAATCAAGCAGAAATTCTGGAGTTTAAAAATGCAATTGACATACTGAAGAATGCATTAGAGTCTGTTACCAGCAGAATTGATCAAGCTGAAAAAAGAATTAGTAGCTTGAAGACAGGCTATTTGAAAATACACAATCAGAAGAGATTAAAAAAAAAAACAGAATAAAGCACACCTACAAGATTTATAAAATAACCTCAAAAGGGAAAATCTAAAGGTTAATGGCCTTAAAGAGGAGGCAAAAAGAGAGATGGGGTAGAAAGTTTATTCAAAGAGATAGTAACAGAGAACTTCCCAAAGCTAGAGAAAGATAAAAATTCCTAAGTGCAGGAAGGTTATAGAACACCAAGCAGATTTAACCCAAAGAAGATTACTTCAAGACATTTAATAAAGTTCCAAAGGTCAATGATAAAGAAAGGATCCTAAAAGCAGCAAGAGAAAAGAAACAACATTCAAAGGAGCACTAATGTGCCTGGCAGCAGACTTTTTAGTGGAAACCTTATAGGCCAGGAGAGAGTGGCATGACATATTTAAAGTGCTGAAGGGGAAAAACTTATAACCTAGAAGAGTATATCCAGCAAAAATATTCTTCAAACATGAAGGAGAAACAAAGACTTTACCAAACAAACAAAAGCTAAAGGATTTCATCGAAACCAGACAGGTCTTACAAAAAATGCTAAACAGAGTTTTCTCAGTCTGAAAGAAAAGGATGTAATGAGCAATAAGAAATCATCTGAAGGTACAAAACTCACTGGTAATAGTAAATACACAGGAAAATACAGAATATTATAACATTGTAATTGTGACGTGTAAACTACTCATATCTTGAGTAGAAAGATTAAAGGATGAACCAATCAGAAATAATAACAAGAACTTTTCAAGACATAGACAGTACATAAGATAAAAACAGAAACAACGAAAAGTTAAAAAGCTAGGGTATGAAGATAAGGGTTAGAGGTTTTATTAGTTTTATCTTTGCGTATTTGTTTGTTTATGAAATTAGTGTTAACTTGTCATCAGTCTAAAATAATGGGTTAAAAGATAGTATGTGCATGCCTCAAGGTAACCTTAAATCCAAAAACATACAATACATACACAAAAAACAAAAAGCAAGAAATCAAAACATACCACCATAGAAAATTGCCTTCACCTAAAAAGAAGAGAGAAAAGAAAGAAGAGAAGACCACAAAACAACCAGAACACAAATGAAAAAATGGCAGGAGTAAGTCCTTATCTATCAATAATAATATTGAATACAAATTGATGGGATCTGTTGCAAGATGGTCGAATAGGACCGGCTCCAGTCTGCAGCTTCCAGCATGATCGATGCAGAAGATGAGTGATTTCTGCATTTCCAACTGAGGTACCTGGTTCAACTCATTGGGACTGGTTGGACAGTGGGTGCAGCCCATGGAGGGTGAGCTGAAGCAGGGCAGGGCATTGCCTCATCTGGGAAGTGCAAGGGGGTGGAGGATTTCCCTTTCCTAGCTAAGGGAAGCTGTAATTTCACTGAAGATGGTACCTGGAAAAACGGGATGCTCCCACTCAAATACTGCACTTTTCCAATGATCTTAGCAAATGGCACACCAGGAGATTATATCCTATGCCTGGTTTGGCAGGTCCCATGCACACACAGCCTTGCTCACCGCTAGTGCTGCACTCTGAGATCGACCTGTGAGGCAGCAGCTTGGCAGTGGGAGGGGTGTCTGCCATTGCGGAGGCTTGAGTAGGTAAACAAAGGGCCTGGGAAGCTGGAACGGGATGGAGCCCACCACAGCTCCGCAAGGCCTTTGCTTCTGTAGACTGCACTTCTGGGGGCAGGGCATAGCTGTACAAAAGGCAGCAGAAACTTCTGCAGACTTAAATATCCCTGTCTGACAGCTCTGAAGAACACTAGCATAGTGTTTGAGCTCGGAGGACAGACAGACTCTCTCTTCAAGTGGGTCCCTGACC
>NW_012119154.1:6822564-6822961 GCF_000951035.1 Colobus angolensis palliatus | reverse complement strand
GAGTCCATCAGCACATCAAAAAACCTTATCCACCACAATCAAGTCGGCTTCATTCCTGGGATGCAAGGCTGGTTCAACATATGCAAATCAATAAACACAATCCATCACGTAAACAGAACCAACGACAAAAACCACATGATTATCTCAATAGATGCAGCAAAGGCCTTTGACAAAATTCAAGAGCCCCCTTCACACTAGAAACTCTCAATAAACTAGATATTGATGGAACATATCTCAAAATAATAAGAGCTGTTTAAACAAACCCACAGCCAATATCATACTGAATGGGCAAAAGCTGGAAACATTCCTTTCGAAAACTGGCACAAGACAGGGATGGCCTCTCTCACCACTCCTATTCAATGTAGTATTGGAAGTTCTGGCCAGCACAATCAGGCAA
>NW_012119154.1:6822178-6822514 GCF_000951035.1 Colobus angolensis palliatus | reverse complement strand
ACTTAAATATCCCTGTCTGACAGCTCTGAAGAACACTAGCATAGTGTTTGAGCTCGGAGGACAGACAGACTCTCTCTTCAAGTGGGTCCCTGACCACCGTGTAACCTAACTGGGAGACACCTCCTGGTAGGGGCCAACTGACACTTCATATAGGTGGGTGCCCCTCTAGGACAAAGCTTCCAGAGGAAGAATCAGGCAGCAATATTTGCTGTTCTGCAGCCTCTGCTGGTGATACTCAAGGAAACAGGGTCTGGAGTGGACCTCCAGCAAACTCCAACAGACCTGCAGCTGAGGGTCCTGACTGTTAGAAGGAAAACTAACAAACAGAAAGGAAGC
>NW_012119154.1:6821821-6822128 GCF_000951035.1 Colobus angolensis palliatus | reverse complement strand
GTATTGGAAGTTCTGGCCAGCACAATCAGGCAACAGAAAGAAATAAAGGGTTTTCAATTAGGAAAGCAGGAAGTCAAATTGTCCCTGTTTGCAGATGACATGATTGTATATTTAGAAAACCCCATCATCTCAGCCCCAAATCTCCTTAAGCTGATAAGTCATGTCAGCAAAGTCTCAGGATACAAAATCAATGTGCAAAAATGACAAGCATTTATATACACCAATAACAGACAGAGAGCCAGATCATGAGTGAACTCCCATTCAGAATTGCTACAAAGAGATTAAATACCTAGGAATCCAACTTACA
>NW_012119154.1:6793824-6816161 GCF_000951035.1 Colobus angolensis palliatus | reverse complement strand
GAATACACACTCTTCTCCTCAGCACATGCATCATTCTCAAGGCTGGATCACATGTTAGACCACAAAACAACTCTTAAAACATTCAAAAAAGTGAAATAATACCAAGCATCTTCTCTGAGCACAATGGAATAAAACTAGAAATCAATAACAAAAGGAATTTTAGAAACTATACAAACACATGGAAAATAAACAATATGCTCTTGAATGACCAGTGAGTCAGTGAAAAAAATTAAGAAGAAAACTGAAAAATTTCATGAAACAAATGATAATGTAAACACAACATACTAAAACCTATGGGCTATAGCAAAAGTAGTATTAAAAAGGAATTTTATAGCTCTAAGTGCCCATATAAAAAAATTAAAAAATTTCAAATAAACAATCTAAGGTTGCGCATCTTGAAGAATTAGAAAAGTAAGAGCAAAGCAAACTCAAAATCAGTAGAAGAAAAGAAATAATAAAGATTAGAGCAAAAATTAACAAAATTGAAAACAATACAAAAGATCAACAAAATGACATTTTTTTTGACAAGATAAATAAAGCTGACAAACCATCAGCCAACTCATGAAGGAAAAAAGGAAGAAGACTCAAATAAATAAAATCAGAGATGAAAAAGGAAACATTAGAGGCAATATCACAGAAATTCAAAGAATCATTACAGGTTACCAAAAGTAACTAAATCTATGAGCCACTAACTTGGAAAACCTAGATGAAATAGATACATTCTTCCTAGACACATACAAACTACTAAGACTGAACCACGAAGAAATCCAAGACCTGAACAGACCAATAACAAGTAACGAAATTGAAGACATAACAAAAAGTCTCCCAGCAAAGAAAACCTTAGGCCCTGATGGTTTCACTGCTGCATTTTACCAAACATTTAAAGAACTAAGAAGGGTAATGGGTAGGGGAGTGTGGATGGTTAATGGGTTCAAAAATATAGTTAGATAGAAAGAATAATATCTAGTATTTGATAGCACAACAGAGTGACTACAGTCAACAATAGTTTATTGTACATTTAAAAATAACTAAAAGAGTATAATTGCATTTGTTTGCAACACAAAGAAAGGATAAGCTCAAAGTGATGAACACCTCATTTACCCTGATATTATTATTATGCATTGTATGCCATATTAAAATATCTCCAACACCCCATAAATACACACACCTATGTACTCACAAAAAAAAAATAAAAATTTAAGAATAAATAAATAAGAAAATAAAGCAAAATAAAAAAGAGCGTGGTCTCAGTGGGAGTCAGCTTTGCCATCTCCTATGGGGAGCTTGAATATGAGTTGCTCCACAGAATTCCCTTCCCTCAAAGTGCTGGCTTTTGTTCCCCCATGTAAGTCAACTATTAGCTATGTACTCTCCCTTATAGAGTACTTCTCTGGAATGTATAAGTCTTTAGCAACCAACACACATAACAGCTGAGGACTGGCTTCATCAGCCTCCTCAAGAGAATCTGAGCAAGGAACCACAGCATTCACCAAACAGGCTGAGGGTGGAATTAAAAGGAAAGAAATGAGGAAGAGAAAAAAAAAAAAAAAGGCATGATGTCTAAAAACAAAGAGCTACAAAAAAGAAAGAAAAACATGGAAGAAATGTGAGGGGAAAACAAGAAAATATAAGGCAGTTTTTGTTTCCAAGGGCTAACAGAAGATATCCTTAAAGACAACATGCAAAATACATTTAGATGTGAAAGAAACAAAATTCAGATGAATGAGAAAGGAATAGTTAGGCTAAGCTTCTTGGTGAAAGGGATGGTTTAGTCACCATGCTTTACAACAACCCTACTGGGCACTGCACTGTGGCAAAATCTGGTATGTTCAAGGCAGCAAGAATTACCTTCCTCCAAAACAATGGCTACTTTTCTCAGAATGGGGAGTGAGGGGTAGAGTAACAGTCCTGACCAACCCATTAAGCCACCTCTCCTAAAAGCTCTGGTTAAGAGCCAGCAAGATGAGATGAACAGCCCCCAAAACACCCAAGGTCAGGACTTTGAGACCAGCCTGACCAACATGGTGAAACCCCATTCCTACTAAAAATACAAAAATTAGTCGGGCATGGTGGCACATGCCTGTAATCCCAGCTACTCAGGAGGCTGAGGCAGGAGAATCACTTGAACTGGGAGGTGGAGGTTGCAGTGAGCTGAGATCACACCACTGCACTCCAGCCTGGGCGGCAAAGCAAGACTCTGTCACCAAAAAAAAAAAAAAAAAATTATTGAGACTTCCTTTTCCCAACTAAGAAAAAAAAAGAAACCACCTTCTAGAAATGAGAAACACTGATACTGGGTAAATTTATTCTGTCCTGGCCAAGCCTTGGAGTTGTCCAAGGAGAAAGTTTGTTAAGAGTTAGACTATGTAGCTCTAAGGATCAGAAGATATGTGTAGAGTAGATTTGTAAGTGTGAGAGTTGCCTCCATATAGCTGGTCTGAAGATTTGGAAAATCACTTGATAATTATGTATAGAGTGAGGAAAAAAGGCCCAGGAGCACTTTGTGTCACAGAAGCCAAGGTAAAAATGTTTCATCGATAATGAAAGGGTTCACTGTGTTGATTTCTGCTGAGTCTTATAAGATGAGCACAGAAAATGTCGCTGGACTTAGTGATGCAGAGGTCACTGAGGATCCCAAAAAGAGCTAGATATGATGATGACAGAGGCCAGACTGCAGTGTGTTGAGAAGTATAGAAGGGAGGTGAAAAATGGAGACAGCAAGTACACAAAATGCTCTGCAAAGTTTGTATGTGGAGGAGAGAAGAGAAACAGGGCTATATTTGAAGAGGGACATGTGTTCAAAAAAATGGGGAGAGAATTTTCTATTTTAATTTTCAAACAGGAGAAATTTGAGTGTTTTAAATACTAATAAGAAGGATTCCTGAAGAGGGAGAATTTTAAGATTCAGAAGAGGGAAGGAATAAAAGATAGTATAAGATTCAAGAGACAAAGGGAAAGGGAGTCAAAAAACTGTCCTTAAACAAATCTTGATGTTGGGATATCTGTCTGGGCTGGAACTGTGAATAAAGAATGGATTCCAAGCATGGAATCCTGGCTTCTGGGACACAAAGTGCTCCTGGGCCTTTTCTCCTCACTCTATACGTAATTACCAAGTGATTTTGCAAATCTTCAGACCAGCTATATGGAGGCAACTCACACTTACAAATCTCTACACATATCTTCTGATCCTCAGATCTGCATAGTCTAACTCTTAACAAAGTTTCTCCTTGGACAACTCCAAGGCTTGGATTCCAGGCATGGAATACAGAATGGATTACAGGTGTGTGGTGGCTCACACCTGTAATCGCAGCACTGTGGGAGGCCAAGGCAGGAGAATAATGAGGCCAGGAGTTCAAGACTCAGCCTGGATAACATGGCAAAACCCCATGTCCACTAAAAATACAAAAATTGGCCGGGCGTGGTGGTGGGTGCCTATAACCCCAGCTACTCAGGAGGCTGAGGCAGGAGAATCACTTGAACACGGGAGGCAGAGGTTGCAGTGAGCCGAGATCCCACCACTGTACTCCAGCCTGGGTGACAAGAGCAAGACTCCATCCTCAAAAAAAAAGAATGGATCCTAAAAGTTATGACTTTTACAGAGAGTAGCTTCACCCATGGGAGCATGGAAAGAGAGAAAAGAATAGAAGCAACAGCCAAACAGTGGGAGGTGTCAATGCTTAAGCAGCGAGGAAGGGAGCCAACTGGGAGACTGAAAAACAATTCTCAAAGGGATCATAAGAGAATGAAGCTCTGGTATCATACCGCTCCTCACCTCATGTCTGATTCACCAAAAATAGCCTCCTGGTTGGTTCCCTAACTGTTTAATCCATAATCCAGTGTCCTCCAGTCTACCACCAACACAGAGAGGCAGAGGATTCCAGAGCAGTTAACACAGAAGAGACTCTTGATGGGTGAAAGTAATAACTTGAGTTTCCAATGACCTCCACATTGACTTGCTTTGTAAACTTGGGCAAGCCTTTTTTCTTTCAATTTCAGCTCTTCCATGTGTAAAATAAGGACAGCATTTTCTTTAACAACCTCGTAGGGTTATCCTAAGAATTACATGAGTTACTGACTGTGAGAGCATTCTAAAGACTTGTAAATCACAATACAGGTGTGAGGAATTATTATTCATCTTGAATCACTATTTGCTTCCTAGTTCTAGTTCCTCCTTCCTCAAATAGTTCCACTGGCCCTGTTTCCTGGCTGCCAGCAAGGTAATAGATCGTGCTGTCAGCACCCAAACACCACTGCCTGTTCCTTCTCAGCTCGTTCCAAATCTGAGTCACAGTTAAGCAAATGTAATGCACTTTGCAGGTAGAGTTGGCAAGACGAGCTCCATTTGCTTTTCGGCCCAGTCCTTTAATTGCACTTCAAAGTAAACAGCGCACTATGGGGGGAAGATTAGAATAAAATTTGGAAAAAGAAAGAAAAAAGGAAACTGAAATGGTTCCGGGGAAAAAGGTACATTACACAAACTTAAAATAATTGGGAATATATATGATTTCTTAAGGGCATTAAGAACGTGAGCCTGCTCGCCAGACAGCTCCATCACATCCTACACCCCCGAACCGGGATTTCATGGCCCTCTATGATGCAATCCCAACGCTAGCCGCCATCGCTTTCACGCAAATCACTTAAGTCTCCCATTTGCCCACCAATATGCTTATTCCTGCCTTTACACCATCCTTTATGAGATGCTTTCCAAGTGCAGACTCTCAGTACTTCTGTCTGCTCAATTGATATGCCCAGCTCAAGCCTCCTTTTATTCAGGAAGCCTGACCTCCTTTTCTGAAGTTCTCCAGAATTTGGGGTCCAAACAACAGTTTAACTATAGTGTCTCCCTGACTCTGCTATTATTTCAAGTGAACTGGCCTTATCTCTCCAACGAATATCATTAACATTAAACAAATGATATGTTCTGGATGCTTTATACTCATTATCTTATTCAAGGTGCACACTCTCCCCACTGCACATATGAGGAAATTGAGTTTCACATAGGTAAATTATTTGCCCAAAGTTGGCAGGTATTGAGCCCTACTGGTTATGACTGTAAAATTCAGCCTCATACTTCTTATTTACTTTCCTTGTAGTTCCTACCACAGTGCCAGTTACAGGGGAGACAGTTGGGTATCTGGAAAACAGAATGCCAATGCAAAAAAATGCTGCTGAAAGGAGACAGGAAGACCCTAAAGACCAATATTCTATTTCAAAAGTCCCTTTAGTACAGAGCTTATCACCATATTCCTGTCCCTAGCACAATAATCCTAAACTGGATTCTCGAAGAGTTTGGAGGGGAAATGATGATTTTCTTTTCTATTCACCGTTAGAAAATATTTAATTTGCCAATATTAATATATCTAATGTTAATTTTTAATCAGAGCAGACTGTGATTTTCACAACATTTTAAACAGAACAATACTTTCTGCATCTTAGCACTTTAGCCTACCAGAGCGTTATTTGTGTCACTGGGAACTAATATATGCAGATTCAACACAATTAGCCATCACCATGGTAATTTTATGCCTTTTGTTTTCAGTTTTTGTTGCATATGCTCATCAAAGAGATTGAAGCTTTACTCATGAAATAAAATTCATTACCTGCCTTTGGATTTAAGTGCATCACATTTAAAGAAATGTTTTCAAATCCTGATGGCATTCCATTTCTGTCTTACTTCTCAGGGATAAATAAAACATGCTGTCTAGAACCAAGCAAGCAGCTTCCGCTTCCCCTTCCTTGAACTGGGACTAGCAGATTCTCTTGCAAAACAGTCATGGCTTTCAGTGGAAACATACACCCCTGAGAGCGGGCAGATCCTTCAAACCCTTCAGGGTACCTTCTACTGGCTTGAATGACTTCAATTGCCACATGTTTAAGCCGAGTCTTGCTTTCTACATCAAGCACAAGGCTAGGTGCACAGCTATGGTAGACTGTCTGCAAAAATGGCAGCCAGCAATCTGCCCATCCCAGTACACGCATGCCACTCATTCCATCAAGAGGTGGAGTCTGTTTCCCCAACTTTGATTCCAGGCTGGCCCTATAACTTGTTCCAACCAATAGCATATGGGCTAAAATAATGTGGATTTTTGGTTTGCTCGTTTGTTTGTTTTGTTTAGAGACAGGTGTTGCTCCATCACCCAGGCTAGAGTGCAGTGGTATGATCATAGCTCACTGCAGCCCTGAACTTTTGGGCTCAAGGGATTCTTCTGCCTCAGCTTCCTGAATAGCAAGGACTACAGGTGTGTGCTACCACACCAAGCTAATATTTTCTATGTGGAGACAGGGTCTTGCTATGTTGCCCAAGCTTGTCCCAAACTCCTGGCCTCAAGTAATCCTCCTGTCTCAGCCTCCCAAAGTGCTGGAATTAGAGATATGAGTCACTGCACCAAGCTGGCAGAAGTAATATTGTACAAATTCTGTAATCTAAGCCTTTGAGACCTGACAGTTTCCATTTTCACACTTTTAGAATCCAGCAGCTGTGTAAAAAAAAAAAAAAAAACAATGAGGAACCATCTGGAGACAGTAAGCCCTAGCCAGCTGCCAGCGATTCTAGACACCAAACAAACTCTCTCTTTTCCTGGCTTTGATGAAGCAAGGTGATAAATTAAAGAGGACTGCGTGACAAGAAACTGAGGGCAGCCTCTGGCCAACTGCCAACAAGAAACTGAGGCTCTCAGTGTAACAGCTCACAAGATTCTGAATCCTGCCATCAGTCATGTAAGTGAGCTTGGAAACCAACTTTTCCAGTTGAGCTTTCAGATGAGGACCCAGTCCTGGCTGGTCCTTTGATTATAGTCTCATGGCAGACCATGAAACAGAGGACTCAGTTAAAGCAGGCCCAAATTTATGCCCCACACAATCTCTAAGATAAGAAATATGTGCTCTTTTATGTCACTAAGCAATAAATAACTAATGCAAGTGTATTGGAGTTTGGGGGGTTCTTGCTTAGATATCAGTAAAATACAACTTTGGATCCTATTCTGTTATTGTGTCTATAACTTTCTTGAGAAAGCAGTGGACATAAGAGGTGATGAAAAAGGAAAGATTTGGCCATCTGTGGATTCCAATATTTTCAAAACTGCATCCTAATCTATATTAAATATTGTCCACATTTTAGAGTTGAGAAAACAGAGGATCAGAGAGATTGTTATTTACTCAAGTTTCTCACTTCTACCAGTCTTCTAAGTCCAAATACAGTGCTCCATCCACTCTAACATGGCTGTCAGAATCATATCATTGCTTCAAAATCATTAAGCACAGGCTCTGATTTCAATAATTAAAGCATAAGCAGTCCGAGAGCAGGGCCTACGTCACAGATGTTTTGTCCTCCAAGGCAGCAGAGGGGTGGTGCTGGATGGTGCTAAGGCAGAGGCCGCATTGCCTTCCTAGCACTCCCACAGTCTCCATCTTCCAGACAAACTTCTCCAAGGCCACCTAGCAACATCAATTACAGGAATACTTCAATCACTATCCAAATAAAGCAGTTCAAATTGAGAGTGTTTTCTGAATATAAAATGATCCAGCTATTTAACATAGATTATTTTATGATATTAATAAAATTGAGTGTTCTGAGAAATGCCTTTTAAGTGAACCCAGTCTAAGTCCAAGGTTGTAGAAAGCTTTTAGTTTAAATGAAAATCCACTGGAAATGTAAAACATATCAGCATTGAGTATTGAAGTGATGTCCAGCAGAATGTGCAGGACGCAGAGCCTAGTACCCCTTGCCCATTCATCACTGTGGTCCATTTTGTCCAGCAGAGCTAGATAAACTTCAAAGGCTTCTAGGTGGAGGTTAGGGGAAGCAGGATGGGAAGCTCTAAAAAAATGAAAGATAACAACAGCTTGCCTGCAACTAAATTCAAGAAAGGCTACAAGGTAAAAAGAGAAAGAACTGGAATTTCTTTTTTAAGTAAGTTTGAAACTCAGCAATCTGTGACTAGCTATGTGACTTTGGGCAAGTCACTCTCCCTCTCCGAATTTAGTTAGGTGAGATGATAGTACTTACCTCACAAAGCTCTTATGAAAAGCAAGCAAAAAATAGTGGCCAACCATGCTCTGTGAGCTGTGAGATGCTATACATATGTGAGGTATTGTTATCACCCAGAGCAGCAGCTGTTGCTATAGCAGTAGTGATCAAAATAGCAGTGATAAAACAAGGTAATGCTCCTTAGTGGAACATTTTAGATTTTGCCCACAGTAATGGATGCTCTCTGATTTAACACTGCTTCCTGAGGATGCATCGAGATCCAATCAGGGACAGAAATCACACCAGTTACTTAGACAGAGAAAAACTACTATAAAGAATTGCTATCTTGATATAACAGTATTAACTTGGTAACTGAGGTAGCAACTGCAGGAAGCATCTACCACTGTAAGGTGAACAACATTCCTAAATCGCCTAGGGTTGAAGAGGTTGCCAGGATACTGGACTTTCAGTTCTCTAAAACCTAAAAAGTCCCAGGAAAACCAGACGAGTTGGTCATCCTATTCAATCCCTATAGTTGGCAGAACACTGGGAAGATAATTGGAATTGTTAAAACTTCAGAAGTTTGGAGGAGGAGGCCCTCAGAGATGGGACCCAGACCTGAGGAGCAGGTGGCAGCTGGTTGGTGTTGGTGTCTCCATGGAGTTTCCCCAGTGAGGTCAGTTCTGTGAATGCTGGAAAAGCTACCAAGTGTATTCAGCCGCTGCTAGGGGAATGAGCTGGCTCTGCTGAGGTGAGAAAGCATTGCCAGGGTACTGCACAGAACAGTGAGGAAACAGGAAAAAGCAAATTCCTTCACCCTCTTCTGCCCCCTACTGGCAAAGCTTAACAAGAAACCAGTGGGCAAGGCAGAAATGTGATTTGCAGAGACCCAGCCCTAGCATCACCGAACAGAGTTCAGGATGTTGGGTTTGGAGCTGAGAGATAATAGCTTTATAACTGGCACAGTTAGCAAACATATGTAGGGAAGAAAATATCTATGGTAAAGATTTAATCAAAGAACTTGCCTTTTAAGAAATTTTTCCCAAGTTCCTGAATTCGGTCTACCTAGGAAGTCAGAAAGAAGGCAATTCATGCAAAATACTCTTCTCTCAGCTCCTGCCCTCTGACCCAAATGACAGTCGGGTCATTTCTCTCCCCTCCCACCATTGTGGCACCCACCAATGAATAATCTAGGGTGCTAGCAGTCACAGCAGCAGCCCTGACTCTCGGTCATGTGTCCTGGCCTTCTTCCGAGGAGCCATGTAGCGTGCTTTGCAAATTTTTAGACAGCTGAGCTGAGAGGAACATTAGGTAGCTTTAAAAATTGATGTAGTTCATTATTCTTTCATGAGCCAATGCAAATCCAACAGCACAAGGCCAAAGGCATGCACATGGGAGCAGCTATAACACTCTGCCCCATTCCTTGCAGATTTGACCCCCTAAAAGAGGACAAAGAGAGGGCCAAATAAATACCAGACACCACTCACCATCAGAGGAGGCACCACTAGACAACAGTAACAAATGCGTGCCCCATTCTTCTGGCTCAGGACAGACAGCAGCAGCCCCCTCATCCTCCTCACCCTGCACCACCCCTACATACACCCCCACCTTTGCTCCAGCAATGGGAGATGAGACAAATAGCCCACAGGTGCAACTCCCATCTCCATCTCTGCTGCCCTGACAGGTGGAAAACCTTGTTCCAGGGGTTTCTGTTCACATCTTTCCCAATTCGCACATTATTTGGCCTTATTTTCTCCTTTCTCTGTTTCTGCCCTCTATTCTTTCCTTTTTCCATCTCTTCTATTTTCCTTACTATTTGCTTCATCTCTTTATCTGTCCATCTTTCCCTTGCTCCCAGGTCCATCTTCCCTCATTCTGTTTCTCTTTTTTCTTTATATTTGTAGATATATCTGTTTATATGTGCGTGAGTGTGTGTGTGTGTGTGTGTGTGTGTGTGTGTGTGTGTGTGTGTCTGCGTCCCTGACAGCTTTCTGTCTCCTACGTCCTCTATGCCTCTCCTTGGTCACCGCTTCCAGCTCCAATTTTTCTGGGTAGAAGAAGAGCAAAGTGTTTCTGTGCTCTGGGGAGGGGAGTACTCAACTTTGTCCCCTTTCTGCCTCTGCCAGTGCAAAGAGGGAGCTGGGGCAAAGATTAGCTCAATTCAAGATACAAATATTGAGTCCAAACCATGTTCTAAACAATGAACCACAGATGCATGGTTCAGCTCAATGCTTGTTTATTAAGATCTGAGTCCACTGTCTATCTGGTGGAGCCCACTCCATCCCCTGGCCTACCAGGGCACAGGTGTCAGCAGATGTCAGGAAAGTTCACACAGCTTCTAAGGAACATGAGGAAGAAAATCCAAAAGGGAAACCCACACAGTCCAAAACATTCAAGCAAACACATAAAACACTGTCCACCAAACCTTCCCTTATAGCTAAAATAGAGCAACACTAATTTATTGATTTGTCTCCCCACTTTCTCTGCTCCATTTCTATGGAAGTGGTAATAAACAAAAGACGTCTAGGAAAGGGGAAAGCAGGGAAAACAGTAGGTGTCAGATGAGATAAGCGTGCAGAAATCACCCCCTAAAGGAAACTCCCCAGGGAGCACAGCTAGTTTATCTTCCACCCTCTTTTGATGTTCTACCAAATGGCTCTTCATGCTCTCACCAGCATTTGAAGAAGACTTGCTTTTGAGAAAGGAAGGAATCAGCATCTGTGGACACCTTAGCTGTTGTCCCTAAAAAGTGTCAACTCTGCAAAGCAGGTGTTATTATTCTTGTTTTACAGATGAGGAAACAGCCTCAGAAAGGTTCAAGAACTTGTCTGAGGCCACTCAACTTGTCAGGAGCAATCAGAATTCAAACTCAGATCTGACTGACTCAGTTATTCAATTTTTTTTTTTTTTACCTATAGGTAATTTACAAGAATGAATTGGATTTGCTGTGGGTTTGGGACATTCTTCACTATCTTTCTCACCCTCGGTTTAAAATTACTTGTGTAAACCAACTCATTGTTTAGTGGACATTTACAATTTTTAAAAAGTCTTTTGCTATTAAAAATAAATTTTGTGAAGTACATCAAGAGGCATTCCTCACTTTATAAGGACAAAAAATCAGGTAGAGGTGTTTATTTAGATATATAGCTATATCTCCTAGTGTCCTCCAAGAACAGGAATCCTCTAGAAATTTGTTCTAAATCCTTCATTCTTCTCCTGATAGTATTCTAGGAGAAGTGTGGTCTTTGAAGTCAGACTTGGTTAAGATCTTGGCTCTACTGCTTAATAACTATGTGAGACATTGTACAAGTCACTTGCCCACTCTGAGCCTCACCATCCTTGTGTGTAAATGTAGTGCCTTACATGGTTTGTTATGAGGGTTAAATAAAACGGCATCTTTATGGTGCCTGGAACATATATGAAAATCCTTAAGCCCTTCCTGTTTTCTCCCTTCTACACAATTCTACCCTCCTGGGAAAATGTCATCACTTCCATGAGCCTGCAACCTCAAAACAAGGATGACATATCTCTTGATTTGTTTTTCCATGAATTTGAGCTCGCTCTTCACTCAATCCTGCTTTACTCTGTGCCTAAATGTGTTTAAGGTGCATTCCCTTAAGTTCTATTTGAATTACATAATCTTGGGTAGCAGAAAATAAAAGCATATGTCAGCCTTGTGTAAGGGGATTCCCCTTTGCAGAAATTGTGTGCCTCGCCAAGGGACACACAAAAGTATAAGGTTCAGGAAATAAGCATGCTTGGCTTAAAATAGAAAATGAATCATATAATTCTGCATCAAACAGTGAAGTTTAATTTGGGAATTGACTAAAACCTGCTTGACTAAGCCATATAAAGAAGTTGAGTCACTGAGATGCAACAATACTGAAATTAAGTCAATTAATAACCTTATAGTGGCATTGAGATGTTCAAGTGAAAGGAACAGTTGCACATCTCTCACTTTAAATCAAAAACTAGAGATGATTAAGCTTAGGAAGAAGGCACATCAAAAACTAAGATAGGCCAAAAGTGAGGGCGTTTATACCAAACAGACAAGTTGTGAATGGAAAGGAAAAGTTCTTGAAGAATATTAAAATTGTTACTCTGGTGAACACATGAATGATAAGAAAGTAAAACAGACTTATTGTTGATAGAAAGTTTTAGTAGTCTGGCTAGGTCAAATTAGCCACAACATTCCTTTAAGCCAAATCCTAATCCACAGCACGGCCCTAACTCTCTTCAATTCTGTGAAGGCTGAGAGAGGAGAGGAAACTGCAGAAGAAACCTTTGAAGCTAGAAGAGGTTGGTTCATGAGGCTTAAGGAAAGAAGCCATCTCCATAACATAAAAGTGCAAGATGAAGCAGCAAGTGCCAATGTGAAAGCTGCAGCCAGAGATCCAGAAGATCTAGCTAAGATAATTCATAAAGGTACTACACTGAACAACAGATTTTCAATGTAGATGGAACAGTTTTCTATTGGAAGAAGATGTCATCTAGTACTTTCATAGCTAGAGAGGAAATGTCAATACCTGGCTTCAAAGTTTCAAAGTCTAGCCTGACCCTCTTGTTAGGGGTTACTGAAGCCGGTGACTTTAAGTTGGAGCCAATGTTCATTTACCATTTTGAAAATCCTAGGGCCCTTAAGAGTTATGCTAAATCTACTCTTTCTGTGCTCTATGAATGGAACAAGAAAGCCTGGATGACAACACATCTATTTACAGTAGGGTTTACTGAAGATTTTAAGCCCACTGTTGTGACTTACTGCTTAGGAAAAAAACAAAAAAGATTCCTTTCAAAATATTACTGCTCATTGACAATGCACCTACTCACTCAAGAGCTCTGATGAAGATATACAAGAAGATTAATATTGCTTTCATGCCTGCTAACACAACATCTGTTCTGCAGTCCATAAACCAAAGAGTAATTTCAAATTTCAAGTCTTATTATTTAAGAAATACATTTTGTGAGGCTATCACTGCTGTAGTGATTCCTCTGATGGATCTGGGCAAAGTAAATCAAAAACCTTCTGAAAAGGAGTGCCATTAAGAACATTCTTCATTAATTAGAAGAGGTCCAAATAACATCAACAGGAGTTTGGAAGAAGTTAATTCCAGCTTTCATGGATGACTTTGAGGGGTTCAAGACTTCAGTGGAGGAAGTAATTGTAGTTGTATGTGAATTAGCAAGAGAACTAGAATCAGAAGTAGACCCTAAGGATATGACCAAATTGCTGCAATATCATGATAAAACTTGAATGGATGAGATTTGCTTGCTTCTTATGGATGAACAAAGAAAATAGTTTGAAATAGAATCTTCTCCTGGTGAAGATGCTGTGAACATTATTGAAATTACAACAAAACATTTAGAATATTACATAAACTTAGTTAATGCAGCAGAGGGGTTTGAGAAGATTGACTGCAATTTTGAAAGAAGTTCTACGATGGATAAAATGCTATCAAACAGCATTGCACGCTACAGAAAAGTATTTTGAGAAAGAGTCAATCTATGTGGCAAACTTCATTGCTGTTCTGTTTTAAGAAATTAACACAGCCTCCCCAGTCTTCAACAAGCAGCACCCTGATCAGTCAGCAGCTACCAACATCGAGGCAAGACCCTCTACCATCAAGATGATCATGACTTGCTGAAGGCTCAGATGATCATTAGCACTTTTTAGCAATAAAGTGTTTTTTAATTAAGATATTTACATTGCTTTTTAGACATAATGCTATTGCACATTTAATAGACTACAGTATAGTGTAAACATAACTTTTACATGCACTGGAAAGCCAAAAATTTTGTGTGACTCACGTTATTGCAATATTTGCTTTATTGCAATGGTCTGTAACTGAACCCACAATATCTCCAAAATACACCTGTATCTGAAAATAATGTCTTTCTTAGTTGTTTATTGCAATGTTCTACATATGTTATTAAGCAGAATTTGTTAATTATGCTTTCTAATCTTTTAATTGTTAGTTTTTTGTCATTTTGTTCTATATTTACTATGTAACATGTGTTGTCCCCCCTTTATGACAATTGATTAGCCTCACTGATTAATATCTAGAATATATGTTTTAGAAACACTACAACTCAACAAGACACACAACTGCATTAAAATTAAGTGAACTATTTCAATAAACATTTCTCCAAAGAAGATATACAAATGGCCTGTAAGCACATAAAAAGGCATGATGACACTAATTATTGAAAAAATAAAAATCAAAACTACAATAAGATACTACTTCACATGAATTAGGATATCTATTGTTTAACAACAACAAAAAAAGTAGGCCAGGTGCGGTGGCTCACGCCTGTAATCTCAGCACTTTGGGAGGCTGAGGCAGGCGGATCACAAGGTCAGGAGACCGAGACCACGGTGAAACTCCATCTCTATTAAAAATACAAAAAATTAGCCAGGCGTGGTGGTGGGCACCTGTAGTCCCAGCTACTTGAGAGGCTGAGGCAGGAGAATGGCGTGAATCCGGGAGGCAGAGCTTGCAGTGAGCCGAGATAGCACCACTGCACTCCAGCCTAGGTGAGAGTGAGAGACTCCGTCTTAAAAAAAACAAAAAAAAAGGTAGAAAAGAGTTAAGTATTGGTGATAATGTGAGGAAATTGGAACACTTGTGCCCTGCTAAGAATGTAAAATGGTAAAGCCACTGTGCAATACAGTATAGTGGTTCTCAAAAAAGTTAAACGTTATCATATGATCCAGAAATTCCACCCCTAAGTACATATTCAAAAGAAATGAAACCAGAGACTTGAACAGTTATTTGTATACCAATGTTCATAGCAGCATTATTCACAATACCCAAAAATGGAAACAACCCAAATGTCTATCAATGAATGAACAGATAAAATGTGTCATATACATACAATGCAATATAATTCAGCCTAAAAAAGAATAAAATTATGATACATGCTACAATACAAATGAACCTTAAAAACGTTTTGCTAAGTGAAATAAGCCAGGCATGAAAGGAAAAATAGTATATGATTTCATTTAAATGAGTTTCCTAGAATATTTGATTCATAGAGACAGAAAGTAGAATAGTGGTTTTTGGCTAGGCACAGTTGCTCACGCCCATAATCCCAACACTTTGGAAGGCTAAGGTGGGCAGATTGCTTGAGCCCATGAATTCAAGACCAGCCTGGACAACATGAAGAAACCCTGTCTCTACAAAAAAAAAACTGCAAAAAATTAGCCAGGCATGGTGGCACATGCCTGTAGCCCCAGCTACCTGGGAGGCTGAGGCAGAACAATCATTTGAGCCTGGGAAGGTCAAGGCTGCAGTGAGCCATGATTGCACCACTACACTCCAGCCTGAGTAACAAAGTAAGACCTTGTCTAAAAAAAAAGAATAGTAGTTACCAGGGGTTGGATGCAGTAGCAAATGAGGAGTGGCCTTATGTCTTATGGGTACAGAGTTTCAGTTTGAGATGATGAAAAATTTCCAAATATGAATAGAGATGATGGTTGCACAACAACGTGAATGTCTTAATGCCCTGAATTGTACATTTGAAACAGTTAAAATAAGTTTTATGTTACATGCACTTTACAAGAATTAAAACAAAGTATAATTTAAAAAAAAAAAAAAGTAGAGTCAAACAAAATGAAGTTCTCAGTAAAGGCACATTGTCCTTGGATAAAAACGTGGTGGGAATGCTGGTCTTGTTTCTGCGGAGCAGAGGGTTGTTTGCACTCTAAGAGGGCTGCGCCCCTGACAGGGTGGGACTACTGCTGGTTACATGCAACTTGAGAAAAAAAAAGGCTTTGAGACCCCATTGAAACACACAACTTCCCCTTAAACTGGCCAAAAATGAGGAATCTGGCAGCTTGCAGGCTATAATCCATCAGGTCACTACATCACCACCTTGCTAACTATACCACTTTCCCAAACCTTGGGAACTCCTAAATTGAGCCAAGTTTAGGAAATTAGGAAGAGTAGTGATTGGAAGTATTTCTACTGCTCTCTTTTTACCCGCACTACATAAATAAATAGGCTTTTTCCTATTCTCAGCTGAAGTCAGGTGGACCAGGCTGCTGATAGGAGCACATCTGAGACTGTGTGTAACTTAAGCTAACCTCAAGGTTGTTCCTCATCCTCTCCTGCACCAACTAAGCCCCTGTCAGTGGGCACCTCTGACTGTATGTCATAGGCTGCCAAGCCTATCTCTCAAAGTGCAAACAAAGAAATGGCTAGGAAAAGCCAACATCAGAGAACCAGAAAAATGCCACTTTGGGAACCAGGGAGACCTGAGTTCCAGTCTCATCCTTGGAACCTCCTGACTTACAATCTTAGGCAAGTCACTTCACCTTACAGTGACCAACTGTCCCTATTTCCCAGGACAAAGGGAATTCCCAGAATGCAGAAAAGTCCTAGGAAAACCAGATTGCACTCATCAGCCTGCTGAATTTCTCTCAGTTTGCATTTGTCGTCTGTAAACATGTAACAAGACTTAACATGCATGGGGCTTGTGAAGACTAGAGGCCTTTTCTGTGCCAGAAATACTCTGTAAATCCTAATTACTCTATCCTAGAGGCTCTTCTTTTTTTTTTTTTTTTAATCAATTACGAGAGAAAGGAAAATAAGAAAGGAAAGCAAAAGAGATGGTGGAAGAAAGGAGGAATTACGGGGAAAAGAGAGGGCAGAGGCAGAGCTACCACCACCGCCACACAGTCCATCATTGTTAGGCCCTTGGGAATCCTGCAGGAATGCCGCATGGGCATTATGTGGATTTGTGAGGCTCATAGCAGAGTGACAGAATGAAAATGGCTCCTTCTCTGGATACTCAGCTCAGAAATCACCAGAAGCGACGCTCAGGGCACTGTCTGTTCTGTGGCCTTTTCATCCTGCTCCCTAAATACTGACAGGCTTCCCACTCTCCAGTGCCTGCTCCAGAGAATTGGCAGGAAGGCGGGTGCTGCATCCTGTCGGTTTTGCCAAACCTCCTGGAGCGGAGACCATTATAATGACACATCTAAGTCCAGGTGTCCTTGCAGATGACATCCACACAGCACGTTCTTGCTCCCTGCCCGTACCTGACAGGCATAAGTTTTTGCTGTAACTGCTTAATCTCCAGGCACTGTCAAGTGGGGATTTCAGCTACTTCCTTTTGAAAGAGACTTAATTGTTGCTGCTACCTGAGTGTCAAGTGCATCTCTCTGAGCTGAAGGGATATGGGGGAAACTGCACTTGTTCAAACATAAAACAAGTTCCAAGCAAGTGAGGTGTCTCAACAAGGTCTCTGCAGTCAGAAAGGCAGTTTTTATAATCACCTCCAAGGGATGAAGTGGGCCCCCAACTTGGGTTCTGGACGCCAGGAATTTCAAGGAAAATGCTAGCAGGGATCTATGGAAGATTACCAGACCAGAAGTCAAGAAACCCGAGTTCCAGCTCTGCCTCCATTTCCTACATGGCTATGTAACCTTGAATGAGTCACTGAAGTCTCTGCAAAGGTTTCTCATCTATAAAATTAAGATAAGGGTACAAATCCCCAGCCTGTGTATGGTGCAGGCTTCTTATGTGGAAGAAAGAGTATTAAAACAGTGTATAGACACTAACATGGTTCTGAAAATATTAAGGTAGCCAAAACTTGGAAGCAATCCAGTCAGAGAAGAATACATAAGAGAAGGATGAATTGTGTTATATTCATATAGTGAATACTATACAGAAATTTTGAAAGAACTACTGTCACATAAAACTACATGGATAAATTTTATAGACAAAATAATGAATCAAAGAAAGCCAGATAAAAACAATGACATATTTTATGATTCCATGTACATGAAGTTCAAGAACAAGAAAACTAATCTGTGGAGACAGAAATCAGAATACTGATTATACAGGGTAGAGGTAAGAATGGACTGGGACAGGGAACATGAGAACCTTCTGGGGTGCTGGAAATGTTCTATTTCTTGATCTAGGTAGTAGCTACATGGACATTTACATGTGTAAAAATATATAGTTGTATATTTAATATCTGGGCACTGTGGTGTAATACCTCAATTTAAAAGAAAAGTATAATTTAAAGTAATACCATTTGTTTATTTTTGCTTTGTTTGTGTTTTTGAGGTCTTAATCATAAAATCCTTTCCCAGACCAATGTCCCGAAGCATTTCCCCTGTGTTTTCTTCTACCAGTGTTAGGTTCTTGAGTCTTACATTTAGGTCTTTGATGCATTTTGTGTTTATTTTTGTATAGGGTGAGAGGGGGGAATCTAGTTTCAGTCTTCTGCATATGGATATCCAGTTTTCCCAGCAACAGTTGTTGGAGAGACTGTCCTTTTCCCCATGAGTGTTCCTGGCACCTTTGTCAAAAAATCAGTTGGCTGTAGATACATAAATTAATGTCTGACTTCTCTGTTCTGTTTCATTGGTCTATGTGTCTGTTTTTACACTGGTGCCATGCTGTTCTGGTTACTACAGCTTTGAGGTGCATTGTGAAGTCGGGCAGTATAACGCCTCCAGCTTTGTTCTTTTTGGTCAGGATTGCTTTGGCTCTTCAGGGTCATTGCGGTTCCATACTAATTTTAGAATTGTTTTTTCTATTTCTGTGAAGAATGTCATTAGTATTTTGACACGGATTGCACTGAATCTGTAGGTTGCTTTATGTCGTATGGTCATTTTAACAATATTAATTCTTCCAATCTGTGAGCATGGGATGTCTTTCCATTTGTTTGTACCCTCTTCAATTTATTTCACTTATGTTTTATAATTTTTCTTGTAGAGGTTTTACATCTCCTTCGTGAAACTAACTTTTAGGTGTTTTTTGTTTTGTTTTGTTTTGATTTTTGTTTGTTTTGTTTTGCTTTTTGTAGCTATTGTAAATGGCATTGTCTTGCTGGTTTCTTTTTCAGCTAATTCATTCTTTGGGTACAGAAAGATTACTGGTTTTTGTATATTGATTTTGTATCTTGCAACTTCACTGAATTAGTTTATCCATTCTAAACTTTTTTGGTCTTTACAATGGAATACTACTCAGCCATTAAAAAGAATGAAATTCTGTCATTCAAGGCAACATGATTGGAACTGGAAGACATTATGTTAAGTGAAATGAGCTAGGAACAGAAAATTAAACACCACATGTTCTTACTCGAATGCAGAAGCTAAAAAAAGTTGATTTCATAGAAGTAAAAAGTAGAACAGAGAACACTAGAGGCTGGGAAGAGTAGAAGAAACTCAGGGATATGAAGAGATTTGCTAAGGGATACAAAACTACAGCTAGATAGGAGGAATCAATTCCAGTGTCCTATACCACTGTAGGATGACTATAGTTAACAATAATGTATTATACAGTCTCAAATAGCTAGAAAAAGGATACTGAATGTTTCCAACACAAAGAAATGATCCACGTTTGAAATGATGGATATGCTAATTACCCTGATCTGATCACTATACATTACATGTATCAAAACATCACTACGGGAAGTTCCAAGATGGCCGAATAGGAACAGCTCCAGTCTACAGCTCCCAGCATGAGTGACACAGAAGACAGGTGATTTCTGCATTTCCAAATGAGGTACCAGGTTCATCTCACAGGGGCTTGTCAGACAGTGGGTGCAGCCCATGGAGCAGGGCAGGGCATCACCTCACCTGGGAATTGCAAGGGGTTGGGGAATTCCTTTTCCTAGCCAAGGGGAGCCGTGACAGACGGTACCTGGAAAATCAGGACACTCCCACCCTAATAGTGAGCTTTTCCAACGGTCTTAGCAAATGGCACACCAGGAGATTATATCCCGCACCTGGCTCAGAAGGTCCCATGCCCACGGAGCCTCACTCACTGCTAGCACAGCAGTCTGAGATTGAACTTCAAGGTGGTAGTAAGGCTCAGGGAGGGGCACCTGCCATTGCTGAGGCTTGAGCAGGCAAACAAAGTGGCTGGGAAGCTCGAACTGGGTGGAGTGCACCACAGTTCAAGGAGGCCTGCCTGCCTCTGTAGACTCCACCTCTGGGGGCAAGGCACAGCTGAACAAAAGGCAGCAGAAACTTCTGCAGACTTAAACGTCCCTGTCTGACAGCTTTGAAGAGAGTAGTGGTTCTCCCAGCATGGAGTTTGAGATCTGAGAACGGACAGACTGCCTCCTCAAGTGGGTCCCTGACCCCCAAGTAGCCTAACTGGGAGACACCCCCCAGTAGGCACTGACTGACACCTCATACAGCCAGGTGCCCCTCTGAGATGAAGCTTCCAAAGGAAGAATCAGGCAACAACATTTGTCGTTCTGCAATATTTGCTGTTCTGCAGCCTCTGCTGGTGATACCCAGGTAAACAAGGTCTGGAGTGGACCTCCAGCAAACTCCAACAGATCTGCAGCTGAGGGTCCTGACTGTTAGAAGGAAAACTAACAAAGAGAAAGGACATCCACACCAAAATCCCATCTGTACATCACCATCATCAAAGACCAAAGGTAGATAAAACCACAAAGATTGGGAGAAACCAGAGCAGAAAAGCTGAAAATTCTAAAAATCAGAGTGCCTCTTCTGCTCCAAAGGAACGCAGCTCTTCACCAGCAATGGAACAAAGCTGGAGGGAGAGTGACTTTGATGAGTTGAGAGAAGAAGGCTTCAGACAATCGGTAATAACAAACTTCTCCGAGCTAAAGGAGGATGTTCGAACCCATTGCAAAGAAGCTAAAAACCTTGAAAAAAGATTAGACAAATGGCCAACTAGAATAAACAGTGGAGAGAAGACCTTAAATGACCTGATGGAGCTGAAAACCAAGGCACAAGAACTATGTGACACATGCACAAGCTTCAGTAGCCGATTTGATCAAGTGGAAGAAAGGGTATCAGTGATTAAAGATCAAACGAATGACATGAAGTGAGAAGAGAAGTTTAGAGAAAAAAAAGAGAAAAAAGAAACAATCAAAACCTCCAAGAAATATGGGACTATGTGAAAAGACCAAATGTACATCTGCTTGGTATACCTGAAAGTGACAGGGAGAATGGAACCAAGTTTGAAAACAGTCTTCAGGATATTATCCAGGAGAATTTCCCCAACCTAGCAAGGCAGGCCAACATTCAAATTCAGGAAATACAAAGAACTCCACAAAGATACTCCTTGAGAAGAGCAACTCCAAGACACATAATTGTCAGATTCACTAAAGTTGAAATGAAGGAAAAAATGTTAAGGGCAGCCAGAGAGAAAGGTCAGGTTACCAACAAAGGGAAGCCCATTAGACTAACAGTGGATCTCTCAGCAGAAACTCTGCAAGCCAGAAGAGACTGGGGGCCAATATTCAACATTCTTAAAGAAAATAATTTTCAACTCAAAATTTCATATCCAGCCAAACTCAGCTTCATAGTAAAGGAGAAATAAAATCCTTTACAGAAAAGCGAATGCTGAGAGATTTTTGTCACCACCAGGCCTGCCCTACAAGAGCTCCTGAAGGAAGCACTAAACATGGAAAGGAACAACCGATACCAGCCAGTGCAAAAACATGCCAAAATGTAAAGACCATCGATGCTAGGAAGAAACTGCATCAACTAACGAGCAAAATAACCAGCTAACAACATAATGACAGGATCAAGTTCACACATAACAATATTAACCTTAAATGTAAATGGGCTAAATGCTCCAATTAAAAGACACAGACTGGCAAATTGGATAAAGAGTCAAGACCCATCAGTGTGCTATATTCAGAAGACCCATCTCACGTGCAGAGACACACATAGGCTCAAAATAAAGGAATGGAGGAAGATCTACCAAGCAAATGGAAAACAAAAAAGCAGAGGTTGCAATGCTAGTCATTAATAAAACAGACGTTAAACCAACAAAGATCAAAAGAGACAAAGAAGGCCATTACATAATGGAAAAGGGATCAATTCAACAAGAAGAGCTAACTATCCTAAATATATATGCACCCAATACAGGAGCACCCAGATTCACAAAGCAAGCCCTTAGAAAACTAAAAAGAGACTTAGACTCCCACACTATAATAATGGGAGAATTTAAGATCCCACTGTAATATTAGACAGATCAACGAGACAGAAAGTTAACAAGGATATCCAGGACTTGAACTCAGCTCTGCATCAAGCGGACCTAATAGACATCTACAGAACTCTCCATCCCAAATAAACAGAATATACATTCTTCTCAACACCACATCACACTTATTCCAAAATTGACCACATAGTTGGAAGTAAAGTACTCCTCAGCAAATGTAAAAGAACAGAAAGCATAACAAACTGTCTCTCAGACCACAGTGCAATCAAACTAGAACTCAGGATTAAGAAACTCATTCAAAACCACTCAGCTACATGGAAACTGAACAACCTACTCCTGAATAACTACTGGGTACATAACGAAATGAAGGCAAAAATAAAGACGTTCTTTGAAATGAGAACAAAGACACAACATACCAGAATCTCTGG
>NW_012119154.1:6791882-6792989 GCF_000951035.1 Colobus angolensis palliatus | reverse complement strand
GATTCACAGCCAAATTCAACCAGAGGTACAAAGAGGAGCTGGTACCATTCCTCCTGAAACTATTCCAATCAATAGAAAAAGAGGGAATCCTCTCTAACTCATTTTATGAGGCCAACATCATCCTGATACCAAAGCCTACCAGAGACACAACATAAAAAAGAAGAGAATTTTAGACCAATATCCCTGATGAACATCAATGAAAAAATCCTCAATAAAATACTGGCAAACTAAATCCAGCAGCACATCAAAAGGCTTATCCACCACGATCCAGTCAGCTTCATCCCTGGAATGCAAGGCTGGTTCAACATACACAAATCAGAAAATGTAATCCATCATATAAACAGAACCAAAGACAAAAACCACATGATTATCTCAACAGATGCAGAAAAGGCCTTCAACAAAATTCAACAGCCTTCATGCCAAAAACTCTCAATAAACTAGGCATTGATGGGATGTATCTCAAAATAATAAGGACTCTTTATGACAAACCCACAGCCAACATCATACTGAATGGGCAAAAACTGGAAGCATTCCCTTTGAAAACTGGCACAAGACAGGGATGGCCTCTCTCACCACTCCTATTCAACAGAGTGTTAGAACTGCTGGCCAGGGCAATCAGGCAGGAGACAGAAATAAAGGGTATTCAGTTAGGAGAAGAGGAAGTCAAATTGTCCCTGTTTGCAGATGACATGATTATATATTTGGAAAACCCCATCATCTCAGCCCAAAATCTCTTTAAGCTGATACGCAACTTCAGCAAAGTCTCAGGATACAAAATCAATGTGCAAAAATCACAAGCAATCCTATACACCAAGAACAGACAAACAGAGAGCCAAATCATGAGTGAACTCCCATTCACAATTGCTTCAAAGAGAAGAAAATACTTACGAATCCAACTTACAGGGGATGTGAAGGACCTCTTCAAGGAGAACTACAAACCACTGCTCAACAAAATAAAAGAAGGCACAAACAAATGGGAGAATATTCCGTGCTCATGGATAGGAAGAATCAATATCATGAAAATGACCATACTGCCCAAGGTAATTTATAGATTCAATGCCATCCCCATCAAGCTACCAATGACTTTCTTCACAGAATTGGAAAAAA
>NW_012119154.1:6772055-6790625 GCF_000951035.1 Colobus angolensis palliatus | reverse complement strand
GTATGTTTATTGTGGCACTATTCACAATAGCAAAGACTTGGAACCAACCCAATTGTCCATCAGTGATAGACTGGATTAAGAAAATGTGGCACATATACACGATGGAATACTATGTAACCATAAAAAGGATGAGTTCATGCCCTTTGTAGGAACATGGATGAAGCTGGAAACCATCATTCTGAGCAAACTATCACAAGGGCAGAAAACCAAACACTGAATGTTCTCACTCATAGGTGAGAATTAAACAATGAGACATAGGGTGGGGAACATCACACACCAGGACTTGTCGTGGGGTGGGGGAAGGAGGGAGGGATAGTATTAGGAGATATACCTAATGTAAATGACGAGTTAATGGGTGCAGCACACCAATATGGCACATGCATACATATGTAACAAACCCACACATTGTGCACATGTACCCTAGAACTTAAAGTATAATAATTTAAAAAAATGAAAAAAAGAGTGAAACTCTGTCTGAAAAAAAAATACAACAAAAAATTTAAAAATTTTTGAATAAAAAAGAAAGTAAATGCATTTGTGTGCTAACAGCCCTAGTGTGGATGCAAAATACAGCTGTATTTTCATATATTAATAGATTATTGATATCTAATATGGCACAAGTGGACTGGAAATGGGAGACAACTTGAATGGTGAGGGGAGATGGAAGATAAGTGTATGGTCTAAGGGCTGGTAGAGGCAGAGGAGGTATGAAGGAAGAGCAAGACATGAAAAAATTGACTAATCTGAAAACCACCAAACCCAAATCATTCATCAAAGAAACATGTTATTGCTTTCCTGAGCTAAAAATGGGAAGAAATGGTTCTTTTTGTGCTTCCCTCATCTCAAAGTCCTTTGCCTGTCACATACCGTTTTGCTGAATGGTGCCCATGCCTGGGTCACAGAAGAAGAAAGTTTTGTTCTGAGACCTTCATAAGCTTAAGGTTCCTTATTAATTTACACTTCCTCATAGACTCTCCTATGTCCTATGAGGTTTGAGAGCTACCAGAAGGGCCATCTTATCCATCCCACAATGAGATGCTCCAATCCCCCTTCCCCAGTATAAGGTCCCCAGCATAAGGCTACCTCCAGAGGTGACCTGCTGTTTTCAGACAGCTTCCACTCTAAGCCTCTGCCTGGCTCCACAACCACTTCTCTTTCCACACCCCACCCCAGTCACAGTGAAGCCAGAGGCTGACTTGGTGGGGGTGGTTGATGCAGGGTGCCACCTTTTAGAACTTTATAATTCACTTGCTCCAGGGCTTTCTCATTATAGTGTTAAATATACGACTTTAAATAACCTACTGTCAATTTTGCCTCTTTTAGGGAAATAAGCTCAAATGGGCTACCATTCCCCCAGCTCTCCCCCACACCAGCCACCACAGATATCTCAGAACCCAGGGATAGAAGGACTTTGCCTTCCCACCAAAGCATGTTAATGCCTTCTCAATCACCGTAATACCTGTGCATGCACTCTGACACTCCAAGCCATGCTCTTACCCCACTCACTGGCAGGAGAGCATTGAGCCTTCCTACTCTTCCACAGGGGAGAGGGAGAATCCACTGCATTCCAATAAAGGAGCAGCTCCAAACCCATGCTGCATTCCCCTTTCCTCCCCTAGATTCTCTTAACCTTACCCAAAGAATTCTAATGCTCCAGCCTGATTTTTACCTTTGAATTATGTCACCATTGAGTGTTTTATAGAATGGCCCCCAGAATAAAATAAACATGATGCCCTAGATATGAAAAAAAAAAAATCACTACGTAGTCCAGGAATATGTACAATTGTTAGATGTCAATTAAAAATAAAATTAAACAGATAAAAATTAAAAAGGAAAGGAAAGTATAAAAAACTAAACAGACACCAGAATCACTATGCTGGGTTGACTTGCAGTTAGGAAGTTTATTCTATGCTGATTCGTCCTTCTCTATTACCTCAACAGTTCTCGATAATTAAAGTGCAAAATATACAGCATTTCAAAACAGGAGGCAATGCCATCTACGATTTAAAAGCAAAATGCACATGTGCATTCACACACAAATACAAAAGACACTGCCAGCCCTTGGCTACTAACAGAGACGAAAATCTCTAAATGATCTACTGCCAGGCTTGATCACGCTGATTTGTTTCTGATCCGAGTGGAAGGAAAGCAGAGACTCTGCAGTAAGATTGAAAGTACTGCTCGGTTTGACAGAGGGAAATATGATTAGAATGCACTGAGGCGGAAATAATGACTCGCCTCTCCCCAGGACCAGCCCGCCCTCCTGCCTGTACCCACAACAAGCCTTGCATTGCTAACGGCAGGGTGTTAGGAGGCTGGTACCATCTCAAATCCATCCTGGCTCATCATACAATCAGATAATATAAAACCTGAAAAGCCCAAATGCTTCCGGAAGAATGGCACAGGCAGGCACGCAGCACAAACATACCCATGCCTCCAGTAATGGTAAGGAATTTTCTCATTAGGTCAGGTTCCCTAGAAGAAGAGCCTGGGAGAGAGATCTAGGTGTGTGTATAGTTTATTCAGAGGACGCTCTTAGAACCCATAGGGAGTAAGGAAAGCAGAGAGGTCAATGGAAGGAAGTATGCCTTCCAGCTGCCCTGCCCTCTCTCTGGTATCTGAGGCAAGCTCCATCCTGATCCCACAGAAAGTTCTAGAGCATGAATTGTACCACAGTCAATCACTGACTGCAGACTATTCCCTAGTAGGGTGGATGGTGGGCATGTTCTTTTATCTAGGAAGCAAAGTAGCTATGTCAGCATAGAGTAGTTCTCCAAAAAAGGAAGCAGTGCTAGCCATTAGGAGCCAACACTTAGAGCAGCTGGGAAAACTGGATACTTGTTCAGTCAAGGGCATCTGAGCTGGGCACCAGTAGACCAGGCCTACCATCTGGGAGGTGAGGAGGCCTCTGCCCAGCTGCCCACCGTCTGGGACGTGAGGAGCGCCTCTGTCCGGCCGCCCCACTGTCTGGAAGTGAGGAGGCCTCTGCCTGGCCGTCTACCACCTGGGAAGTGAGGAGGCCTCTGCCCGGCCACCACGGGGTCTGGGAAGTGAGGAGGCCTCTGCCTGGCCGCCCACTGTCTGGGAAGTGAGGAGCGCCTCTGTACCGCCGCCCCACTGTCTGGAAGTGAGGAGGCCTCCGCCTGGCCGCCCACTGTCTGGGAAGTGAGGAGCGCCTCTGTACGGCCGCCCCACTGTCTGGAAGTGAGGAGGCCTCCGCCTGGCCGCCCACCATCTAGGAAGTGAGGAGGCCTCTGTCCGGCCACCGGGGGATCTGGGAAGTGAGGAGGCCTCTGCCTGGCCGCCCACTGTCTGGGAAGTGAGGAGCGCCTCTGCCCGGCCACCGCCCCCTCTGGGAAGTGAGGAGCGCCTCTGCCCAGCTGCTATGCAACCCTCCAAGTGTGAAGTGACAGCCTTGTGTGTGATCTTTCTGCCCTTCCCAAGTTTGCATTTTCAACATTAAAGTTTATTTTTTAATTAAAAAATAAATAAATAGATAAATAAAATAAAAATCACCTTCTCAGCAATGATTTCCCTTGTCACCCCAGGCTCTCCCCTACCCAGCATTCCATATCCCCCTGTCCTGATTTAACAATTTTATCTTTAGTACTTTTCATTCTCTAAAATATTATATATTATATTACATTACATATATACTTATATTCTTGCTTATCATCTGTATCTCCCAATAGAATATAAGTTTTATGAGAGTGGGGATCTTTGAGTTCTTTTTCCTCCCATTACTATAATCCTAGTGCCTGGAACAGTGCCTGGCACAAAGAAAGCACTCAATAAATGTTGGCTGAGAAAAGTATGAATGAGTTAATATATAAATATATTTATACATACATATATATAATATTTGGATAAGCTATCGGTGAATTTATAAATGTTTCTTATCTTCTTAGTTTAACTGTCACTTTTGGAATTTTTCTAAATTTTCTACAATCTACTTTTATTACATATATAAATTCTATGTTTGTTTATTAAATCTTTTAAAGTCTCCCTTTCCAGAAGACCTCACCTTCTGAGACTTTCATTGGTTAGCCAGAAAATTCTACTCCCAAAACAGTCGCTGTGCCCTGCCAAATAGCAGATGAGCCTGGTTTACCTTAAGCTCTAGGGAATTCCAAATCCTTTGCACCCCTTTAGCCTCCTTAGTCCTAAGATGCCTGTAGAACTAGATTGCCAGATAAAACACAAGATGCCCGGTTAAACTGAAATTTCAGATGAACAAAAAATAATTATTTGGTGTAAGTATATCCCAAATATAGCATAGGACATATTTATACGAAAAAATTTTTTCATTGTTTATCCGAAATTCGCATATAACTGGGTATCTTGAATTTCATTTGTTCAGTCTGGCAAGTCTATTGTGGACTAAACTCTCTCCTTGGAGCAAGCCATGAAAAGTCTCTTCATACTCCATTACTTAAGGGAACAGTGAAGGGCTACAGGATCCTGCTGCTCCTTTCCTCACCCCTGGAAATGCACAGCATATCTCAGAAGGCTACAGGCTTTGCTCACTTGGACAACATGCTCACATTCTTGCATGTAGACTTTATTATTTTGCTTAGACTCTTCTTTCCACTCACCTCTACTTCCCACCTCCCATCATCTTTTAGCTTCAGCATGTCCTGCAAGACTCATTGTCTCTCTGTGGAAACCTTCCCTGGAAAACACACACACACACACACACACAAAGAGAGACAAACTGAGTTAAATTCTTCCCTTCATGCGTGAAAACAACCATCCTAGCAGTTACTACCCTCAGATGGGAAGCATCTGTAGGTGCACCTGTCTTCCCTACCAGGCACCAAATCCTTGGAGTAGGACTGTGTTTGTTCATCACTCTATTTCTAGCATTCTATCTAGTACATAGATTTCAAAAGGTGTTTGATAAATAAGTAAATGAATGAATGCACAGTAACTTTTCAGAGGAAGACATTTCCAAATCTTTGGGAAGCAATCAAGGTCAGTTTTGGACTTGTAGGGAAGGGAGGAATACTTACATGTACTGGCTCTAGAAGTCTCTCTCCCTCAGGACAAGTCAGTAACCTTTCAATCAGAAAGAACGTAATTTGCTAATCATTCAAACAGATCCTCACATTGCAGCTACCCAGGGTCTAGTGAACCACTTGGCAGACAGCCTAGGACTTGGGTTAATTGTCCATGGCCAGTCAGGTTGTGGACCTGAGACCACACCACCAACCCTGGCCACACCTATTTGCCAGCAGCTTTGCCAAGGCCCCCCAGCACTGGTCTTGAACTACATGCGGTTTTTCTTCCTCTATTTCACAGGTTCCACAATGCACACTACTAATTTTAGTTTAACTTAATGCCCATTAAATTAGGAGACAAATCCAGCTCTTCACTCAGGCTCCTCTCAATTCCCAGCCCTAGAGGATGCCTCTTTGTTGGATGATAACCTGGATCTCCCTCCTAATTGCTGCATGAGTCCTGAGCACCTGTTCTTTATGCTATTTCATGAAACATTCTCCCATTAAAGCCTAGGAGACCGATGAAAAACAAAGCCCATGTGCAAGTAGAGAATTATATATTCAACAGTAATAGCAATACTAGGTCACAGGATGGGTCGTTAAATCACTGAATATACACCTCCGGTGCAAAAAAAAAGGCACACTCCTGAAACATTTATGGCTGAGATTTAAAGCTACTGGAATTGAGACATTCAGAGGTAAGGGTCTCAGAACAGCTTTCCGCCTGGCTCTGAGGCCTCAGCTGAGAGCCAGGGAAGGCAGTTTTCATCACTCTCTAGGTAATACCTAGGAAAGAAATTTGTCTTGAGATGCTAGAGCAATCTGTGTGGCTTCAAGGTGAGGCTAGGAAATGCAAAGAACATTTCAATGAATATATTTACTTCCTCTTCTAAACTTTGAATAATAATTGTAATCTGAAGAGAAGAGGAAAGGCCTACTTAACAGCAAAACAAAACTTCTGTCTTCTTCTGTGTCTTCACTGTGTCTGCAATGTGGCATCAGTAAAATGGCCTTAATGCTCAACATGGCTCCCATTCAAATTGAGAGAGCAATTCTGCACTCTCATTAGGTGAAAAGTTGGCCCCCCAGATTAAGCTACATGACAACCATACTTCCCGTCATCATTCCCCTATCACCACAACCACCTGGCAATGCTCTGCCATCCGTTTTGCCTTGGCACAGTGTGCCTTTGTCTTTTCACTAGCTAACACGTGTAAGTACAAAATTTATTTGCTGTAAGATGCAGGACAAGAGAAGGTAAATTCAAGCAATACCACTGATGGCCACATGTCTGGCAAAGCCCTCCAGGGCTAGAGTGTGCCAAAGACAGACAAGCTCCTGTAGGAGGAAACAAAAGGAACTTCAGACCTCTGACTATAAACCAAAAGCTTCTGCTGTCCCACAGTAATCCCACCTGATAGGCATGGATGGACCAGGGCTAAAATTAGTGTGAAAATGACAAAGAAATCAATAAGAGAGGGTTGCTTCATTTTCTTACCCATGTCTTGTTCAGAATATGCAGTGGGAGAGCCTGGTTGGGAGCAGCCCAAGCCCTGGCTCTCCACACTGTTTGGTCACGAGGACACCAGTAAAGCTCCTAAGGACCTCTAGTTGTATGAGTTCTTCCTTTTCTCTTCTCCATATGACCTTTGAGACCCCAAAAAGTCACAGATACTAAATAGGGTTGCGGTACCATTCATCCTTATTTGCGGATCTTGGGAGGAAGAGCTTTCAAGCCATTTCCTGCCTTAAAATTGGAGATCTCCAGCCATTCTTGAATATTTCAAACCAGACGCAGGTTAAGTGCCTACTCATGGAAGCTTCCTTTTCCAGTGAGAGCGAAATGGAAGACTGGTGTACTGAGCTGAGCAATGTAAACCTCCACAAATGACTCAACCCTGGAAAGCCAAAGACAATTCAGGCAGAGGCTTTTTTTCACCCCCAGTCCAATTAACTATAAAATTACTTGAAATCTCCATTTTACTTTCTACTCTGATATGTGCTCTTTTTGCTCAAGGTTTCAGGGAGAGAGGGTCAGTTTTCTCACATTATTAGGCTGTGCCCTTTGGATGTCAGAATTTCCAGAGGTGAGAAATGACAACTGTTCCCTTATCCTCTAATAACCCCCTGCATCCCACACTTCTCCCTCACACTCAGCAGAGACCAAGACATGCAATTTACTCCTTCAGTCAACCAGGAAAATATTGTGTGGCTGCCTGGAAAGTGGGGCATGGGGAGGTGATAGTCGTCGAGCACTAACAATATGCCAATCACTGTGCTGGTACCTTTACTGCTTTAACTTACTAAATCTCACAACAATGCCAAAAAGTAAGACTTATTGCCCCACTTTACAGATGAGAAAATTGTATTCAAGTGTCCCATCTCCCTCCCACTGACAGTGGTGGAACTGGATGGTGGTCTGAAGCAGCCAGTGCTGGGGGCGAAGAGACCTCCTCCTGGATGACTTACAAACTGTATTGTGATTTTCTAAAACTCACTTAAACTCCCTGTTGGAGCTATTAATATCATCAGTTCTCCTAAACTGGAATAATTTCGTCTGTTCATCCTTTCCCCTTTTCCTGTTTCCTTGTCCTGTGGTGCTGCAGAATTAGATAATGTCTACAAAGCTCTCTGAGTTCCTTGAAGGGAAGTTTTGATAAACACAAGTTATTAACCTTCATAGCACCCAGAGTTTTCAATGAAGAAGCTATAAAAATTATCATAAAGTCCTGCTGGGGTTTGATAATGAACAGAAGATTTACTAATTCTTCAAACACTTCCTTTTCTTCCCAAGAGCAAAGGCGAACCCCTCCAGCTAGAAGAGGCTCTATTTCCAATGCCAGTCCCTGGCTCTTCTGTCTTCTGATGTAAGGGAAGGTCAAGTGACTCTTTCCAGAGCCTTCTGCTGTGGCTTCATGGAAATTCTGAACAGCAGGTGCCTGAGGCTTCTGAACAATGCAGCCACATCATTCTCTGGCTCTCATTCCCCAGGTGCAGCTGAAACAGTGATGTGACAATGCCTGCCAGGAAAGAAGGTGCCACTGCTGAGAAGTCAAGACCCAGAAATTCAGTATTCAAGAGGGGTCTCATTCCTCACCACCCTGGCTCTCCTCACACAGACAGTATGATTATCATGGGTCAGAGAAAGACCTAGTTTTGTCCACCAAAGCAACACAGGCAAGTGGAAATCCAGCTGTGCCTCTCCTGAGGCTGTGCTGTGAGTGGGAGAGGGGAAGAGAAGGGAAGGGGAGAGCTAATGGAGATGCTCCACCTCCTAGGCTGGGTCTGGATTACTCAAATGCTGACCCAGAAGCAGAAATGGAAGAGAAGGGCATGACTCAATGGCAAAGTCATCTCACTATCGATGACCTCTACCATATTCCTTGCCTTAGCCTTTAGCTTTGCTTTGGGTTCGCATTGCACCAACATGGACAGTGGTTATTGGACATAACCATAACCAGCCCCGTGCTCAGCTAGCCTAGTGATCAGGTACCAGTGGTGGCCACAGAAGAGCCTGGCTACCTCCCCTGCCTTCTAGGTTCTGTTAAGCAGCTGCAATAATCAACTGAAGGTGGGGGTGTGAAGGAAGGCACCTATCACCACATTAGACTAGATGGATCTTGCCTACCAGCACTACCAGCCAAAAATCTTATTTGTATAGAACCTATCTGCCCTTTTGGGAAGAATGGCAAAGTGCAATTTTTGAGACTAGTAGGTGAATTCCAGAACACCAGAACAGAGAATCCTGAGAAAACAGAAAGAACAAAGATGCTTCCTGCCTGTGGAAAAAAAGAAACTTCTCTGGAGAAAGAGGAGATCTGAACTGAGGAGGCTGCACTCTTTTCTGAAGCATTTGTTTGAGGTTGGCAGAGCTGACCACTTTTGAGAGCAATGTTTGTAAATGCTCCAACCCCCTCTCAGAGCAACTTGGCCTAAATTCCTCGAGAGAGAGGAAGCTATAAAAAATATCTAAGGTGGGCATGGTGGTTTACACCTGTAATCCCAGTGCTTTTGGAGGCCAAGGTGGGAGAATCACTTGAGCTCGGTGAAACCTCTTCTCTACAAAATATACAAAAGTCAGCCAGGTAAGGTGAGTGCCTGTGGTCCAGCTACTCAGAAGGCTGAGGCAGGACTATTGCTCGAATCCAGGAGGCAGAGGTTGCAGTGAGTCAAGATTGCACCACTGCACTCCAGCCTGGGCACTCAAGTGAGACCCTGCTTCAAAAAAAATTCTAAAGATCTAAGTCTTTTCCTTTAGAAGCTACAAAACTTAAGGGAAGCAAATCCTTTCCCAATTAGATACCAACTAGACTTTCCATAGTTTCCTAAATGGGGTCCCCAGGTCCTGTCACAGAGATTTTCCCATGGAGTGGCTATAGGAAAGCTTTATTAGTCTCCGCCAAAAATGCAGGTGCTTTAGAGATAGAAGGAAGTGGGGAACACCCAGCTATTTTACCTGAGAAGGCTGCAGAATCAAAGATCATTGTTGCTAACCTTATGTTTTGCTAACATGGGTTGTGCTATGTGACTTCAAACACAAACAACTTATTTTCACTACCATTGTGATTATTATTCATCCTTGCCTAGGCATGCTAAATTCCAAGAATTTTAGAATCACACAGATGTGATTTCAGTGCTTATCTGGCCTTTAGCAAGGTGATTCGCCTCAGTTTCTTCACCCATAAAACGGGGGGTGGGGGTTAGTAATAGCACCTATTTATAGGGACATTGTGAAGTTTGGCTTTGTGAAGTTTGGCTTTGTTAATTACACATAAACAGCCCAACACAGTGCCTGACACATGGCAAGCACTCAATAAAGGGTAGTAGCTCTAATTAGTGACTAAGCAATAAGTGAGACAATAGTAACAGGATAAAAGAGACCTGGAGGTGGAAGAGAGATGGAAAGCTGAGACTTTCCTTCTCCCGGTGAGGAGGGCAGCCCTTCTCCGTGCTGCACGAACAGCCCCAAACTAAGAGAGCATATTCAAGACTTCTTGGCAGAACAACCTGCTTTAATCAAGGCGGCCCCCTTCTGAGCACCCTCATCTGCAGGACATTTCTCTGAATATGTGAAGGTTTTCTTTATTGGAGGTTGAGAAAAATGGGCTTTAAGGTAGAAAGAAAAGGATGACCCAAAGTCACAAAATATAGCAGCCTAGCTATGTGGAAGATGAGCCGGGCCAGGACAGAGAGGGTTAAGGAGGAGGAGAAGTAAGGCTGCCTTGCAAAAAGACCTTGAACTTCAGGCAGAAGTCTTGGACCAGCTACAGTGGGTCATGGGAGGCCCCTGCTGGTGTCCAGGCTTTGGACCGCCTGTATTCGCCAATGGACAATGATGCACAGCCTGGGACAGAAGGACTCACCTCTATGGCACCAACGCTCCATCCTCTCTTGGGCCCTCCTGACAGTGGGTGGAGCCCTTGGAACACTGCCTACCTGAGCTGCAACTCATCCAGGCACAGGAGGACCCCCAGGAGGCTGTGAGAGTCCAAGGCCACAAGGTCTGCTCCTAGCAGAAGTCTCATACATCTGAAAATCCTGAAGTGGTAGTTTGTTCCAAAAAGGCTTGCCAAAATGCCTTTTCTGAAATACCAGTCCAGAGAGTGGGCCTATGCACTTCTTCCTTAACTACACAGTGTACCTTGAAACCCCCACTCCTGGAAAAGAAGCCCATTTTTCTCAACCTCCAATAAAGAAAACCTTCACATATTCAGAGAAATGTCCTGCAGATGAGGGTGCTCAGAAGGGGGCCGCCTTGATTAAAGCAGGTTGTTCTGCCAAGAAGTCTTGAATATGCTCTCTTAGTTTGGGGCTGTTAGTGCAGCACGGAGGCAGCAGGCGACATGAATTGCCTTTTATCTAATTGGAAAACTCCCACCGAGTTTAGAAGTACTCATTTAGACAGGCAGATCAATAAAAGAAATGGGGAGCGGAAGGCCGTGGAGATGTTATGGAGACGAGCTGGTCCTCTATACATCTGCTTAATAAAGATTAACTCATCTTGGTTGTAGTAGAAACCCGGAACACCCTCTTGGCTCCAGGCTGTAAGCAGGTTCCATTTGTTTTTAATGTGCAGACATTTCTGAGGAGGGATGGGAGAGAGACCCTTCCTTTGTCTTCTCTTTATCTGGATTCAAGTGCTCTGGTGAAAGGGAGGGGAAAGAGGGGAAGAGGGGCCTTAGAAAAAAACTGTTTCTAGCATCTTCCCCAAATGATATTCCTTTGACCCAGACAAAAGTGAAAGGGAACAAAAATATAGTGATCCACAGAGAAAGGGCAGAAAATGGGAAAGAGAGACACCTGAGGAGAGATGTAAGTCTCCCTTGTCATGGCATATCATTTTACTGTGTATAAGTCACACTACACAATAGCAAACACTTCATGAGCTCCTGTTTTAAAAACTCCATCGAAACCCTTTTTTCTCCCTATCTCTCTTGTTCATCGTTGAGTTAGGGGCTCTAAAATCTTTTCCATATTCCCACATCACCACCCTCACAAGCTTTTATCCATCCTTGTCCTTGTCATTGTCCCAGCTCTCTCCCAACTCCGCATTCTACACACAGGAGCTTGAACGGTTGAGCCCACCTCTCACTTCAAACGTAAGCTTTTGTTCCAGGCCATAGCATCAAAGCTGATTCCCTTCAAAAGAAAAAAAACCCTCTGTGGCTATAGGTCCAGAAATAGAAGTGGTGTGAGCCTGTGTGTGTGTGTGTGTGTGTGTGTGTGCGCCTATGTGTGCATGTACCTGAGGCAGGCTGGGGGTGGGGTGGGATTCATTTACACTGGAGAAATTTTGAGAAATCTGGGAACCCTGCTTTTGATTTCTGTGTCTCTTCTTTGACTCCTGCAGAAGTTCCTCTCTTGGCAAGGGCTGCAGGAGGGAAACTGCTGGCACTCGGCTTTAATAAAGGCCTTTTCTCTTGCACAGTCCTGTGGCGAAGGCACCGACTCATACCTGGGCCATGGGTCGGTTGCCATGGAAATGACTGCAGAGTCACAAATAAGGCAGTATTATGTTTTCTCAGCAGGACCAGATACAAGCTAGAAGCTAGAGGGAGAAAAAGGAAGAGGAGGAAGAAACAGAGTCAGAGGCAACACCAGAAAGAGAGAGACGGCCAAAAAAGAACAGAAATAACTTCTATAAATAGAGGGCCAGAAAGGAAGCACAAATAAAAGAATGGGGTGTTGTTTGGAAGAAAGCAAATTTCAGACAGGGTGAGACAAGAGAAGGGAAAACAGTGTTGTTTTCTTTGAGGCACTTCTTTCATTTTCAAAGAGGGAAGGAGGGAAACCCATTCCAAAGGGACCCCTTTGCACCTCCCAGCCTTCTACTGGCTTTTTCTCTCCTATCTTATTGTGTAATGGTGCCAAAAGCCCATGGTGGAAGGGTTGGGAATGGGAAGAATACGGAGTGGTGCAGGAGGCAAGGCAGGGTAGGAGGCAAGCCAAGCCCCAGGATGCAGAAAGGCTGTGCTCTGATTCTCAGCAGAAACTTGTAGCCCTTTTGTCCCTGGCTCCCTGACAAGTTTTATGCCAAACTTTCACCCTTCTAAAAGCCGTAAGCCCTTGAGGATTACTGGAACTGCTCTCAGCACCCCTATGAAGATTTTTCTCCCGAGTTAAATGTGGCTGGAGTACGAGAGGCCACATTGTCTTCCTGAGATCTTTTGTTGTTGTTGTTGTTCATTCAAAGCTTCATTGGTTTCTTTACTGCAGAAAAAAGTCTGATAATCAAGACCTAGATTCAGACTTCACAAACAAATACAAAGTACGAAGCTGATTTCAGCTCAACTATGAGGCTTTACATACAGTAAATAATACTAAAGTTCTGCCCTTTCCATCCTGTTTTTTTAATGGATGTGTATATATAGATTTCAATGTGCACAATGCTTTAGAACAACACATAAAAGTTTCCTGTGATCTCCCAATCCATTATCAAGATAATCAGATATTCAAAATTGTTACAGATTTCATATAATTTCTCTGAGCCTCATTCCTCTTATAGTGGCCACTACAACTACCTCTGCCTTAGCCTAGAGTCTAGACAAACTGAGCAGCTTCCTATGTAAGATGGTTTGAGTCACCCTGCAAGTCTTACCAATCTGAACTTTTATCCCCCAACAATTAACATCAGAGCCTAGAGCCCCATATTCCTGTTACCCTTTTCTGTCTTCAAAAGACTTATCTATTCAAAAAAGGTTTTAGGGCACAATACCCTAGTTTTTTAGTCTGAATATGTTTTCAGGTTAGCTAAGGAATAGCACTCGGGATGAATACACTCCAATGCACATAGTTGGGAACAGGATATTCACATCTGTCTCCTTGATGATGAAAAACATCTGATACAGAATCCAAATGTGTGATTCATTGGCCAGGCACTTTGGGGTCACCACAGGTGCTTGAGGGAAAGAAGACAAGAAAACACTCGAGATGAATGCACACTGTTATTGCCATAAGTTTTCTGCCTTTAACTCCTCCTGTCTGAAAACACCGTTCCAGTAAGTTGAGCTTGACCACCTGTCCCCTTGTCACTCAAAGTGCTGCTTCTGTGCCCTGGATGCAGGCCCTTGGTTGGTCTACCTCTTAATCTTCAACCACCGACTAATCTTAACCTTGGAAGAAAAAATCAAGGGAATGATACTATTCCTCCCTAACTTATTAAGCTGCTCACTCCTGGGCCTTCCCAAGATGGATACAGTCCCTAAGGAGGAGCAGCCCCAGACCTCCTCACAGTATCATTAGCATGAAAGCACCCGAGTTACCAAACAGGTGAAAGAGCTTGAGGCTCATTGCTCCTCTCCCTAAAGATTCCCTGATGTGGCAAAATGGCTCCAAACTACCCATGGTCCTAACCTGAATCTGTACTTCTTTTCCTCCAGTATGGAATGGGAAATGGAGGGGTGAGCCCTGAGTTAACTCAAGAGGCCAACTGCAGAGTCAGGGGAGGCATCCTGGGCAGGCAGCCAGCAGTCAGTCTAACCAAGGTCTCCCTAGGTCCCTGGAGTGATGGGAGAATAGAGAAACCACTTTTCTCATTGGGACTAATAATAATTTGGTTAACCAAAAACTTGTCTAAAGCAGAGAATCATAAAAATAAAAGTAGTACATAATACCCTAGTATAACATAAACATGCTATATTTCTGCTAACATTCATAGAGGGCCAAGGTATTTTCTTTGGACATTATAAAATTCATAAAAATTCTCCATCATCTTTCTTCAAGAGCCACTTTCATAATCCATCTGCAATTTCCAGCTTCCATTTCTTTAAAACAAAAGGAAAATGTAAGGACATTTATGAAGTAATCTGAGTGCAAAAACCTCCCATATTCCTTTATTTTTCCACATTTATAGTTGTCTCACCCACACCTAATTCAACAGCAATTTTTAGCAACTCACACTTATTTGAGTCTTTTCAAAGCATGCAATTTTGTTTTCATAGAAACAGCTCTCTTTTTATACTTAGTGTTCATTGGTTTATATAATATTTAATTAAATTACACAATTACATCAGTTAATCTAGTGAATTGGTTTAGTGGAGGTTGGTTAAGAGAGTTTCAACTGCTATTTTTTTCTCTGAAGGCAAGCTCTTAACGTTGAGAAGATTACCTGGAATTAACCTTTAAGACAAATCACATATTAAACATCAAAGTCAACTATCATAGATTGAGAACTGTTTATGCAAAAAATAAGAAAACAGTGTTTTGAGATACAAAAACAAAGGATAGAAGGTAAAACTTCTGGCATGACTGAAGGAGAAAGTCACCATATCCTCTTCCTGAAAACAATTCAAAAACTGGACAATATCAGCAAAATAGCCATTCAGGACCCTGGAAATTGACCAAAGGCTTACAACAAACTCAGAAGAATGTAGTCATGAAACACCATTGACTTTAAATAAGAACAGAAATTTGTAGTATATTTGTCTGGGGTTGCTCCCAAATTAAGTTAGCACAGTAGTTCTAACAGAACTACTTGGGACAGCCTGTGAATAACCAACAGCTTCATCGCCAGAAAAGGATGACTTGATTTGAAGCTAAAGGTAAACACCTGATACCCACTGAATGAGAAGTAGCAATTTCAGTGATGAGCAAACAGGGAAGGTCAGCCATTACAACAGTCTGAGGTTACCGTCCTATTTGGGGCAAGCATCAGACCAGAAGACTAGCCAGAAATTGAATAGGAAAATACAATAAATGAGACACTCATAAAGACACCTGATAAGTTTTCCATATAGTGTTGGTTAACCTGGAGCTGGCATGCATGTGCAAAGGAAATCAGAGAAAGCCTTATGAAAAGTCAAAGCCAGGGCAGAGTTTAAAACTGCCTAAACTTTGAATGCACTCTTGAAACCACAGATCCATCAGCACTGGGTGGAAGTCTTACTGGCTGAAGATGTATAAACACAACTTCCAGAAAATCACTGGATGGCCACTAAGCTATGCAGACACAAGGACAAGCCCTAGGAAGCCAGACTTTAAAATCAAAAATAAGAAACAGGCCAGGCGTGCTGGCTCATGCCTGTAATCCTAGCACTTTGGGAGGCCGAGGCAGGTGGATCATCTAAGGTCAGGAGTTCAAGACCAGCCTGGCTGACATGGTGAAACCCCATCCCTACTAAAATACAAAAATTACCCGGGCATGGTGGCACATGCCTGTAATCCTAGCTACTTGTGAGGCTGAGACGTGAGAATCGCTTGCACCAAAAGGCAGAGGTTGCAGTGATCCGAGATTGCGCTACTGCACTCCAGCCTGGATAACAGAGTGAGTCTCACTCTCAAATAAATAAATAAGAAATATATTTTGTTCAAGTGAGCAAAAATATCATCTGCCAAACACTACAAGGTAGACAGGTTTTATAGAAAGGTTACTAAACAAACAGAAACCCCAAGGAAGAAGAAAATCATAATTCTGATTCTGTAGCAAATTAGAATATTTGCTACAATATTTTACCTGAAATTTCTAGTTTTAACCAAAAAAAAATGAGACACAAAAACAAATAGAAAACTATGCCCTACATCAGGAGAAAAGCAGGCAATAAAAATTGTCTGTAAGTGTCCCCAGATGTTGGATTTAGCAGATAAAAATTACAAACTATTGTTATAAGTATGTTCAAAGAATAAAAAGAAATTACATTTAAAGAATTAAAGAAAAACATAACAACAATTGCCTAAAAATAGAGAATCTCAAAAAATAGAAAATATAAACAAGAACCAAACAAAAATTCTGGAAGTAAAAAGATAATAACAAATAAAAAATTCACTAGAGGGCTAAACATCAGATTTTAAGTGAAAGAAGAAAGAATAAACAAACTTAAAGAAAAATCCACTGAAATGATTCAACTTGAGGGAGAGAATAAAGACTGAGGAGAAATTGGCAAACCTCAGAGAAAATTGACAGGACATCATCAAGCACACCAGCATAGATGTGATGACAGTCCCTTTGGAAGGAAAACAAATAAAAAGGCAAAAAAGCACTTTTGATAAAATACGTTCAAAACTTCCCAAATTCAACTTAAAACAACCTACAAATCCAAGAAGTTCAATGAATGTCAAGTAGAATAAAAATAACGAGATTCATAGCTACATTACAGTCAAACTGTCAAAATTCAAAGACAAAATGTTGAAAGTAGCAATAAAAAACTAATTTAATTTCATATTTAAATTTCTGAAAAAAATAAAACTATCCTTCAAAAGAAACAGGTAAAATAGAGATTAATGACTTATTTTTAAAAAAAGAAAAATAAACACTAAGAAAATGTATTACAACTAGGTGTTCCCTACAAGAATTGCCTTAGGTAGTCTTCAGACTGTGAAATACCAGATAATGAACTGAAATCCACAGGAAGAAATAAAGACTACCAGAAGTAATAAATACCTGGGATAATATAAAAGATGCTATAAATATATTATTTTATATTTTTTCTCTTCTTATAAGATAGGCTATATAAAGTAATAAGCAGGTTACTATATTGATGTGATAAATATGATAATAATAGCACAAAGGAGAGGAGAGGAAAGGAGTTATAGTGAATTTATTATATTTAGTATTAATTTATTATATTTAGTATTAATCTAAAACAGATTACAATAAATTAAGAGGGATATTATAATCCTTAGAGCAACCATTAACAAAATAATTCAAACATTATAGAAAAGAAAAAGATCGATTAAATTGGTATGCTAAAAAATACGTATTAAACCAAAAGAAGGTAGTAAAGGAGGAATGAGGACAAAAAATGTGATATATACATAGAAAACTAGGGAGCCGCGGTGGCTCAGGCCGGTTGCCCTGGCACTCGGGGAGGCGAGGCCACACGTTCGAGGCCAACCTGGTCAACATTGATTGAAAAAAAAAAAAAGAAAACTAATAGCAAAATGGCAGACATAAATCCAACCATACCAATAATGCCACTAAATGTGAATACACTAAACAACCACACTCCAAAGGCAGAGATTATCAGACAAGATAAATAAGTAAAATCAAACTCTTCTGTCTACAAGAAACACACTTTATATTCAAAGACAGAGAAGGTTGAAAGTAAAAGGTTGGGAAAATAAATGCCATGCATAAAATAATCATAAGAGAGCAACAGTGGATATATTTTTAAAAAATAAAATAGAGTTACACAGAAAATATTATTAGAGACAACAAAAAATATTTTATAATGATAGAAGGGTCAATACATCAAGAAGACATAACAATTATAAGTGCCTCCAAGGCTAAAAAGAGAATCCTAAAATACATAAAGCAAAAACTAAGAGAATAGAAAAGAGAAATAGATAATTTTAAAATAAGAATCAAAACTACCAATATCTCACTCTTAATCACTGATAAGGCAATTCAATAGCAAGTGAAGATAAAGACAAATTAAACAATTTTATCACCCAATCTGACCTCACTGACATTTACAGGATACATCATTTAATGACAGCATAATATATACTCTGGTTACCTGACACATTTCCCAACACAAATTATATGCTAGATCATGAAACAAATCTCAATAAAATTTTAATTTAAAATTAAAATCATCCAAAGTACAATTCTGGATACAACAGAATTAAAGTAGAAATCAAAAAAAGAAAGAAATATGAGAAATCCCCAAATATTTGGAAATTAAACAACAGGTTTTCCTTTTTTTAAAATTAATATTGTTTTACATTTTATTATTTTTAATCATACTAAATTCTGAGATACATGTGCAGAACTTGCAGGTTTCTTACATAGGTATACATGTGCCATGGTGGTTTGCTGCACCCATCAACCCCTCATCTACATGAGGTATTCTCCTAATGCTACCCCTCCCCTAGCCCCCCATCCTCTGACAGGCCCCAGTGTGTAATGTTCCCCTCCCTGTGTCCATGTGTTTTCAGTGCTCAACTACCACTTAAGAGTGAGAACATGCAGTGTTTGGTTTTCTGTTCCTGTGTAAGTTTGCTGAGAATGATGGTTTCCAGCTTCCTCCATGTCCTTCCCTCCATGTCCACAAACCCATCGCTTTTTATGGCTGCATAGTACTCCATGGTGTATATGTGCCACATTTCCTTTATCTAGTCTATCATTGATGGA
>NW_012119154.1:6767343-6771915 GCF_000951035.1 Colobus angolensis palliatus | reverse complement strand
TTTTTGAGATGGAGTCTCACTCTGTCACCCAGGCTGGAGTGCAGTGGCATTATCTTGGCTCACTGCAACCTCCACCTCCTGGATTCAAGCAATTCTCCCACCTCAGCCTCCTGAGTAGTTGGGACTACAGGTGCATGCCACCACGCCTGCCTAATTTTTCATACTTTTAGTAGAGATGGGGTTTCACCGTGTTAGCCAGGATGGTCTCAATCTTCTGACCTCATGATCCACCCACCTAGGCTTCCCAAAGTCCTGGGATTACAGGTGGGAGCCACCGCACCCAGCCTGTTTCCTGACTTTTTAATGATCATCATTTTAACTGGTGTAAAATGGTATCTCATTGTGGTTTTAATTTGCATTTCTCTAATGACCACTGATGATGAGCTTTTTTTTTCATATGTTTGTTGGCTGCATAAATGTCTTCTTTTGAGAAGTGTCTGTTCATATCCCTTGCCTACTTTTTGATGGGGTTTTTTTTTTATTTGTAAGTTTATTTTTTTTTTCTTGTAAGTTTTTTTTCTTATAAGTTTTTTTTTCTTGTAAGTTTATTTTTTTGTTTGTTTTTGGTTTTTTTCTTGTAAGTTTATTTAAGTTCCTTGTAGATTCTGGATATTAGCCCTTTGTCAGATGGATAAATTGCAAAATTTTTCTCCCATTCTGTAGGTTGCCTGTTCACTCTGATGGTAGTTCGTTTTGCTGTGCAGAAGCTCTTTGGTTGAATTAGATCCCATTTGTCAATTTTGGCTTTTGTTGCTGTTTGCTTTGGGTGTTTTAGTCATGAAGCCTTTACCCATGCCTATGTGCTGAATGGTATTGCCTAGGTTTTCTTCTAGGAATTTGATGGTTTTAGGTCTTACATTTAAGTCTTTGTCCATCTTGAGTTAATTTTTGTACGAGGTGTAAGGGAGAGGTCCAGTTTCATTTTTCTGTATATGGCTAGCCAGTTTTCCCAGCACCATTTGTTAAATAGTGAATCCTTTCCTGATTGCTTGTTTTTGTCAGGTTTGTCAAAATCAGATGGTTGTAGGTGTGGAGTGTTATTTCTGAGGCCTCTATTCTATTCCATTGGTCTATATATCTGTTTTGGTACCAGTGTTACATGTTTTGGTTACTGTAGTCTTGTAGTATAGTTTGAAGTCAGATAGTGTGATGTCTTCAGCTTTGTTCTTTTTGCTTAGGATTGATTTGGCTATATGGGCTCTTTTTCGGTTCCACATGAAATGTAAAGTAGTTTTTTCTAATTTTGTGAAGGAAGTCAATGGTAGCTTGATGGCAATAGCATTGAATGTATAAATTACTGTGGGCAGTATGGCCATTTTCAAGATATTGATTCTTCCTATCCATGATCATGGAATGTTTTCTCATTTGTTTGTGTCCTCTCTGATTTCCTTGAGCAGTAGTTTGTAGTTCTCCTTGAAGAGGTCCTTCACATCCCCTGTAAGTTGGATTCCTAGGTATTTTATTCTCTTTGAAGCAATTGTGAATGGGAGTTCACTCATGATTTGGCTCGGTCTATTATTGCTGTATAGGAATGCTTGTGATTTTTGCACATTGATTTTGTATCCTGAGACTTTGCTGAAGTGGCTTATCAGCTTAAGGAGATTTGGAACTGAGATGATGGGGTTTTCCAAATATACAATCATGTCATCTGTAAACAGAGATAATTTGACTTCCTCTCTTCCTACTTGAATACCATTTATTTCTTTCTCTTGCCTGATTGCCCTGGCCAGAACTTCCAATACTATGTTGAATAGGAGTGGTATCAGAGGACATCCTTGTCTTGTGCCGGTTTTCAAAGGGAGTGCTTCCAGCTTTTGCCCATTGTAGGTCTGTCATAAATAGCTTGTATTATTTTGAGGTATGTTCCATCAATACCTAACTTAGAGTTTTTAGCATGAAAGGATGCTGAATTTTATCAAAAGCCTTTTCTGCATTTATTGAGATAATCATGTGGTTTTTGTCATTGGTTCTGTTTACGTGATGGATTACATTTATTGATTTGGGTGTAACAACGTACTTTTCTTAACGAAATATATGGATCAAAGAAGAGATCAAAATGGGAGATTAGAAAATATTTTGAACTGAAAGAAAATGAAAATACAATCTATCAAAATTTTGAGGATGCAGCTGAAACTACATTCTATATCAGAATACCTACATGGGAAAAGAAAAAGTTATCAAATCAATAACATAAATTTCTACCTTACAAAATTAGAAAAAGAACAAAATTAAACCAAAGCAAGCAGAAGAAAGGAAATAATAAAGATTAGAATGAGAAATCAATGAAATAGAAAACAGAAAAACAATAAAGAAACCAAAACTGATTCTTTGAAATGATCGATAAAATTGACCAACCTCTCAGCTAGAATAAACAAGAAAAAAAGAGAGATGACACAAGTTACCAAAATAAATGAAAGATATAATATCATTATTAACCCTAGGGAAAGTAAAAGGAGTATAAGGCAATATTATAAACAACGTTTTGCAAACAAATTAGACAATTTAGATGAAATGACCAGATTCTCGGAAAGACGCAAATTACCAAAACTTAGAAAGAAATGGAAAATCCAAATAGACCTATACCAAGTGAAGAAATTGAAGTAGTAATTTTAAATCTTACCACAAAGAAAACCCCAGATGGTTTCACGGGTGAGTTCTATTAAATGTTAAAGAACAAGTTATATCAATCCTTCACAAGTTATTTCAGGAAATAACAGAGAAGGACACATGTCAGTTCATTCATCATATAAATATTTCTGTGATACCAAAGCAAGACAAAAACATCACAAGAAAATTGTAGATCAATATCCCTCAGGAACATAGACACAAAAAATTTTAACAAAATTTTATAAATCCAAGTCCAGTAGCATATAAAAGTATTATACACCATGGCCAAGTGGGATTTATATACAGAACACAAGATTGGTTTAATATCCAAAAAACAATTAATGTAATATATTAATAAAATAAAAACAAAAATATAATCAACTCAAGTGCAGAAAAAAAATTTGACAAAATCCAATACCATTCATAATTTATCTTCAGTTTTTCAAAGCTCCCACACAATTCAACATAGAAGGAAACTTCCTCAAACTGAGAAAGTACATCATGGAAAAACTATAGCCAATATGCTTATCGCTGAAGACAGAATGCTTCCCCCAAAGATTGGGAACAAGGCAAGCATATCCACCCTTGCCACTGCTATACAATATTGCACTAGAGAATCTAGCCAGTGAAATGTGGAAAATAAAGGGAGAAAGGGAGGAAGAAATGGAGGGAGGAAGGGAAGGAGGAAAGTGTGAATCAGGTTCACTAATAACCAGTCCCAAGAAAGGACTCCCACTGCATGGAAGCAGCAAAAATCATCACTATGCCAATCACCAAAAATAGGTCCAAACACTTATGCCCACTTCATCCTGGCCTGAAGAGTTACCAATGCCTGAATCCAGTGATGCAGAACACACTATCACTCAACAAGTTGTATGAAGTGGATTTATAAGTTACAGAGATGTAGCATGGGACAAACCAAGGATAGGATCCAAGGTGAGCCAGTCCTTCAAGACTCACGAAAGCTGCCTGAGGTGGACGGAGTCTTGACTGTGCATGCTCCACCTGCACCACAGCTGAGGGACCCTGAAAGGCAGCCATCCCTGGGTTATATACCTCAGGGGCCATGTGACACACTGGGAAAAGCTTTCTCAATACGTTTACTCCTTAAGGAAATGGAAATTGAAAATACAACTAAATACCACTACACATCTGCTAGAATTTCTACACTCAACAAGAGAAACAATACCAAGTGTTGTTGAAGATGTAGAAAGACTGGAACTTACATATGTTGTTGGTGGAGAAGTGAATTGGTACAGCCTGTTTGAAAATCAGTTTGCCTGTTTCTTAAAATGTTAAAAATAAACTTACCAAGTGACTCAGTAACTTCAGTCCTAGGAACCTACTCAAGAGAAATGAAAACACATTTTCACACAAATGTTTATTACCAAACTATCAATTCATCCTACAACATGGATAAACTTTAAAATCATTGTACTAAGTGAGAGAAGCCCAACACAAAAGGCAATATATGTTTCCATTTATACTAAATGTCCAGAAAAGACAAATTTATAGAGATAAACACACCAGATAAGTGATTGCCTGAGGCTGGAGTGGGAAGAAGGAACTGACTGCGAACTGACTGCAAACTGACAGGAAGGAATATTTTAGGCTGAAAATGTTCTAAAATTGGTTTCACAAACTCTATAAATTTACTAAAAAGCACTGAATTTAAACTTTTAACAGGTGATTTTTGTAGTATGCAAATTATACCTTAATAAACTGCTTCAAAAATAAGACATTATTCTATTCTTAAGATGTCTCCCCAACTAATGGTATGTGAGAAAAGGAATGGCAATAAGCAAGACCACTGTAAACTCCACAGCAGTGATATAACAAGGTCATCTGCGAACACAAGGGATGGGGATCAGGAAGCAAGAAGAGGTAAATTAGAAAGGCTTTATTACCAGCCGGGCACGGTGGCTCAGGCCTGTAATCCCAGAACTCTGGGAGGCCGAGGCAGGC
>NW_012119154.1:6717857-6766768 GCF_000951035.1 Colobus angolensis palliatus | reverse complement strand
GTCTCGGCCTCCCAAAGTGCTGGGATTACAGGCTTGAGCCACCGCGCCTGGCCTAAACTGGTTCTTAAGCTGGGTGCAGTGGTGCATGACTGTCGTACCAGCTACTTGGGAGGCTGAGGCAGGAGGATTGCTTGCACCCAGGAGTTTGAGGCCAGCCTGGGCAACATAGCAAGACCTCATCTCTTAAATAAATAAATTACATCAAGCTAGAGTAGGGTTTATCCCAGAGGTAATGGGACCTCATTAATAGACTGAAAGGGAAAGAATAATATACAATTGTCTCAGTCGAAGCAGGAAAAGAATTTGATAATGTTCAGTAATTCTTTATGGAAAAATAAATAGAAAATCAGAAAGAGAAGAGAAGAGAATTAGGAATAGAAGGAAATAGATTTTTTTCTAAGATTGGACAAAGTAAAAACCACAAGTATGTGCACTATCTCCATGCTGTTTAGCATAGTATTGGAAATCTTAAAAAATAGTTCCGGAAGCTAAGGAAGGACAAGAAGTAAGAGATGTTATGATTTTTAAAAAAGAGATAGGAGACTATTTGTGGATGATACAATCACCAATGTAGAAATCCAGCAAACGATTAGAACTAATACAGTTAAGCAAAGTTGTTGGATACAAGATCAACTTACAAAAGCCAAAAATCATTCCTTTCAAACTCAGTAACCAACTAGAAAATATAATAAAAATAATATTACCTTCACAACAGCAATAGAAAAGCTTAAAGTATCTGGAGAGTTTAACTAACAATTTGCTGTGGAGAAATTTTTTTTAAGTTTAATAAAGTACAAAGAAAATAGAGGCACAGAATGAAGTTGCATCCCATGGTCTTGAATAGGATTACATTGTAGGTACGTAAATTCTTTACCAGATGATCTACAAATTACATGTATTTACAATTATTGTATTGCAGAGGCAATCACGATGAAAATTCCACCTGATCTTTTAGGCACTTAATGATCTTGACTATCTCTATGAACAAATAGAGGTCCACCAAAACATCAACTTCCATAAAGGAAAAAAGATTGGGAATTTACAAAAGCTATAATTATAAAATACAGTTTAATTTTAGAGCAAAAGCAAACAAATAGATATAGAGCAAAATATTTCAGGAATATATATATATACACCTGAGGGCACTGAAATCCAACTCAACTGCAATATTTCCACATTTCTGGTAACAAACCACACACTATGACTGCGTGCTTCTCATTCATGAATTCCCATTTGCACAAACTCTGGAATTTTTATCAGTGTCTCTTTTTTTTTCTTTTTTTCTTTTTCTTTTTCTTTTCTTTTTTTTTTTTTTTTTGAGGTAGAGTTTCGCTCTTGTTGCCCAGGCTGGAGTGCAGTATATATATATATATATATATATATGTGATTCAATAAAGGTGGCACCATACATTAGGGGGGAAAGGATAGATTGTTTAGGAGAAAGTATTAGAAAAATAACTCATTATATTTAGAAATAAAACTGGGATTCTATCTAACACCATATGCAAAGGTGGATTCCATATGGATAAGTATCTAAAGGCAAGATACAATTATAAATTATAATTATAAATCATAAATTTAATAGATGAAAATGTAGTAGAATATCTTTGTCACCTAAAGATAGATAAGGCCTTCTTAAATAACACCCCAAGTACACAAACTGCAAGGCAAAAAATCTCCATATATTTGATTACTTAAAAAGTAATGCTTTCCAATCAATAAAAAATACTGCGCATACAGTTAACAGATAACAGATTAAGAGAAAAAAAATTCACTGTTCAAAATGAATCAGGGTCTAATATATAAAATACATGGGGGACATTTGCAAAGAAAAAGATAGCAATCCTAGTAGAAGAATGGACAAAAATATGAATAGGAGATGTATACAAAAGAGAACTTAAAACACTGCCATAAACTCAGTCATCAAAGAATATAAATTAAAACAATATTGAAATATCATTTTAACTCAGTTAAGATTGGCAAAAATTAGAAATCTGGATAGATTCTCACAAAGGTCCATAATTCATTGCAGTAGCCTGAAGTTAGAGCAGCTTGGGAGTCCATTACTTCCCAACTGAATAAGTAAAAGGAAGGGAAGCATTCCATGAAGTAAAATGTAGCATTAGCAATGACAGATTGAATGTAACACAGCAACATAGATAGATCTTTTAAAAATGGGCTTAGAGAAAAAAGGAACAGAAGAGATTTATTCCCAAGTACCATCCACATAAACTTCAAGTACAAGCACATAAAACAAACAGCAATACAAGGAATAGAGAGTTTAACAACAGACAAAAGGATGTATTGTAAAACCCTAGAATGGTTTCCTATAGAGAGGGAATAGAAATAGAAAATTTAAATTAAACAGAATAAAATAAGTTAAATAAGTAAATGAATGAATAAATGAGAGAGAGAGAGAGAATGTCTTCAAATAATCTAATTATTCCCTACTTTCCCTTCCCATTAAGTGACCCCAGGGTCCACTGATGATTTCCAGGAAATTTTTTAAAATATTTCAAGTTATTAAATTATGGATTTTGTGTCTGTGATGAGCAAGGTGTCATTAAATAACAAAATATACACCCTTACTTGAAACTCAACTTCAGCTCCATGAGAAATGGAATAATGTGAGTCCCTATGCTCTTCAATGTAACGTGGAGAACACTTTGAGTTAGCTCTTATGAACTCTACAAACTTTGCAAGAAAATTAAAATGAAACCAACACTTTCTTTCTCATAAGTTCGTTATCCTGGGTTATTTTTTTCCGACTATTTTTATTCCTATACATACTTTCAAACTCTAGACCTAGATTTTTTTTATAACTTGACTGCAAGTCAGAGAGATACACACATACTCCTACAGTGAGCCTCCCTTGGAATATGCAAAAAGATTAAACAGATTGTGAAATAAAAAACCCATGTGTGCCAAAGACGTGGGTGTATTCACTTCTTAATTCTGCATAACCAACACAATTTTGTATAAGACACAATTTCAGTGGGGGAAAAATACAAATGAGAACTTTAAGATACTCAGTAAATCCTCATTCATTTACTAATAAGTGAGTATTTCTTATGCTTTCTGTTGCCTAGAAGAGGATGATTTCAACTTTCTTTGTAGTGTGTGTTGGTAAAGAAGAGAACATAGTCTAACCATACATGTTAGAAGCTTTGTGACCAAAAGTGGACATCCAGACAGCACGAGGTCAAAAGCAAAGTTCAGACCAGCCCACTCTAATAAGAATTCCCCAAGAGCCAAGGTTGCAGGCTTGAAGTCTCTGATCAGCTCTTCCCACTTGTGCCCCGCCTGGATCTGGCACCTTCTCTGTCCACTTCCACAGGCATCCCTGCAGAAAACTACTATCACCAGATAGCTGCCCATCCACACAGGTCCCCAAGCTGTGGACAGGTCTCTGTTGATTTCCTTACAAGCCTACCAGCCTCTTGGTAGCATTAATCTGCAACTGTTGATAATTCACCTATGGTAAAGAAAAAGTGTACTCCTTTGTGAGTTCTGATACCTTATTAAGAGTGTTCTAAAATGCAAAGTAGCCAGGCAAATATTTGAGAAGCATACTCATTTATAAGCAGATTAAGAATATCCATTAGAATTCAGAAAGTAAAGTAAATGTATGCATGTCAAAAATGAGTCCCAGGTAATCATTAAATGAAGCCAGGTAGCTCTTTACCACCTACTATAAATGCTTGCATTTTCAGAGCATTGACCAAGGCGGGCCCTTCCCACAGCCCTCTACTCTAGGTTACTTATTCCACTGCATGGGCACCGAGGGTGGTTTAACTAACCAGCCTGGTGGGTAGACAGCCTTCTCCAAGTCTTCCTCACAGACATTCTCTGCAGTCTTATATTTGCCAACTTCATAGAGTATTCTCGTGTGGTTGAAGCTCTCGGGAGTTTCCTTGGACCTCAGGAAACCTGCCAGCTCAAAAAGAATAAAGGTTGAATATGCAACCTAGATGCATGTTTTATTTAAATTCCAGTGTTCTGCTCAAAGGCCTTCTGGTTCCCCTGGGCTCACCAGGAAAAATCTAAACAAATCCATGGGCAGCCATGCCCTGAGCCACTTCATTCATGTTACCACCCACTTCACAGCTTCCACAACAAGCCTTTGGGGACAAAATGAACTTACAAGGAAATTTTTAAAAACAGATTTTTTGTATTTCTCAGACATCATTGCAACTCTCATTTCAAATATTTTCTAAGAAGACTAATTTCCTTCATTTCATAATTATAAAGAGCCTGAACCCTTAAGTTTACAGAACTCCCAGGAGGAAGACATGCTTGGAGACAAGGTGGGGCCTATCTGCCCCACCACTAGACTCCTCCCCTGCTGTCACAAAGACCACTGGCCTTTCAACCCAGGCCCTCATTCACCTGCCTCTCTTGGAATAACATTGCACTTGGATAGTTTCATTATTTAGAAAAGCATATATGGGGCCGGGCGCGGTGGCTCAAGCCTGTAATCCCAGCACTTTGGGAGGCCGAGACGGGCGGATCACGAGGTCAGGAGATCGAGACCATCCTGGCTAACACGGTGAAACCCCGTCTCTACTAAAAAATACAAAAAACTAGCCTGGCGAGGTGGCGGGCGCCTGTAGTCCCAGCGACTCGGGAGGCTGAGGCAGCAGAATGGCGTAAACCCAGGAGGCGGAGCTTGCAGTGAGCTGAGATTGCACCACTGCACTCCAGCCTGGGCGACACAGCGAGACTCCGTCTCAAAAAAAAAAAAAAAAAAAAAGAAAAGCATATATGGACATAATGCAAAATTGCAGAAAGAAAAGCCACTGATACTTATCATCTAGCAATAACCGTTATTGATATTAATGTTAATAATGATTGATATAATAAATACCATTAATATATTTTGTATTTCATCCCACATGCATATGCACATTTTCATATACTGCATTTTATAGAAAACCTACTGTGTTTTGTGTCATGCTTCATTTTGTCGATATTATTTTCTAAGCATTGTTCATATTATTCAATATTCTTCAGAATCACAGGTTTTGATAGCCATGAAAAATTTATTCTATGGCTATACTATAATATTTAACCTCATTTCATTACCCAAATGATATGTGAGGTACAGATTTAAATAAATAACTAAGAATCACTCACACTGCCAAAACCAAGTTAACATATTGATGTTGGCCTCTCTAGATTTTTAAGGGCATATAAATACAAATAAACAGAAATGAATGTGATTTCTACTATATCTCTTATTTTGTCTGTGATTTTTAATTAATAAATAATATATACCAAATATTTTTCAATCCTAATGAGTAGTTCTGTGTTACTTTAATTGATTATTGTATTTCATTGAATGGATTTACCATGATTTTCTCATTTAGAAATTTAGGTTGTTTCAATTACTAGACATTACTAACAATGCTTCATCTTTATGCATAGATCTTCATATACTTGCCCAATTAGTTCATTAGTAAAAATTCCTAGAAGTGTGATTATTAAAGAATATGGTATGTTAAGGTTTTTGACTTATACTCACAAATATCCTTTCAAAACTTACTCTCAGACCCACCATCAACGATGTTTAAGAGTATTAATATCCGTACACCTTATCATTGCTTTCAAATTTTTCCAATTTGATAGCCTAAATAAAGTATTTCACTACTGGAATTTGTGTTTGTTTGATTACCACAAAGACTGACTTTTTCCATACCTTTCTTATTATTAAAATTATGCAATTTGTTTTAGGTTGTTCATCTTTTCTTGTTGACTTGTATGTGTCTCTTTTACTAAAGATATTAATATCCTGTATCATATATGTTATAAGTATTTTCTCCAAACTGTCATTTGTTTTCTAATCTTTTATGGATTTCCTTATGTTCCCATAATAAAAAAATAAATATAAAGGCTTTTGGTTCTGGAAACAAGGCAGACTGAGCTAACACAATATTCCCCTACCGCAAACCAATACCACCAAATAAAAATTACATATCAAAACAAAAATTACATACATAGGTTTTATTAAAATAAAGAAATGAAAAATTCTTTGGTGCCAAAAACAAAGAGGCAGGATAAAGCCATATGCCAATGTTGTGACACTCCAGAGTCATATCAGACTGAACAGAAGTCCTAAGGAGTTTGAGTCTTAATAGATGCAGAGGAAGGGGAATTATGGCTTTGGGTCCACAGAAGATGAGAATCAAAAACAAAAATTACAGACGAAAACCAGGCCATGGAAACGCTAACATCTCTGTAAAAGAGAAGACTAGGGAAAAAATCCACACTCACTGGCTCAGAAAAACATTAAGATGGCTTGTCTCTTTCTGGAACTCTGAGTAGAATTTGTTAAAGTCTCCCACAAAAAATCAAAGACCAAAACCTTATACCACACAGGGATGTGGCATCCAAAATTATGCAGCAGAAATCCCCAAGTACAGAAATAAACAACAACAAATTTTGTTTTAATTCTAAGTTAGAAAAAGAATCTCTAGGACACCTGGCTAAATCAAATGAAAGCCCACTCTCTAGGAACTCTTTCACAGCTCAGCATTTGTGAGACTCCCGAAGGAAAAAAGTAAAAAATAATAAGAAAAAGCTCTGCTGAAAATGAGCTCAAAATCCAAAATTACAAACCACACTCACAGGGACCCAGTGTAGAGAATAAACAGGCTATAATATAATTGGTGATAAATAACAGTCTTAAAAAACTCAAATGATAATCTTCAAAATGATAACATATATACATAAGAAGAATTCAAGTCATAAGGAAAGAACAGAGAACTATGATAAAAGAATTGGCAAGTGAACTTTTAGAAATTAAAAGATTTTGATTAGTCATTACAACTAAAATTTCACTGCACAAGGTAAGTAACAAATTAAACTTAACTAAAAAGTTAATTGAAGAAGAGAGATGAGATAATTAACTAAGAGGTTGAAAATGTCAAATAGGACTTTTAGGAAACAGAGAAGCAAACAATATTCCAAGAGAGAATAGATGAGACACTACAAGAATTAATGAAAGCTATGACTTCTGATTTGAAGAATAATGAGCTCTGAAAATCACACACTTTTAAAATCTTACCCCTAGGCACATACAATAAAATCCTAGAACTATCAAAGTCAAAAAGAAACACCATAAAAGGAATCTGAGAAAAAAACAGATGATCTACAAGAACAATAATTAAACTGACAGCAGACTCTTACCAGTGACACGGAAGCCAGAACACAATAGATTAATATCTTTAAAGGACTAAGAGAAAATAAATAATTGTCCTAATATTCTATATATCGCTAATACTTGACCCAAGGAGCATGTGGAAATAGTCATTTTCAAACGAAGTGTGAGGAAGTGAAGACTCATAACAGAAACATCTACTAAGAAAATAACGCATTAAAAAAAAAACTGAACCCTAAAGGCAGGAATGGGATATAGAAAACAGGGGTAGGCAAGGAAAATGGTCACTGTGTGAGGAAAGTTATGTAAGCATTGAATGAGAAGATAAAATTAATAACAACAATAATGACTTGTAGAGGATTTAAAACTAATAGAAATAAAGTAGGGTAAAAGAGAGACATGGGCCAGACATGGTGACTCATGCCTGTAATCCCAAGACTTTCCGAGCCTAGGAGGATCACTTGAGACCAGGTGTTCGAGACCAGCCTGGGCAATGTAGCAAAACAGCTATCTCTACAAACTATAAAAATAAAAAAATTAGGCCAGGTGCAGTGACTCAGGCCTCTAATCCCAGCACTTTGGGAGACCGAGGCGAGATCACATGAGCCCAGGAGTTCAAGATCAGCCTAGATAACATGGTGAAACCTCATCTCTACAAAAACTAAAAAAATTAGCTGGGCATGGTGGCACATGCCTATAGTCCCAGCTACTCATGAGGCTGAGGTGAGAAGATCACTTGAGCCAGGAAGGTGGAGGCTTCAGTGAGCTGTGATCATACCACTGTACTCCAGCCTGGGTGACAGAGTGAGACCCTGTATCTAAATAAATAAATAAAATATAAATAAAATAAATAAATAAATTAGCCAAGCGTGGTGGCATATGTCTGTAGCTTTAGCTACTCAGGAGGCTAAGGTGGGAGGAGCACTTGAGCTAAGGAGTTTGAGGCTACATACAGTGAGCTGTGATCGCACCACTGCACTCCAGCCTGGGTGACAGAGTGAGACCCTGACTCTTAAAACAAAATGGTTATGGGAAAAGGAGAAATCTACATAATGGTATTAAAATGTTCTAAAATCCTTAATTTGTTCAGAATATAGTTATCGTTGCTGTTGTTTTTCCCACTTCAATCAACTATGCATGTTAAAAAATAAACTGTAACCCATAAAATAATAGGAGCAGAATGAACACATTTTGAAAACAGCAGAGGCTAAAAAAGGCAATAAATAACATTGTATTAATTTAAAAGAAAGAAGGAAAGAAAAGAACAGAAAAAAGGTATGGTATATAGAAAACATAAAATAATATGGTAGATATAAATTCTAATATATTCATAATTATACAAATTAATTGGATTTACTGTATTCATTTTTAAAAAACAGAAATTTTTTGATCGGCTATTTATAAATCTGGCTATATTCTATTTACCAGAGACCTATGTGAAATATAACAACATATAAAGTTTAGAAGTATATGGATGGAAAAATATACGCTGGGCATAGCCAACTAAAGGGTACAGGGAGGCTGGTATAGCAACATGAATATTAGAAGAGGAAGACTAAACAAAAAATACAAACATAGAAGTAGAGATAATTATCTATATCTATCTATCTTAGTCCATTTGGTCTGCTGTAAAAAAATACTTTAGACTGGGCAATTTATAAAGAGCAGAAATTTATTGCTCACTGTTCTGGAGGCTGCAGAGTCCAAAATCAAGGTGCCAGCATATTTGGTGTCTAGTGAGGGACTGTTCCTGATAGATGGTTCCTTCTACATGTCCTCACATGGCAGAAGAGCAAAGGGGTTCCCTCAAGCCTCTTTTAAAAGGGCACTATCTCGTTCATGAAAATAGAGCCCTGATGACCTCCCAAAAGCTCCACATCGTAACACCAATACATTAAAGATCTGATTTCCACATGCAAATTTTGGAGAGTCACAAACATTTAGACTATAGTAATATCTATATAGATGTCAAAAACAGACCATATTTATAGGTATATACTCATTATATAGGGATAAAAGGAGCAATTTGCCAGACACTGTTGTGCCAGTGTGTTAGTATTATTATTGGCGAATTGCTCCTTTTATCCCTATGTAATGAGTGTATATCTATAAACTATAGTCTGAATGTTTGTGACTCTCCGTATCATTATGAGAATTAAGTGATTTAATACATGTAAAAAGGCATGCCAGACGCTGTTGTAAGTGCCTTTTTATATATATTAAATCACTTAATTCGCACAATGATATTCAGGGTGTAGCCCATTTCACAGATGAGAATCCTGAATTACAGACAGTAAGTGACTTTCCCAAGGTTCACCATTTGCAAATGGCATAGCCACAATGCAGACCCAGCCAGTCTGGCTTCACTGTATAAACTCTGCAGTTTTTTCTAAAAACTCAACTTCAAAATTTATGAAGCACACTTTTACAGAATTACAAAGAAAAATTAGCAAATCCACAATCATAATAGAAATTTTAATATGCATGTCTCAGTACCTAATTAAGCAAATAAAAAATTAGTGAAGATAGAGAACACAATTAAAATACTTGATCTAATGGCTCTACATAAAACACTATTCCCAACAATTAGAGACTACACACTTTACTCAAGCAGCATGAAACATTTACAAAAATAGATCACATAAAAGGCTGCAAAGCAATTTGCTATAAATCCCAGAGAATGAAAAGTATAGAGGCCATGATCTCTTACTACAGTGTAATTAAATTAGAAATCAATAACAGAAAGATAACCCTAAATAACCCACATATTTGGACATTTTAAAACACACTTTTAAGTACATTACGGGTCAAAGAACAAATCAGGATGTATATAATAAAATCTTGAAAAAAAAGATGATAAAAATAATACATATCAAAAGCTATAGGCGATAATTAAAGTAGTATATAAAGGAAATTTTATATTGTTAAATGTGTGTATTAGAAAAGAATGAAAATTTAAAATTAGTTAGTGTCATTGTACTTATAAAGATAGACATAAAACACCTCAAGAAATTATAAACGAAAGAGAAAATGATAAAGTAAAAGCAACTAATGAAATAGAAAAAACTCCATTAAGTTGCTGTTTCCAGAAGGTTTTTAAAAATTAGTCCTGAGGAAAAGGCATGCAAACCACACTAAAAACACAGAACTGGGAAATCTAGGTCTTCATTTGCCACTGTGTGATCTTGGGCAGGGCTCCTAACCTCTCTGGGCAGCAGTTTACTCATCTACAAGGTCAGTCAGTCAGTTAGGTCAACTCAGAAACTTAGCAGTTCCTATACTCTGTGTTTCCCCTTTCAGAGACAATTTACTAAGAAGAGTATGTATATGGAATTGTAAAGCATGTCATAGCTAAAACGTCGTTTTATAGGAGAAATACCTTTTGTGCTTTATGCAATACCTTTACCATACAACCAGCAAGTGAGGAGAAATATCCAAAGTGTAGTTCCTCCCTGCACCAGCCAAGATTGGGCTAGGAAAATGCTAGAAAATTCTCAGCTGATCAAAAAAAAAAAAAATCCTTTATTCAAAAGCCACTCCCTGGGGAATACATAACTAGCAACTGTAGAGGTTCTAAAACTATTGAACTCCATGTGAGTCTGAAGCCCCAAATCCATGGCAAGTTGAAGACATACACAAGCCCCAGGAAAGAGTAAACATGCAAAAATATTCAAACCAATGAACTAAGACGAAAATGCGAGGTGATGCATTTAAAAAAAGTGCTAATCCAGGGTTTAGGACAAACCAGTTTAATAATGACTCAATTCACTTAAAGACAAAAAAAGAAAAAAACAGTTGGACTAAATGCCTAAAAGCCTAAGTCTTTAAATTAGATTAAATCATGATTGACAATGATAGATATTCTGACTTACTAGAGTAACAGACTTCAGCCTTTCTCATGTGCCTATGAGTATTAAGGCAGGAAAGGACCACAAAAATCACAGGGAGTGTAAATACAGCCCAAAGGCGTCTTATGGCCTCTCTGCCTAGAGAATGACAGATTGAATACAGTCAAGAATTTGAGAAAAAAGATATTTACAGTGACTGGTTCCTTAAGAAAGGTGCTCTCAGCAGGGCGCCGTGGCTCACGCCTGTAATCCCAGCACTTTGGGAGGCTGAGGCGTGTGGAAATCAAGCTCAGGAGTTCGTGACTAGCCTGGCCAATATGGTGAAACCTCGTCTCTACTAAAAATACAAAAATTAGCTGGGCATGGTGGCACATGCCTGTAATCCCAGCTACTCAGGAGGCTGAGGCAGGAGAATCACCTAAACCGTGGAGGGGGAAGCTACAATAAGCCGAGATTGCACCATTGCATTCCAGCCTGGGCAACAGAGTGAAACTCTACCTCAGAAAAAAAAAAAGAAGAAGTGGGCTCTTATTAAAAAGAGTATACCATTGGTTTGTGATGGGTCCTATTTCTAAAGGGATGAGGGATAAGATGTGCTAATACCACTCATGTCAGGTTATACAACTAAGGTACCCAGTGCCCCCACTTACACAGATAGGTATACAGGGGTGTAAAAAGCTCCGAAAAGATGAATCCTGAACTCATAAAGCAATAATAACAAGCATCAAAAATATAGCAATCTATACAGATGCAAAATTAGACTTCCTGCCCCTTTCAAAAACATGAGAAAGCTCATGTCAACCTAAAAAACCTCAGCTAATAGAGTGCTTCCCCTGCTTGACTTAAACATGTGCATCTTTCCAAAGCAGACCAGTCTCCAGCTGTCAATATTAACATGCAGGATTAGAGAAGCCAAGTTCCTTGTACCCTTAAAGCCACTTTCCCTGTGTCAGCTCTCCCTTCATTATGGGTGAACTCAAGTTATAATGGAACATTTGGGGTAGCTCCAGAAGAATAAATCTGACAAACAATTTTAGTTTTCTGTCTCAAACCAGAGCCAGAGAGTCAGAAAAATTCTCTCAGGGGAAGAAAGCTGTGTAATTGTTTTTGAGGTACTGTAGCAACCTCCATGAGATTTAACTGTTTAAAAGAAGGTCTCTAACAGGCCTTGGCCATGCTGAGCTCTCATGAGCACTCCACCTACACATGGATCAACTCATTTGAAATATTAAGCAGGGCCCAAAGCCTTTGGCATGCCAGCCACAATACACAGCCCTTTCCAGGAGCCCCAGAACCAGCTGCTGCTTGGTGACATGAATCTTGGCTGAGGGAGCAGAGGTCTCTCTTCGGTGTCCCCTTTTCTTGTATGAACTTGTCTCTCTCAATGCCTGCCAGTCTTGCCAGTTCACCAAGAGAAGGGGTCCTTATACCCATGTTAATTCATGTTCCCTGCAACTCTGCCAAGCCAGCCAGAGAAAGCAAGATCCATGATTTCCTCAGTCAAGTGAGGAAGAAGAGGACAGAAAGAACCTTTAAACCTTTCACTTTTGTCTTCAATAAACGGCCGCAGCCCTTCATTTGCCTTCCATCTCCTCAATATCCTTTCAAAATGCTGCAAAGTAACTTGAAATCATTTTAACAAGGCTCAGATTCTTATTCCAAGAAAAAATGTAAGTGTGAAAACACAAAGGAAGCATGCTTCTTTGTACCTCTATTGCCTCCCTGAGGTCTCAGCCTGCCAAGGTCTCACCCTGCCTCATTCTCCCTGCACCTCTTTTATTTCCAGATGTGTGCTGGGCAGCCAGAGCAGCTTCAAATTCCAGAGTCATGTACTTTTTAAATATCCTTCTTTAAAGGGCACCACTGCCAATGGCTCAGTCGCATTGCAGGGCTTTAATTACCGAAATGAAGTACACTCAAAGAAATGCGTTTTGGGCTTTTTTCTTTCCACAACTCCACTTCAATTTGTGTTTTTCCCCTTCTAATTGAAATTAATTTCCCTTGCTGCTCTGTGTTACAAAACACCTGGATGAGGTTATTATTCTGGAAAGGTAATTATAAAATTAGAAGGCTAACCACGATGCGGATTTCCTAAATCATAGGTGGCAATGGTGCCGAATGCCGACTAAACAGAAGATATTCACAAACGCAGGCTAAATTCTCTTGCAAAGGAACATCACAGACCTAGCAATGCCCCAAATCAGGCGATGCCTAAAGGCTTCCATTGGCAAAGAGGGTGAGGAGGAGGTTAGGATGCACCATCCTGATCTCTTGAGAGGAAAGAACTTATTCCCCCAGCGACTTGGAGTGCTCCTGCCAGATAACCCCCAGCTGTCAGCCCCTGTAGGAACTGCCTTGCCCAAGGTCTCACTTGCTCCTCTGACAAGCCTGCTTCTTTGCTTGATTTACCTGGGACCTTCTTATTCCAACTCGGGACCACTCTGAAGAGCCATCCCAGCATCAGAGCTCCCTATAGAGTCATCCCGAGGAATTCGTTGAAACTGTATCGCAGCCCAACTTTACCCTCTGCTTAATTCTGTCTCTTTCCCATCCCTTCCATAGTTGTGGATCTCAAGAGCACTTTCTAAAAAGCTTTCTGCACATTGCCAGTTTCAGAGTCAGCTTCCCAGGGAACTCACTCTGCAACAGAAGAAAGAGTGAGTTAGATTTTAAAAACGGATATGGCATTCACTGAGTCTTCCAATTAAGTGAGCATTAACCCTCTTATTTCACTGCTAAGAGTAGTTTTAGACCTTTCAGTAGCAGCCCAATGTCCTAAAGTTCAAGAAAAAACAGATGACAACCCAGGGAGGTAATCAGAAAAAGGAAAGGTAATTGGCAATATGCATCAATAGCCTCAAGACATTCACATTTTTTGACCCAATAAATTGCGTTTTTATTCATGGTTATATACCATCTCATTCCTAAAATCGCTGGAGGTGGCTTACAAAAGTACTTACAATTCAGCAGAACAAACTACATAAAGAAGCAATGTATGGAAAAATAAAGACAACAGAAAACCTGGAGCTAAGGCAAGTCCAAAGAGCGGCCATAAGGCCTCTAGAGGCCCCAACGCCCATGTGGGCGATTCAAATAAAAACAGGACTAGACTGGACAGAAAACATATTGAAATTATTGAATTTAAATTTTTTGAAATTAAAATTTGAAATGTCATTGGAATTAAAATAGCCTTTTATCTAGATTTCCTGATGGTAAAATATTCCACTGGCATATTGAAGAAGAAAAAGTAAAACAATAAATGATTGAGGCACCTGATAGGCATCTGAACTGCCTATCGGGTAATCCAAACTGCTAAGGTTTTATGCCTTTGCTGAGAATAAACTGATAACTTGGTTTTGAGAAGGGCTCTAGGTTGTTAAACAACATGGTATATAATCAGTAAAAACAAAATAGTGGCTCAGAAGAAGTGAAGCTGCTCCTGGACTGTGGCCTGAGAAGAGGCCTGATGTAGTGCCGGCGTGGCATTGGAATGCTACAGAGAGCCCAAGAACACACACCTGTCATGCCGGTTCCCAAAGCATCTCCCCCAGGAGGCTGAGCACAGCCTTCCAAACACAAGGCAGAAAAAATCATTTTTAAGGGTATGGAACGAGTTAGCCTAAGCGCTGGTTGTCCAGCTAGATCCAAGGATAAAATGGAGAAGACCCAAAGGAGTGAAAAGCTCACATGCCTGCCTCAATCAGCACAGGCTGTTGTAACAAAATGCCACAGACTGGAGGGCTTTAACAGCAGATATTTCTTTCTCAAAGTCCTGAAGGTAGGAAGTCCAAGATCGAGGCACCAGCAGATTTAGCGTCTGAGAGGGCCCACTTTCTGGTTCATAGATGGAGCCATCTAGCTGTGTCCCCACATGGTGGAAGGGCAAACGAGCTCCCTTAGGCTCCTTTTATAAGGGCATCAATCCCATTTATGTGAGCTCTACCCTCATGGCTTAATTATCTCCCAAAAGGCTCTACCTCCTAATATCATCACATTGGGGGTTAGGATCTCAGCATAAGAATTTCAGGGAAACACAGTCAGAGCATAGCAATGGCCCTCAAGAGAGGAATAAGTAAGTAAAGTACCTCCACACAATGACCAGCAGTCAAGAATAGTCAATAACAAATACTAATTACTAAGTACGTTATAATATTTAGTAAAAAAATTTAAGATAAAAATTGCATTTGCTGTAGAGATATCTGTGTTGTTTTTGTTTTGTTTTGTTTTCTTGAGACGGAGTTTCACTCGTCCCCCAGGCTGGAGTACAATGGCACGATCTCGGCGCAACCTCCGCCTCCCAGGCTCAAGCAATTCTCCTGCCTCAGCCTCCCAAGTAGCTGGGATTACAGGCATGTGCCACCATGCCCAGCTAATTTTGTATTTTTTTTTAGTAGAGACAGGGATTCTCCATGTTGGTCAGCCTGATTTTGAACTCCTGACCTCAGGTGATCCACCCACCTCGGCCTCCCAAAGTGCTGGGATTACAGGCATGAGCCACCACACCCGGCCCTGTGTTTTAAAAATTAACAAAAACCCATGCACATAAAAAAGACAAGGATACATATTAAAGTAATCACAATCTTTGGTAACAATAATCATACTATCGGTGTTTCTGTTTCTCTATTTTAACACATTTTTACATTGTCTTTAATAAACCTTTATTATTAAAATATTTATATAATAAATTTGAAAGAAAACTAAACAAGATGAAGAGGATATTCAAGGGCCAGATGACAGATTCATTGTATGTCCTAAGTGGCACCCAAACTTGAGTAGTCCAAGAATATGGGATCTACTGATTGATTAAGGTCAGCCCTGATGCCACCCAGCACAACGAATGAATTCACACTTAAAGGAGAGCTGACATAATCAATTACTACATGAAGGATCCTCCTTCCCAACAAAACAACCCTGGGAATTCATTCAAACTTGGCTGGTACCTGAGTCTCATTTTATTTTCTACGTCAATGTCTAAATTGAACCCACTGCTACGTTTTAGTCTCTGTCTTCAGAGAAAAAAAAAAAAGTTGAAGAAGTAACTGTAGAAGAAACAAATAATAAAGAAAAGGGCAAGTCTCATTTTCCCTGTGTGAAATCTCACAGCAGCAATTTCACAGTACTGCCTCTAATCTTCCCCGGGGAGCTCCAACCAGGCAAGAAGTCCTTGTCCCTAAAAAAAAGTAACTGCCTCCCAGCTATGGAGATATATTTTCAAAATCAAAATTTAGAAGCTATGAGTTTGACTGTTGGGACAGTGTATTAGAAGCTGGAGCGGTTCTGAACAGCCAGGACCTTTGAGTCACAGTAAATGGCCCTTCCTTTCTGGTGATGAGAGTGCTGCTGCACTGCACTCTATCCTGAGAAACCAGTGACTGTATTTCCCAAAGCTCTTTCCAACATAAATGAACAAAATAGTTTTTAATTACTTCTAGGTATGAGACAGTGAGTAGAGTTTAGATGCCAAAATGGTAGAACTTCTAAACTATTTTAATGGTCTGGGTGGATGATGAAACAGAATTTTTAAAACTACAGCTGCTTAAGGAAATCCTGGCTGAAAGAGTCATAATAGTCACAGTTCTTGGGCGGTGCCAGGTGCTATGAAGGGAGAAAGAAGGAAAAAGCTAAGAAACTCCGGAGATTTTTCACTTTTTTTTAGAGAGAAAGAGACAAGGTCTCACTTTATTGCCCAGGCTGGAGTGCAGTGACATAATCACGGCTCACTGCAGCCTTGAACTCCTTGAGCTCAAGGGATCCTCTCTTGCCTCAGCATCCCAAATACCCGGGACTACAGGCAAATCCCATCATGCTCAGCTAGTTTTTAATTTTTGGTAGAGATGGGGTCTTGCTATGTTCCCCAGGGTGGTCTCAAACTACCGGCTTCAAGTGATCCTCCTGTCTCAGCCTCCCAAAGTGCTGGGATTATAGGCATGAGCCACTGCGCCCAACCCAGAGATTCTTGAAATGCCTCATTAGGGATGAGTTTCTGAGGCCATATGTATGTTGTAAAAAGTATCTGTTTCACAGGCCTCTACGTTTCACACCAGGGTCCTCCTACAAAAAAAGCTATTCAAAAACAACCCTCTCTCAACCACTGCCTGAGAAGCCAGCACTGGCATCTGTCCCTTTGACTCAGGGCTTGACCCTTTCTCCTGATGTAGATCCTGTGTACGGAGTACTGTCTTCAGCTGTCACCAGCCTCTTTTGTATAAATTCTGGAAGCTTCTGATTCATATTTTGTGAGAGGAAAAGAAAAGGCTGGATGAGGATACTGACTTTCTGAGAGTATTGCAGAGAGAGAATCACAGGAGAGATACAAAGCATCCCGTTGTAGGCAGGTCCTGGGCCAGGGCCCGGCTGTCCGCTCTTCCCTCATTATTAGCAGGGAAAGGATGGCTGGCCTGCATTGGTGACCCATTTCTTCCAAGACCCATGCTGCTTATTTCAAGCTCCAGAACATCTGCCTCTGGGGAAAAGTAAATAGAGGAGAGCTAAGAAAAACCTCAGACAATAATGCTGGAGTGGGTCAGCGAAGGTGATGAGGCCCCCCTCCAAAGGACAGAGCTGGGTAGGACCAGAGAGCGGAACCACAGGCTTTCCTGAAGTTCTATGATCATAGGCCCACATTCTCTCAGTCAAGCATGAGGACCCATGTAAACTAAACTGCAAGCTCTAAGAAGACAGGCACTGACCACTTTATCCCCAGCACAGCGCCCTGTACTGAGTGGCAGACATTGTTGGATGAAAGAATAAACCCTGTTGGTCTTCAGGGTTCATTATGCTTTCCCTGTGGTCCCTGCACACTTTCTGGAAGCTACTGGTGTTGCAGACAATACATGATCTTTAAAGAAAATTAACCCGCTTCTCCCCCTACCCTCCCAAGGAGACACTAAGTCTTCTTTCTGGGATCACAGAAACTCAGCCACAATAATGTGAAGTTACAGGGACAGGCTGACAACACAGACCCCCCCCCCAAGCCTCAGCTGTAGAACACGTCTCTTTCCCTCCACACTACCATCCCACATACATCTGCAGCATGGGATCTGCGCCTTGAGAAGATAGAGGTAGCCCCAACGAAGCCCACCTCTCAAAGTTGCCCCAAAAATGCCCTCCAGTCTCTGGTCTCCTGCTCTCTTGGGGCTCATCCCTGCGTCACCAACCAGGCCCTACCTATGCTCTGCAAAGTTTACTTAACGAAACTTTGCCTTTTCTGTGTTTCCCCAATTTTCCATAATAAGCTTGCACTGGTTTTATAATGGGAAAAGCCCACTCTATTTTAATTTGTTCAAAATAAATTGAAGTTTTCTAAGGTGAAAGAGAAACTCTGCTCCAGCCTTACTGCTCATGGCTGCAAATCTAGGGAGTTTATTTTGGCACTATAAACACCCACTCCAGAGTCCCATATGGCCTGTGCATAAGCAAAGACATTCTACTTTTGTAAAGAACCATACAGTTTCACTCTGCATTCAAATAGGAATATAACTTGTCGGGTTATTTTAGAAAAAAAAAAAAAAATCCAAGATCCACGGAACTAACTCTTCCTTTCTCTCTTGCTTCCTTCCTGGAATATGGAAATCATTTTTTGAGGAATTAGTTATTGATTATCGACACTACCTCAGTGTTCCCCCACAGAGCCACCTGGACAAATTCGGCCTATGGTTTAATCTGAATCTTCCCTTCTGCACCATCTCCGTTGATGCCCCTCCATTCTTACACTCGCTCAACAAAGGGAGAGTGCAGACTGTCTGCCAAGGCACTAGGCTAGGCTCTGAGGATACTGGGAGGAACAAAGAAACCGGAAATCTCTATGCCCTGATGAAGCCCATGTTGGAAACTAAGGCAACTCCCTAGGGACCTATCCTTAGGGATATTCAAACAGGGCAGCAGGCAGCTAGTCAAGACCTGGGTCTGGGCCAGGTGCAGTGGCTCATGCCTGCAATCCTAGCACTTTGGGAGGCCAAGGTGGGTAGATAGCCTGAGCTCAGGAGTTTGAGACCAGCCTGGGCAACATGGTGAGACCCCTTCTCTACAAAAAATTAGCCGGGCATGGTGGCACATGCCTGTAATCCCAGCTACTTGGGAGGCTGAGGCATGAGAATCCCTTGAATCCATAAGGCAGAGGTTACAGTGAGCCAAGATCGTACCACTGCACTTCAGCCTGGGTGACTAAGCAAACCTGTCTGGCTTAGGGAGACCATGAGAATCCTCTAGTGAAATGCTGAGTCTACAGAAAAGGAATTCCAGGGCCAGCAGTTCCTACCAGGTTGGTGTCAGGGACTGCGGGCCTTGCACACTGTGCCAGGCTACCCTCTGGGCCAGCCAAGCCCAGGCTTAATGCTCCCACAAAGCAAGGGCACCAGAACTTTGTTTTATGAAAAAAAACTCAGGATTCCTTTCTCTCCTTTTCACTTTCTTTTTCTTTTCTTTCTTTCTTTTTTTTTTTTTCAAGACAAGGCCTCACTCTGTTGCCCAGGCTGAAGTGCAGTGGCATGCCATCATGCACAGCTAATTTTGGGGTTTGTTTGTTTGTGTTTGTAGAGATGGGGTTTTACTACATTGCTCAGGTTGGTCTTGAACTCCTGGGCTCATGATCCTTCCACCTCAGCCTCCAAAACTGCTGGGATTACAGGCGTGAGCCACTGTGGTTGGCCACACAATTCCTATTTCAAGAAAAGCATCAAAGCATTGTGGGAAAAATGAAGACCTTCCTCCATTTCATAACATTAACTTGATGATTTAGGGTTGTTTTGTTTTTTGGTTTTTGTTTTTTGTTTTTTTTTTTTTGAGATGGAGTTTTGCTCTCGTTGCCCAGACTGGAGTGCAATGGCACCATCTCTCCTCACCGCAAACTCCACCTCCCAGGTTCAAGCAATTCTCCTGCCTCAGCCTCCTGAGTAGCTGGGATTACAGGCATGTGTCACTACGCCCAGCTAATTTTGTGTTTTTAGTAGAAATGGGGTTTCTCCATGTTGGTCAGGCTGGTCTCGAACTCCAGATCTCAGGTGATCTGCCTGCCTCAGCCTCCCAAAGTGCTGGGATTACAGGCATGAGCCACCTCACCCGGCCAGGATTTTTTTTTTTTTTAATCTTTTTAATAAATTACATATGGACAGGGGAAGAACCACAAATGCGTCAGTTCTTAGGGTCTCCAAAACTACTTCTGATTGTGGCCTTGGCTCCATATCCCCCTGGGTAGGTGTCCCCCGCTACTCTTAAACATACAGTTGATGCTCCCAGCCACTGATACCAAAAATGTAACCCTTCCCTTTCCCCTCCTCCAAGTCTCCCCCCAGCTTAGGCTTTGCCCTCAGCCTGGAATGGGAGGCTGTGTGTCTACTGGCCCGAAATGAAGATTGTAAACTCTTCTTCCTCTCACATCCCTCCTCTGAGGAGTTTATATCCTGGTTGTTTCCATCTGCATACAAATCTTAAACAAATAGTTTGCCTAGAATAAATTTGACCTTTAAAATCTGGACATGCCCACGCACTCTCTCTCAGTCTCTCAGCCTCACCCCCTCTTCCTCCTCCAAACAACCTTCTCTCCTCCTCGTCCTTCTGTCCTTCACACATGCATGTGTCCTCACTTGACACCACCCCCACGCCTGAAATGTCCCACTGGGAAAATAATCTTTCGTCTGGCCTTGTTGCCCTCCTCCTGCCTGCCTGCAGCTACTCTCCAGTTGCTCTCCTGTCTTTCCAGGGTTGAGCTTCTCAAGCCTCTGAGCAGGCTTCCCACTCACTTCTTGTCTCCTACACACTGGCCGCCCACCTCTAACACAGCACTGAGAACAAGGCAGTGGCTTCTCTGTAACAGATTAGCAATGGTCTCTTGGTCATTGAATCACAGCACCTTTACCTAATCCCTAATCTCTCTCCAATGACCGTGACACGACCTCTAATAATGACAATGGCTACCATTCATTGGGCTCTTACGATGTTTCAGGTGCTATGCTAAGCCCATTGTGCTCATCGTCTTAGTTACTCTTCACCCTATGAAATGACCTTTAAAGGGGCCACCGAAGAGGGACACTCCATTGAGAGGTGGGGTCTATCTCCTCCCTCCAATCTAGAACTGCTTTGTGGAAATGCAGCTGTGCCAGCTTCCAAACCCTGGCCTTAAAAACAGACAGCCTCTACTTCCAGTCTCCTGGCACACTCACTCTCAGAACTCAGAGCTGCCATGATGAAGAGAACACATAGAGAGACTGCACAGAGAGGCCCTGAGACTTCAGGCAGAGAGATGCCCAGCCAGCCCCAGCCCCCAGGTCACCAAGCAGAGGCCCCAGGCTTCCAGGTGCACAGCAAATTGTTCCCACCTGGCCCTGCCCAAATTGTAAAATCACAAGTACAACAAATGAGTGTTGACCTTTTAAGACATTTCATTGTGGGTAGTTTTTTATGCAGCAATAGATAACAGACTATAGGGATGATGCTTCTTATTATCCTTATTTCACAGCTGAGAAAACAGAGTCTCCAAGAGGCTAATTAAGTTAGTTGCCTAAGGTCATGCAGCTAGTCCTCTCAACTGCTCAGCTCCCCACTTTGGATCCCTCTCTTCTTGCTAGTGTGCTGCACTGTCGGGTGGTGCAGATGGTACGGATTAAGCAAGATAGTTGCATGCAAAGTATCTGGCACCATGTCTGGCACATGATAAGCAACAAACAAAAGGTTTGCAAACATTGTCCTTACTCTTCTTGATTGTATACTTTTCCTTGGCAACCTGATTCTAGCTTACTATGCCAGCTCTCATGACTCTGCTGACCACTGTCAGGTAGCTAGCTACCTTCAGTCCCAACCTCAATGACTCCGAGCCCTTTATTGCCAGCTACCTACAAAACAGACCCTCTGTTTTGAGGGTGGTCAGTTCTCAGTGCACAGACTGCAAACTGAAGGCTGCAGCCCTCAACGTAAGTCAGACTGGAACCCTCCTAGGGGGCCCATTTCTCTTAGTGATGATACCAATCTTCCCACTTCCATGGATGAAAAGAAATCACTTTGACCTCTTTCTTCTTACTGAGCCCTGACATCCAACCACTAGGTCCCTTTTGTGTGTTCCTTTGCAAAGATTCTGTCCCTCCCTGTCTCTCCACTTCATGGATACGAAACTGCTCAGGCCATTTTCACACACAACCCCACCCTTCGGCATTGTGCCTAGGTCTCCACTCCTGTCTCTGTCCCTAGCCCAAAACCAGCCCTTACACTTTACCACACAACTAGTCTTACTAAAACATAAGATTCTTACTTTGTCACTGTCCTCAAATATTCCTAGGGCACGTATCTATTAATGTAGGTTCAAGTTCAAAATCCTAAGCTTGGCCCTTAGGTGACTCCGATATCACACCTCATCTGTCCACTTTAGCCCCTGCTGCTCCTCAGAATCTCCTCCTATGCAGTCCCCCACTCTTTGCCAAGGTACCCTCTCCCACCAATACAAGGACAGTGGTAAGGAAGGGGTACAAGTGGGGTTAGAGCCTGACATCCAAGAAACCTGTCTACCTCCTCTGTGAAGCCTGCAACCACTTTGGGCCCCCTGATCAACCTGTCCTAAGAACTTGGGGAATGTTTAGTACCTGGAATCTCTCATTTTGCTATTTGGCTTACACTGTCTGGCACCATTAATCACCTGGGCCACATGCAGTTGTCTTATCTCTTTAGGCAGACTACAACTCATTTCTTTCTCAACGTACTATCAGCATCTTGAACAAAAGAACTATATGCAAACAGCAGATGCTCAATGTCAAGCGACATGAAAATGAAATAGCCCATTTCTGGTCTTGCCCTCAACCTATTTTTTTCTTGTTTAGCAAATGGATGCATATGCATTGGGTACAGACATGGATAATTGCATCTGAAAAATTTATCAACTGTTTTGTTGAAGGTATTAGTTCAAGAATGAAGGATATTTTGAAAAGAAGCCTGGTGTAGGTGTTCTTTAAACCACTTTATGATCTCTAAGTTTAAGTAGTTACCACTGTGAACCAAAATGCACCAGCAGGCACAGAGAACAGCAACTGAGGAAGCTTCAGTAAGCTGTATTGTAGGTAAGAATCCTCAAAGGCAGTTTGGGCCAGATCACTTATTTCCAAAAATGTACTTGGCATCCAAGAGCTGCTTAAAAGCAGTCAGATAAAAATTAATAAGGGTTATTCGACGTAAGAAAATAAACATTTTTCATCTGATTAGGCCTCCTGGCAAAAGGGACAAGTGCAGTTCCAGCAAAGGCCAGGAAGTCAGAGGAAGCAGAACATTACTCTAGGCTAAAGAAGTTGCCAGCATCACAACATATCACACGTGCTCAATAAATTATAAATGATTGATGGGCTGATCGATTGACTGCTTTCCTAAATTGATGTCAAGAACTGAATGTATGAGTAGTAGCTAAGAGGTCCCCAAACAAAGGGTTTCTTTCATGAAAACTGAGGATGACCATTACATACCAGATAGTACTGCAGGATCATTCTGTTCTCAGGATATGAGTTTTTAGGTATTTGTACAAGCCCTGTCACCCAAAAGGGAGTGGGCTTGTGTTTCAAAGTATAGCCTCCTGGGCCCATACTAAAGACAAAAAGACTTTCTCCTTCAAACTGTGACTCTCAAATCTGGCTTACTGATATTTGCTTTGAAATTTGTGTGTTATTTCTGAAATACCATCTCTCATAGGACACAGAATATGCTGCGAAGAATTTGCTTCATGCCAAGACATAACACCTCCAAGCGGAAACCCTGAGAAACAAAAGAATGAGAACCTTGTCTCTGGAGTCAATAAAGCTAAGCTTTGGTGACACCACATGGGACACTCCAGTGATTCTCAAGGTGAATGTGGTCCCCAGTGCAGCAGGAGCAACACCCCTTACCTATGTGGTGAGTCCTAGTAATCTGTGTTTTAACAAGCCCTTGAGGTGATTCTGATGCACTTTAAAGTTTGAGAACCACTGGTAAAGCTAAGTCGTAACAAGCCAACTGGAAACGTCCACATTCTTCCTAGTTACATGTCTCCACACCTCTCTCTCCCTAGCACGCCAAAAAAAAAAAAAAATCCTTCCCTGAGGTCTCAGAACACCATGGAGAAAAGCTACACTTAATCTTCTCATCAAATTACCTCTTTCATTTTTATCTGTGCCACGGTCACAGGACCTTTGCACAAGCTGCTCTTCTCCCTGAACTTCTTCCTCCTTCGCCACCCTACTCCACAGCTACCTTTGCCTAGCTGACTCCTACTTAAACATTACACCTTCTCTCAGGCTTTATGTCTTGGTCACTGTTTATCTACAGTGCCTAGCGTAGAGGACTATCCTGGAGCTGTCTCAGATGAGCTTGCACACGCTAATTGCTAGCATCTCTTCCCAACTCTCCTTTCAGTGTCACAATGTTGATAGCCTGGAATCAACCATGAGTATTTACACAACAGAAATTGGCAAATGGTTCAAGTCAGGGCTATTTTACTTGTAAAGATGGTTGTTAAACAATTATAATACAACAGTGCCAGCCCAGTACCTGTCACATTATGGGTGCTCCATAATGACGGAATGAATGGGTAGAAAATAGAATGAATGCAACTAATGAATGAGGAATATCCTTCCAAGGTAAGAGCAACACTTCCAAGCAACTGTATTCTCATTGGTGTTTCAATGCACTTGTCTCTCTTCAGGGCAACCATCTTCATCAAAAGATCAAACTGTCAAAAATCCAAGTCCTCAATTTCATGCACAAATACAATATGTTAAATAACACCCCAAGGGAAACACAGTCTCCTGGCATCATTTTGGAATAGACATTCTAGATTGTTTTAATAGTTCTTTGGATGCTGAGGATGTTTTATTGAGTAAAACACTGTAAGATTTCCAGTAAATAATGCAAAGGTGTGGGGTGGCCTGCTGAGGGCTTCCTGGCAGTGTTAGGTCCACACTGTTGTATCACTGTTTCACTCCTTATGCCGCCCAGATTCTCTCTGTGTAATTGGATATTTCTGATTTACTTCTTAATATGTATAGTCCTCTAGGGTTACTGGAAAACAAATCCAGGTTTTACACTGTAACACCTTTACCACGTATCTTATTTATGCTATGGTGGACTTTTGAGCACTTTGCTATAAATTACACTTCTAGGCCAGGTCAGCAGGGATTGCAGACTTGAAGAAAAAAAGTAAAACTGAATAATATAAATGGAGAGTTGCATGCACATTATCGTTGCCTCTTTAACAAGTCATACTTTTCTGTTCTCAGAAACTGACAAATCAAGCAGCCAAAAAAGTAGTAAAATAGATAGAAGATACAGATATAAAAATACTATAGCTATGGGCCAGGTGCAGTGGCTCATGCCTGTAATCCCAGCACTCTGGGAGGCTGAGGTGGGCAGAGCACTTGAGGCCAGGAGTTCAAGACCAGCCTGGCCAACATGGAGAAACCCTGTCTCTTCTACACACATCAAAAATTAGCCAGGCTTGGTGGCAGGCGCCTGTAGTCCCAGCTACTCAGGAAGCTGAGGCAGGAGAATCGCTTGATCCCAGGAGGCAGAGGCTGCAGGAAGCCAAGATCGCACCACTGCACTCCAGCCTGGGCGACAGAGCGAGATTCCATCTCAAAAAAAAAAGAAAGAAAGAAAGAAAAAAGAAATACCATAGCCATGGATATAGATATACAGAAAAGTTAAACAATAATATTTTTCAATTGATCAAATGGATATAAGACATTGGTCACAACACCTAGAGAATACACACTTCTTTCAATCTCAGATGAAAATCTTTGAGAAGATAACATAAATATCTCTGTAACTTTGTAATATGAAAAACATCTTAAATAAGACATTAAAAAGTCAGAACAGAGAAGAAAAAATTAATATGTATAAGCAGCATCAAAATTCAAACTTTTACATCAAAAGACCTCACAAAGTAGAAAATGAAATTAAAATACTTGGCCATACAAAAATGTAAAACTTTCATAAATCAAAAAATTCCATAAATACAATTTAGATAATAGTTGAAACTGATAGATTTATGAGGTTCATTGTAGTATTCTATTTTATGTCTGTTCTTTATTTCCCATAACAAAATGATTTTTTAAATGGCATATAGAAAAGTAAAGGGAAGCACATGTACCCTAGAACTTAAAGTATAATAAAAAAAAAAAAAGAAAAGTAAAGGGAAAATGAAAAATATCATTATATATGAGAGATAGAAATGATTCATAATATCTGAGTTCTTAAATTTCAACTTTTAAAAGACGTCTGTCAAATAAAAGATGAACAAATAATATGAACTATCAACTTAATGTGCAATAAACACATGAAAAAATTCTCTATAACTAATAATCAAAAAAATTTAATTTAAAATAAGATTCTAGGTTTGACTTATCAAATACATTTTTTAGAAGATAACATTCTTCCTTCTGAGTCTGGGAGGAAGGCCATCGCCATCTCTGATAATTTCATTAAACTAGAAATTTTAACTAGCTCAATAAGAATAAAAGGCATAAATATTAGAAGGAAAGAACTAACGTCATTATTTACAAATGATATGATTGTATACATAAAAAATTCAAAATAATCTACAAAGTTTAGAATTAGTCAATGAATTTAGCAAGATTACTAAAGATCAATACTGAAAAATTAATTACATTTATTAATGCCAGTAACAAACAATTGGAAAATAACATTTTTAAAGGAAACCATTTGCAATAGCACCAGAAAACATTAAATATCTAGGAATAAATCTAAGGAAGTATAAAAGTTTTAATAAAAAAGTACAAAATATTATTGAGATAAATTTAAGAAGGCCTAAATAAATGGAGATACATTCCATATTCATAGATGGGAATTTTTAATAATGTAAAGAGCCTAATTTTCCCACAAATAATTTGTGGTTTAATACAATCCTTATGAAAAATCTCATTAGAAGTGTGTGTGTGTGTGTGTGTGTGTGTGTGTGTATGTGTGTATGTATGTTTGGGTGGGTGGGTATATGTATGTAAAATTGACAAACTGATTCTAAAATTGATTTGAAAAGACAAAAGCCAAAAAGGACAAGACAGTTTGAAAAAAAAACAAAGAAGGAGAACTTATATACTAGATTAAGAGGTATAGTAAAGCTACAGTAATGGAGACAGAGCGGTTTTTGTGTAATGACAGAAAAATAGAAAAATGGATCAAAATAAGTAATCTGGAAATATACAACAATAAATAGTCTAGAAACAGATTTATGACAAAACTGTTGGACAGCAGTGGGAAAAAAAGACATTTTAATAAATGGTGCTAGGTCAAATGGATATCCATGCGGGGAAGAAAATAAATCTTGAACCCTATTATAGGCAAAATTAATTCCAGGTGGATTAAAGATCTAAATGTAAAATGTCAAACAATATATGTATCCATATATACCTATACTGGCCTCCCTGGGTTATATGGTCTCCTTCCATTTATTTTCCACACAGCCGACCAACTGGTCATCTTTAATCACAAACGGGATTATCTCGGGCTATGTTCAACAGTTCCCCAGTGTTCTGAAAGACCAAAATATTTGGCATGGGCTGTGAGGCTTTATGCAACCTGGCCTCCAGCCTCATCTCCCAGTATTCCTCTCTGCTCACTCACACTGTGGCCATCCTGACTTCTCTCAGTCCCTCAAATACACACAATTCTTTTCTTCCTCAGGATCTTTGCACCTCCTGTTTCCTCTGCCATCCATCCTCCTCTATGTTTCATCTAGCAGATTCATTTTCTTCCTTTAGATGCCAATTAAAATACCACTTCCACAAAGAGATATTTCCTGACTACACAATATAAAACAGGAAACCATATTATACTGTTTTATAGCTTTCTATAAAATAGCTTTCTATTTTCTTTGATTGTCTTTAAGTGTTCATTTGTTTCATACCCAGGTTCCTCAGTAGACTCTTAGTATAATGAAGGCAAGAAATGGGTCCCTTTTTTATCCCAATTGCATCCCCAGTGCCTGGCATAGTGCCAGTCTTGACCTACATGCTCAGGAAATATGTGTCAATTGAGTGAATGGTTACATCATTCTTACTCTGAATAAGATAAAAGGCAGAATTAGTTGCAACTCAATTTAGCCATGAGTGACAGACATCAAATTAATGTCTCAAACAAAAAGGATGTTCATTTCCCTGTCATATAAAAAAATCCAAAAGTAGGAAGATGCCCAACCTCCGAATCTTACAACCATAAATATTTATTTCTGATTCCATGGTAGTAGATGGGTGCATATAACCCTGTTCCATGTGTTTTCTTCTTCCAGCACCCAGACTGAAGGATCAACTCCACTTTGGGACATGCTATTCTTGTGACACACAGAAATAACAAGAGGGTTGGGAAAATGTGCAGTGGTTTTTACAGCTTTTGACTGGGTGTGGCATATGTCACTTCTGTTTACATCTCATTGGCCAAAACAAGTCACATGGCTAAGCCTAAAATTAGAGTGCAGTATTCTATGGCGAGGCACTGCTAATCACAATGCAATTACTGCAGTGATAAGAATGAATGATTCTCCTATAGGAAAGAAGGGGTAAATATTATAATTAAGAACACTAACCACAGAAAGTTTTACAAAGGCATCAGGGGTGCAAGATCTTTAAACTTGCTACTAATGGCACCTGCAGCACATGGTTTCTATCCTATTTTTGAGATGACTGCACTATTCCCAGCCAGTACATCTGCATTCCAGCTAGCAGGAATTAGGGGGAGAAAAAAGAGCATTCCCTCTTCCTTCCATTTACATCCCATTGGCCAGAGCTTAGTCATAGAGATAGCTGTGAAAGATCGGTCTTTATCACAGGAAGCCATATATCCAGCTAAAAACTAAGGGTTACAGAACTAAGGAAGGTGGAACAACTGGTATCTCTACTACAGAATCCATTCCAAATCTCACGGTTTATGAAGAAAATGGCCATCCATCTAGCTGTGCCACCAGAAAGATGCCCAACCCAGGAAACCAAACAAATCACCCTGTACTCGCAAATTTAATAGGCATTTAATAATAAACACCTATTGTGTGCTAACAACTCATAACAATTACAGGATCAAAAATAAACCCTTCTCTCAAGAAGCTCACTTGCTGTGATCCTATGTGCATCAGTTAGTAATTACTGTGTAACAACTCTCACACACACACAAAATTTAGTGGTTTAAAACAAAAAGGTTTTATTATTGTCCATGAGTTTACAGGTTAGATGAGTGGGTCTGCCTACCTGAGCCAAGCTTGGCTGATCTCAGCTCACTCATACATCTGCAGTCAGCTGCAAATGAAAGCTTTGTAGATTTTTGGTGGCCTTCTCTGAGACGTTCAGACTGACATGGTTCTGGTTCACATTATCTTTCATCCTCCAGCGAGCTAGCTTGGGTTTCACCACATGACAAAAGGTGGAGACCCAAGACAGACAGATGACGGCAGAAGGCCTCCTGAGGCCTCAGCTCAGAACTTGCAATCATCACTTCCATCAAATTCTACTCGCAAAGCAAGTCACAGGGCCAGTCCAAATTTATAGGTGGGGAAATGGACTTCACCTCCTGACAAGAGAAGATGCAAAGTCACTTTGAAAAAGGCATTAATGGCTCACACCTGTAATCCCAGCACCTTGGGAGACTGAGGTGGGCGGATCACCTGAAGTCAGGAGTTTGAGACCAGCCAGACCAACATGGACAAACCCCGTCTCTACTAAAAATACAAAAATTAGCCAGGTGTGGTGGCACATGTCTGTAATCCCAGGTACTCGGGAGGCTTAGGCAGGAGAATCACCTGAACCTGAGAGGCAGAGGTTGCTGTGAGCCGAGATTGAGCCATTGCACTCCAGCCTGAGCAACAAGAGCGAAACTCCATCTCAAAAAAAAAAGATATTAATGCAGAGAGGGGTGGATAATAAGGAGCATTTTTGCAATATACCATAGTACCGTATTTTCTCATTTTGAATGTCCTCTACCATAATGATGTAACAGAATCAGAAAGCTTGTCTGCCCCTCTGGGTACCAGCCCAACAACTGTTTTTGGTTTTGGTTTTTAATTTTTTCTGTTCTATACACAAAAGTTATCAGAATTCTCAGGAGACTTCTAGAATAACAACAAAAAAACCGGGAATCACTGTTGAGTGTAGCCTGACCTCTTATGCAGGAACAAAATACACTAGACTGTAGCTAATGATTTCTTTTGGAAGTCACTTAGATATTTCAACTAAGGCTATAATGTTCCACCAAGGAACAGTTTTCAAGTTCATACATTTTATGCATGCTTATTAAACATATTTTATTCATGTACATATATATATAAGTAACCATATTCAGTACAACAGCACAAATATATAATCAATATAAAAGCCAAAAAATCAACAGAAAATCAATCTTTTGTGCTAGATCTTGGCCAAAATAACCATTGATAAGGTCCTGGAATAAAGAGAAATGCTTGGGTTCAAGATATGCTTTATTGCTACAAAAATACCATTGAAGTTGGCATCCATAGGAAAATATCCATGCCAGTTTCAAGGCTGGAATAATTATTCTTCCAAAGAAAGTATGCCTAAACAGTAAGATTAGCGAGCCCAGCACAATACCAATATATACATTCTAGAGAAAACACTTTATCCTGCTTTATTCTGGATCATATCATCATCATTTTTGATAAATACTCCATTGAATGTAAAAGAAGAAGACAGTGAATAATTTTTTGAGATGGGGTCTTGCTCTGTGGCCCAGTGCAGTGGCCTGATCACAGCTCATTGTGATCACAGGCTCAAGGGATCCTCCATCCTCAGCCTCCTGAGTAGCTGCTGGGACCACAGGGACAAGCCACCACACCCAGCTAATTTTTTTAATTTTTTTTTTTGTAGAGATAAGGTCTCCTTACGTTGCCTAGGCTATAAATTTTAAATCTGGAAGAGATGAGAAGTGATTGGTTTCTAAACACAAGCAGTATTAAGAGGATACTTTCTAGAAGGAATAAACCAACCCAGAAGAAGCAGAGGGAACAATAGTATTTGCAGGCCAACCTCCAAAGCAATGCCCAAAGTACCCAAAATCAGGGATCAGTTTACAAGTTTTGGGAAAGACTTTAAAGTAATCTACATTAGCCAGAACTAGGTACTTGTTTGGATTCCTTCTACTAGACTTCTTGACCCAGAGTGGAGTATTCACTGCCTCCTGGGTCAATCCTTCTTTTCAAGCATGAACTGAAAATATGGTATGGTGGATTAATTGCAATAAAGGTCCAGTTTTTTCATAGATTCCTTTCTTGGTGCCCTGCCATACTGATTCTGGGCTTAGCCATGTGACTTCTTTCAGCAGATGGAACAGAGGCAACTGTGACTCCAGCAGAGCCTTGAAGAGCACTTGCACATTGGAGAGTGTTCTCTTACTGCTCTTGGATCCGGTCACCATGTGAACAAGCCCAGGCTAGCTACTAGAGGATGAAAGACACACCACCAGCAACCTCCTACTTTCCCCAGTCAATCGTTGGTCAATGGCCAAGTATGCAAGTGAGGCCATACCGAACCAGCCAGGCCCCAGCTGACCCATCAGCTAACCACAGACACATGCGCAAACCCAGTTAAGCCCAGCCTAGGCCAGAAGAACCATCCCCACAAAACTGAGCTAAATAAATGGCTGTTACTTTAAACTAATACATTTTGGAGTGGTTTGTTATGCAGCAAAGGCTAACTGATACAGATAGCTAAGTTGTGTCAGATGCTATCCATGAAGGGACACCCAGCACTCCACTGCCTCTGCAACTGAACAGAGCCCTGCTTGGCCACGTGTCATGGGGAAAGAGCACTGGATGGTTTCTTCACAAGCCCAGTGTGACGGGGCCACTGCTGTCAGGTGCAGGCTGTTCATCTGTGCTCCCTGGAGGTGGAGCTGGACCAAGGGGTCATTTTAACATTTTCAGTCACACCAAGGATCTCCAGGATGCATCTTCATGTCCTCCACACTGACTGGGAGAGACAGCAGACTTTTTTAGTTTCTTAGATAACTCTGTCTTCCAACCATCCCTAGCTTGCAAGCTTGAGAGCTGGAGTGGCTCTGACTGGATTAATTAGGACACAGGTGCCAGCTCAGGGACAAGAGTACTGAGTCAATCGCCAAACAAAGAGAACAATCAGGAGTCAAGATGGAATTGAAGTTGGATAGATGGAGCGCAGGGGTGGGGAAAGGGGCTTGGCAAACAGGGCTTAATTCAGGCAGGTTCTGAAATGGGTAAGGGTACAACTTAAAGCCTTCAGCTAAAGAGCATGTTAACCATGCTTCTTAGCCAGGACTAGTTTTAGAGGATGTCATTCTAACAGCTGGTGCATTTGGCAGAGACGGAATCTTGGAGCAAAGCAGTGACCCAATGGTGGCAAGAAGATGCCTGGGAAACCCACCATCACTGAGGGGCTAAGTGAAGGCAAAAACTTGAGGGTTGTGGTGAGCCAGCAGGGACCAAATACAGTCTTCAAGGAAGCAACCTGAGTTAGAGCTTGCTAGACACCTCAAATAGGAGGAAGCTTCTCTTGTGTACCTGGTGAATGAGATAGAGCCCTGCAGCCACACTCAGCATAAGCACGGAGCTTCCTGCAGGGGTTAGCAGATGTGCCTGCAGATCCCACTATACTCTAAACCCCAGGTCCCCTAAAGCTCCCCATAAGAAGCTACTATGGCCAAAGACAACCGACCAGGGGCTACAGTCACTCCAGGTCCTCTGCCTGGCTGCCTCGAGGACATCCTTGACACCCAAGAAGGCACACCCAAATCCCAGGCAGGCCTGCCCTAAACCTCCACTGTGATGGCTTTCCTTAGAGTACCACAGGCCAAAGGTCAAACTTTGGCAGCTCCCAGTCAAGTTATTTCACACCTTTGAACCTCTATTTTTTAATCTTGAAGATGGGGTACATGATACCTATCTTTCAGCATTCTTGCAAGATTTATTAATTCCTGAGAGAATTTGAAGTGGCAGTTGTGAAGACCAAAGGGGACGATTGTGCCTAACATATTTTTCTGCACATAGTAGACACAAAATATTTACGCTTTCCTTCTACCCACTTCTCTTACTGTGGAGGTTGAAGGACTTAAACCTTCTCTATTAACACGTTGACCCTGCTGACTGATCCAATTAGCAGAGAGGTTAACAACATAGATTCTAAGGACAGATAGCTTTTGTTTCAAACTCTAGCACCACCATTAAATTAGGTAGTTGACCTTGGAAAAAATACTTAATCTCCCCTTTAGCTTTCTCACCTGTAAAATCAACTTAATGATAGTTTCCACATTTTGAAGAGGTAATGAGTTAAACACCACACAGCTATATTCACACTAGCAGGCATATGGTAAGGGAACATTTTATAAAAGTTTATTATGCCTTCTTATCACTGTTATCATTCTCACTCTTATTATTTTACTTATTAGCAGGCTCATGAAGAGAAAAAGTACAGAATGAGCAACTAAGAAAAGGTGAAAGAGGAAAGGGAAGACATATACCCAAGCTATGCTTCCTTTACCATCATCCCCCAGGACTGCTGTAAAGGCAACAGTGAACTTCTGGGCACAGACCCATGGGTCTCTGCTGGCCTGAGACTGTAGATAGCTCCAATCCCCCAGAGCAGTGACCTCAAATCCTGCTTGGAGAACAAGACATGGAACGATTTCAATCATATCACTCTCCTGCTTAAAACCCTCAGATAGCTGCTTAGTGCAATTAGGATAAGATCCACAATCCTAACCCTAGCCCATTACCCTGCTTTATTTTCTTCACTGACCTTATCTACCATCTAAAATTATCTTATTAATTTGTTTTTCCATTTAATATGTCTCTGCCCACTAGAATGCAAGTTCCATGAGCCAGAGATCTTCATGCCTTATTCACAGCGGCATCGTAGCACCTAGAATAGAGTTATTTATAGTAGACAGTCAATACATAAATGTTGAATGGATGTATATTAATTAATATAAACAGTAATCTAATCTGAGCTCTGAAAATTTAGAGTTAACAGAAAGTTTTCTGTGTGTTACCTCAAAGAATATAATATTTCATTTTACTTAATGGATGTTTGCTGCATGAATGATTCAATAAAGGAATGAATTTGCATGTCTACACAAAAGGGGAAATTGTCGAAGACTGGAAGAGCTAATATCTGAATGACTTCTTATGCCAGGTACTCAGTTTCCTTCCCTCTGTTATAAAAAATCTAAGAATTTCTGGCCAGGATGACCAACTCAGTGGTGGTCAGATCCGTGGCCTCGGCAAACAGTACTAAATGAGAACCAGAGAGTTGAGTCCTGGTTCAAGATAGGCCACCATTTGGCCTTGAAACTTTGGGCAAGTTGCATCTCCTGTGATTCCCATTTCTCCTCTTAGAACTAGGGTATTTGAACTAGATTGGTTCCAAATTCCCTTCCATCACTTAAAAAAAAACAAACACCACCCCCAACAAAAACCTAATGATTCCAGCGACTCATAAAATCCATACCTTGATTGAAAGCCACTCACTGTTCCCTAAAGGAAGCCCACACTCAGCAGCCCCTCCCATAGCTGGAGTCTTGGAGCCCCAGCCTCACTGCCTAATATTGCAGCAGGGGCTCCCCACATGTGCAGAGCCCGCCCTTCAGAAGTACAGGTCCTGCCATCGGAGTCGCATCACCTCAAAGTATACTTATGTGTTTGTTTGGCTTTGTATTTCCTTTGTGTGACTCCAAATAGCACTTAAAAGAAACAGAACCTAACTCGATGACAAAGTTTTCTTTCTCTCTAGTGGAGTGAGGCTGTCTGCCTGTTTTTCAGCTGACCCAGAATTGCTAATTTTGCTGATTTTCTACTGTAACTGCCTCCTCATTTACCACACAGTGGAGGTCTCATTCCTTCCTACTGAGACAAGTAGTTTTGCCTGCTCCTTTGGGCTTTTAGTATTCTTCCAAATTATTCTGATTGATATAGACCTCCATCCATGCTAATTATGCATAGCTTCTCCTATAAAGTGTGGTTTCCATGGCAACAGCAAGGGGGAAACAGGTGTGCGGAAAGCTGTGATATATTAAATGACAGTTACTCTCTGCCTCTCCTATGCAGATTGCTTTTCTCTGCGTTTATTTATAGCAGGCAGCAATTAATCTGTGTGAATCTCATTGCTGGGGGGTGGGGGTGGGAAAAGAGATGCAGAATGATTAACAAGAGTCCTAATTATCTTCATACCTTTGAATCTGAGAATTTCATCACCATCAGATAATTCCAAAGTAGAATTGTTGAACTTTCACTTGTACAGAGATGCCATTGCATACAATTCGAGGCTACCATCTATAAAAGGAAGCATTTTTCTAACTGCTGTAGTGCTCACATGGGCACCTGCGTCATGGCATTTTGTAGAGGGCTCCAAAAGCGGACCCCGGGGCATTCACAAATGACCTGTCAAGGTATAAAATTAGAGCAGGCCAATGACCCAGACCCCAGAGACAGCTGATCCCTACGTAGTCTGCAGTAGAACTGCTACCACAAAGCAGAGGAAAATCAGGCCAGCATCACTTGAGGCTGGCCTCATGCAGGGCCCAGAATCCTGCTGAACAGGAAAAACATTCAAGCAGACAGCAGATCTGGGCTCCGTCCAGTGCCAATATTGACTTTCTGTGTAACATAGATCATTTTGCTTCTCTGAGCCTCAATTTCTCTATCCATAAAATGATGGTGTTAAACCAGAAAATCTCTCAGGTTTTCCCCAGCTCCCAGATGGTATGAACTATATGTCAGATTGAGATAAGGTGTTGCTGCAATAACAGATAAACTCAAAAGTCTAGTGACTTAAAATAACAAAGCTTTATTTCTCACTCCCACTTCATGTCCATCATGGGTCTCCTGGGGGTTCCTCCAGATCACGGTCTCACTCTAGGACCACCACTGATGGAATAGCCACTATCTCAAAGAATGTTCCCGGGGTGGGGCGGGGGGTGGAGCAATCTCATACCAGCAATTAATTTATTGGCCAGAACAAGGTTGTTAATCACATAACCTTGCTTGGCCTTGAAACCTTGGGCAACAAGTGAGAAATCACCTGTTCATGAATAGTTAGATGAATCTGTGGAGGTGCATAGGTTCTCAAGGGAGAAGAGAAAAGAGAAGAGGATATCCATGGGCAGGACTTAGAGGAAAATGAACATTTAGAGACATGCATAGGGAGAATAGCCAACTATGGGGCCAGGAGAGGCAGAGCCAGGAGAGTTTTCTGTCATACTAGTCAAGGAAGGTGACCGTTTCAAAAAAGGGTGACCACAGTGTTTTCATGATGTAGGAAGGTCAGCAGAGATAAAAAACAAGAACAGCTTTTAGGTGATACAATTATAGAACTGCTTAAAAACAACAGAAGCAGCTTCAGGAGAGTAGGAAAAAGGTTGGTCAGATGGCAAAGTATTGAAGCATGAATGGTGGTGTGAACGAGGAAACGGGAAATGTAGACAGCTCATTCAACAAGTTTAGGACTCAAGGGAAGGAAGAGCCAGAATAAGGGAAGGACATTTGTAAGATAGTTAGGGAAACTCTTGGTGTGTGTGTAAGCAGAAGAGGAGGAACAGAGTGAAAAGCTCATGAGAAACAAAAAATACATACATTAGAGATGCTGGTAGTCAAGCAATTTTGACTTATGAAAATAGCAATTTCATATGGTTCAATCTAATAACAAAGCAATGAAAGCTAACTATTTGCTAGGAAAAGTGCACATTATCCAGATTTGTTTTAGACTGGCAAAATGCCAAACATCTATCAAAGATTTTCTCTAAACGAGGATCTGGGGATACTAGATGAATAGTATCTAGTCCTTGTTCTAGATAACTATAGGAAACAGACATAAAAAAATCATTTTGATTCACCATGGTAAATGCCCAATGTGGGTCATTTTAGGCTGAAAATGAGGACTCCCAGAGAACCAGGAAAAAATCTAGAAAAATGTCAAGAGAGTGCCCAAAAAGGGTGTCTGGTCCAGCCTGGAAGGTCAGAGAAGATCACCATGTGAAGGATGGTGGAGAAGGCCAGCATCCCAGGCAGCAGAGGGCATGGTATATTCTGAAAGTTACAAGTTTCTGACATTGATAAAATAAAAAGTACAAAGGAAGATCGTTAGGATACTAAGCTAGAGATCAGGGAGGAGCAGAACATAGAGGTCTTGTGGGTAAAGCAAGGGAACTGCTGCTGTATACACACTCCAATATAGTAGTACCCTTGGTGGAATCCCAAAGATTCTACTCTCAAAGCTTCTGCGGCATTCTTGACCTACTATATCTGCAGCTCTGACCAAAAACCACTTGAAGGGGGCTTAGACTAGGGGCAGAAATACAAGCTAGTTGGAAGTGTTTTAATCCTCGTGATCTTGGGGTCAAACACAATGGCCGTGTGTATTGTGGAGTTAGTGCAGCACAAGATTTAAGAGACCGACTCTGGAGGCCAGCTGGCTCACTTCAAATCACATTTCTACCACTTACCAGCCAGGCGAGGAAGGCAAAAGAACCCTATTACCTCAATTTTCACATTGACCAAATGAGAGTATCAATACTACATCAATACTACCTATAGCAAATGATTGTTGTCAATATTAAGTGAAATTGATAAATGCAAATACACATTGCCTGGCACCCAGAAAGTACTTAGCAAATGTTGGCCAAGTAGTAGCAGTAATAAGGGCAAGAGCATATGACTTTATGCCTCCTGCACTTTCTGGCACAAATCCTGACCTCCCTCCATAGTAGTAATTCATGGGCAAGCCCACACACCCTAAGCAGCAATAATGTGAGAAGGGTGTGATGCCCAATCACAGAAAGCACGTCCTGCCCACACTCATCTTTTGGAATTCACCCAGAAAGGATGTTAATGGTGCTCCTTCAACTCCAAACAACTAAAGGAAACTGTAATTCATTGCCTTATTTCTGTATTCCATACCTCTTAGGTTCTGCTTGCCACTCATGTTTAGGATGGGGTCAAAAAGTAGACTGACAAGTGGGGATGAGTTGTGAGTTGTTGCATCCCAAAATTCACAGATAGCATCCTTAGATTGGGTGGTGCCACTTGGGTCTCCAACATACAAGTCAGAGAATTTGGACCTGGATTGAAATTAATTCACCACTACACCTGACAAACACATTCAGACTCACGTAATAGGTAAAGGCTAGCGTTTAAAGACTGCTAAGGTTGATAGACAAGCTTGACCTCCACTTTCTCACCCCTCTGCACTCTAGATTTTCCGCTAGGTCTGTAAGATCAAATTTCAACAATCATCAGAGTCATGTTCTGTAACTAAAAATCATGATAAGTCAAAGCTGGGCAAGCCCTCAGCAGTTCCCAGTCTGAGATCCCAATACCTAGAGGTTAATCAAAGGAAGAATTGTGATTGCTGATGGGAGAGAGCATGAATTATTTTCAGTTTTTCCAAAAGCCTAAAATAAATAGTTATGTATTTATGATAAGAGTCCACAGAATCCTTCCGTAGCTCTTAACTGACATCCATGAAACAAGAATGAGAGACTTCCTTTGAGATCTTAAAATAAAAACACGTTTCAGTAATTAAGTAAGAAGTCTTATCATAAGGTGAACAGAGAACACCCAGAGAGGTGGAACAGGCTTCTCAAGGCCCCCTGGCTCTTTGATTGTGGTGTTGGGCCCGGTACCCTGATGTCTTTATGCTCCTTCCAAAAACTTTCTACTCCACAGCACTGCTTACCTCAGGGATGAAGTTGGAGTTCATATGACATGATAAAAGCACTACTTGCAATTCTTCTGTTACTCTCAAGCTTTGGGGAGTCAGTGCAATAGAGCTGGTAAAGTTTCGATGACCCAATAATCAAATAACATCAGGTAAAAAACACAAGCATCTCGTTACAGCCACAAGAACAATTCTCATGGGGGGAAAACTCAGATTGTTTGAATCTCTGACTGTGGTGTTTTGTTGTCGTGGTGGTTCTGTGTGTCTTTTTTTATTTCTAAAACGACTTGGAAAAGATAATAAAGAACACTATAACAATAAAAACAAAAGGAGAAAATAAGGAACGAATACACGTACCCTCCAAAAAGGAAACCTAACTTCAAAGTTAGCCTGCCTTGTGCTAGGAAGGAAAGGAATGGAGGGGAGGGGAGGGCAAGAGAGGGGAGGGGGAGAAAATAAAATTCATGAATAATTTTAGCAGAGTTTTAGCACAGAAAGGGGAAACACTGAAAAATATATATATATCCTTCTCAGTGGATTTCCCAAACACCACAAGAAACATCAAAAATTATTAAATTCCCAATTACTGCCATACATACATATGTTTTTCACAGCTGGAAAACAAAGTTGAAAATCAACCAGGACAAGCGAGCAGAATATAGATGCACTTGAAGCCTTTACCAACCCCCAAGGGGTCGAGCAATTCAACAGTTAAGCTAACAAGAGAAGATTTCCCATGGGGAAATGCCTGCCTCAGAGCATAAGACAGAAATCTTCGTCAGCCATTACCCAGAGCTCCCTCAACAAAACAGTGGTCCAGGAAGCAAGGCTCAAAGCTGACCTGAACAGCAAGCAGGAGCCCAGTGTCTTTTAAACAAGATAACCCTTTATTGCCAAAACTGGCTGGCACTAACATTTGTCACTCCCAAAATCACTGATAGACACACATAGAAATTCACAGGAATCACTCATTTTTTTCTATCTACAGCTCTAGTGCCTAGAATACAACAGGCTTAATAAAGGTTTTTGGAACCTTAGGACAAAAAAATTGAGCTTCTAACAGTCTAAGTGTTTTGTCCAAGGCCAAGCAGCTGGTAAGTTTTGATTCCTTGTCCATGGTTTTCTCTACTTTCTTGGCCTGCCCATCCTCCTAGCTAACGTCACACACAGGAACATCACATGCCCAAATCACCACATTATATTAACCGCTTGTTTTCCTTGAAGATCCCAGGATGAAAATTAGCTCAGTGTAGATGGCTTTCAACAATTCTCCTCTCTCCTTCCTTCACAATGTTATTTTGCAGCTCCTCCCATTGGGTTGTCCTTGTGACTTGCTTTGATCAATGGAATATGACAGAAGAGGCATTGAGACTGGGCCTCAAGAGATCTGAGCTGCTTCCACATGCTGTCTTGGAAACCCATGCCCACCACGTGAACAAGCACAGGTTAGCCTAAATGCCTACCACTCCCTCCAAATTCATAGTCTTGCCAGAGTCAGACAGGTTAAATGACTTGCCCAAAGGCACACAGCAAGTGTAAAGGTAAAACTCAGTATATAAAGCTTACCTTAGCCAGGCATGGTGGCGTGTTCCTATAGTCCCAGCTACTTGGGAGTCTAAGGCAAGAGGATTGCTTGAGCCCAGGAGTTCAAGGATGAAATCAGCTGTGATCATTCATGCCACTGCACTCCAGCCTAGGTAAGAAAATGGAAGGAAGGAAGGAAGGAAGGAAGGAAGGAAGGAAGGAAAAGGGAAGGAAAAGAAGGAAGAAAGGGAGGAAGGGAAGAAGGGAAGAGAGGGAGGAAGGGAGGGAAGGAGAGAGGAAGGAAGGAAGGAAGGAAAAGGGAAGGAAAAGAAGGAAGAAAGGGAGGAAGGGAAGAAGGGAAGAGAGGGAGGAAGGGAGGGAAGGAGAGAGGGAGGAAAGAAGGGAGGAAAGGAGGGAGGGAGGGAGGGAGAGATTCCACTTTAATGCTTCTTCCACTACAACCTGTAAAAATGTCATTTAATTAGGTTAAACAAAGGGTATTGGATGAATGAATGAAGCCCAATACAGGAGACTTTCACAATGAAATCTCTGCTCCGCCCTTGCCACCCAAGTTCCAGGCCCACATTTTCAATAGTTTACTGGATATCACCACTGTAATTACCCTCCATTCCTCAAATCCAAGTTACGTCTTATATCCAAAATGGAGCACCAGACTACTTGGCTTATTTTTGTTGTTGTTTTTGTTGCTTTCCATTTTCCTTTTATTTCCTGTATTGTATGGTGACAGAAAGACCAGGGTTCAAATCCCAACTCAGCCACTTAATTGACTGTGGTAACATTCCTAAGATAAGGGCAGAATTTACTATATAGAAATACAAATCTCTTTGATCTGAACTTCCCCAAAATTAATTTGCTACCCAAAAATAGTTTTTCATGAAAAAAAAAAAAAAGAAAGAAAAAAAAGGAGGAGGTGTTAACCTAACCAACATCTCTGGAGAAACAGCCAAAGCAACTTTACAGAGGCAGTTCCTAAAAATGTATCTGCAAGTTACAGGATGTGGCTTTTTCAGATGTGACATGCCACAGGAAAAGCTCTGAGAGCTGTTGTGTTTCTGCAACTTATTATACTTGTTTAATTAGAATTTGTCTGTCAAGAAGCAGCTTAAGCAGCAGTTATCAAAAGGGCATAAATATCTTGGCATCAACCCTTCTGCCCCAGAATTTAAATAGAACCAAAAAAAAGAAAAAGCACAGAAAAAGGCAAGGATGCTTTGGCTACCTTGTCATATGAGCTGGTGAGGTGGGAGACCAGCTACAAAGCTCACAAACCAGCCCAGAATTGAAGCATGCTGGCACATGTCTGCCTGGGAAGCTTCACCCCCTCTCTGCCCACTAGGCAATTCGTTTAATGTTTTACTTTATTGGCTCGTGTCTTTCCTTAAAATGTAAAATTCCTTAAAATGTAAATTTCCTTTTATTTCCTGGAGTGTATGGTGTCTTCTCTGGGCCAAGAAAATGCACAGGTGACAACTACAGATGATCCTTTGCCTATAGTGACAACTTTTTACCTTTAGTAGCTATGGCAGCCATAGGCCAGGTATGGTTGAGGCTGTATTGTCATGCTGCTGCTTAAACAGGGAAGTGGATCTTCTCTGTTCCACAGCCCCCTTTGCGGGGGCTAACAACACCTTGCTTTTTAGCAACTTAGCAAAAGCTACCACTTTACTGGGTTTATAAAGCTGCACCCTAAAGACCAAGTTTAAATATTAGATTAATACACAAATAATTGCAGTGTTTGCCATTACTTTCAATGGCAAAACCACAATAACTGTTGCATCAACCTAATAAAAAGCCTGGAACATTCTAGGGAGGAAGCAGCCAAGATCCCCAACCCTGGCTCCTCCAGATTTAAAGATAAGGCAGTTTATTAGGATGTCTTCAGGGATTCCAACCAAGGCCCACAACAGGGCAGGTCAATGAAACCTGACATAAAATTTCCTCTGAAAAGGGAGAAGCCAGTCTAGCTCAAGAGCCAGGGTGTCCCTAGGTACACATTGGTCCCAGCCATTAGGTCCAATACTGGACCTCCCCACACAAAGCCAAACTCATTCATTTGCTCATTGTCGATGGATGCCTTTGTGCTACAAAGAAGGGGGTTGGGTAGTCACAACAGAGACCATGTAGACTGCAAAGCCTAAAATATTTACTATCGGGCCCTTTCCAGGAAAAATGTGTTGACTCCTGATTTAGGGAATGGCTGGCTAAACCTATGATATGACTGGGAAGTCTGTAACTTTGGAGCTGGATCCTGGAGTACCCTTAGGCACACAGTGGTATCTGAACTCACAGCTGGTGACTGGACAAGCTGAGACTCAAACCCGTGTCCTTGGGATACCAAGTCTATAAACCAAATGAATGTAAACTACCTTTCAGCAGGAAAAAACTGAGTTCAAATGACTGCTACCGACCTAGGCTTGCATTCCAGGCCTTCCGCCTGGGCAGAGCTACAGGGTGTCATCGTCTCTAAAGAGTCTGCTCTGAGAACCCCCCCGAACCACCTCCTAGCTTCACAGTCAATGAAGCCTCCTTGGGAATGGGAATGGAATTTCAAATATGTTACAATAATTTCACAAGATAATCCACAATCAAGATAGTTGGCCACTTATTGATGTATTGCTTTGAAGCTCCAAACTCACCCTTCAGTGCCTGCTCTGCCATAAAGAACTGGACTCGCAGCATTTCTCCTTCACAGTCAATGAAGCCTCCTTGGGAATGGGAATGGAATTTCAAATATGTTACAATAATTTCACAAGATAATCCACAATCAAGACAGTTGGCCACTTATTGATGTATTGCTTTGAAGCTCCAAACTCACCCTTCAGTGCCTGCTCTGCCATAAAGAACTGGACTCGCAGCATTTCTCCTTTACAGTAAGCACAATGTTAAGATTTGTCAGTAGAGGGCGATGGCAGGACACTACAGAAGGAAGGGGCTTCTCTTTGATTCCGCTTGCTGTTTTGCTTTTTCTAGCTTCAGCTGCATGTTCTGTCAGCAGAGCATGTGGATGGGGACATTGTCCAGGGGTGCTCTGCCCCAGCTGTGCACCCAAAGCAGGCTTCTCCAGAAATCTTGGAGATTGGCCCAGGCCCAGTAATCACTTTTCTGCAGCCCTCCAGTCAGTCACTGCACATCTGGGCCTTGTTCCTATAATGGCATCCCCACAAAGTCCCGCTGCACACCTCCCAAACTCAGTTTACCTGTGCCCCATAAGGTTATTGCTGTTTACCCAGTTATGTAGACTAGCTGTGGCCACTGCAACCAAGCAAACTTCCTTATCCAGGACCCTGCAATTGAAGATCTTCTTCAATGAGGTCTGAATACTACTCTTCACACTTGTCTTTCCCTGGGTACCTTTTGGTGTTCTTTTTCCGTCTTTGCATACTCTATCTTATCATGGCTTAATAATTCTTTATATTAAATTTCCCCAGTATTGAAGTCACTGAATACAGTGATTGAATGCAGACTGATTCAGTGAGGAAAGTCAGCCAGTGACAGGGACGTGCTGCTGCTCTCCTGAAATCACTCTAAGAGACCAAATGTTTACATATTTGAATATCCCTCAGAATGGGCAGATATATGCTATTAAAACCTATTTGTTGATGAATGAATGAATGAACACATAAACAAACTCAACTATAGCCGAGAAATAAAATGCAATAAGGGATTAAATGCGCAACTTATAAAAAATAGGATGGTCTGACACAGAAACTCAGGAAGTTTTCTTGATACCACAGAACACTCTACACAATATCTCAAGCTTGTTTCTAAAAATCAATGTTTTCTCTAAGTGTATATAAGCTATGCCTGTCCCTATTAGAATGTCTATTTCAATCCTCTTCAAATTCTGCTCCTTTATGTCACCATAGCAACCCACATCCCTTAATAAACAATCAGAGATTTTATTAAGAGAATTATACATGGAAAGCTTTTGATGTTTTTCTAATACTCTTATGTTTCCATTATGAAAATCTGGCATTTCATAATGTACACCTCCATGAATTAGGCCATCCAAAAGTCCACTGTTTGGGTGCTGGAATATACAGCTTCAATCCAATTGCTACTTCCCCCAACATCCAGCAACTATCCTCGAAAGTCTCGAATACATTAATGCTGCACAGCAAATAAGGAAAATGTGCCCTTGCCACATGCTAATTATAATCCTCAGAGGCCATTATCATAAAAGCCTCCTTCCAGGTTTTAGATAGGGAAGTGTGATGTCAAGTGAGAGCAAACGCCTCTGCCATGCATAGAGCTGGCATCGGCTAACCAGCCAAATTTCCCATATGTGTAAAATTTTCACATTGATAACAAGTATTTTAATTTTCTCTCCTTGAAATAAAGAAAACTGATATTTGTTGGGCTCTTGCTTGATCATAGTCAATGTGCTTGATATTTTACATGATTACTTCTAATCTTCAAATAGTTCTTCAAGACACTAGATAGTATTATCCCCATCTTATCGGTGGTAAAACAGAGACTCAGACAGATTACATTGATTAAAACTCTCCTATTGAATGACGAATCCAGACAGTTCTGAAGGTTTGTTTTCTCTCCCATTTTTAGTGACTTAGCAAAGAGCAAGGTCAACAGGTCTGAGTTATCTCAACAAAAGCGTAGGTGGACACCAACCCAATTGCTGGATTCCAAGGCTCCTTCTTCCTAAGGATACTAAGAAGCCTCCATTGCTGTGTGGCTGCATAGGTATTCTTCCTGCCCCAAACCTATAAATACAAGGAACCTGATAGAGGTGGAGCTCCTCTTTTCTGGAAATTTGGTCACAGGGCTGCACACCCCTAGACATGGCCAAAACGACAGGAATATGAGAGTTTAGAGAATTGCTTGTACTCTGCCGCCTAAGAATTTCCCCCCAATAAACCCTATTTTGTTTCTGCACCAGTGGTGCTAGCAGTGTGTGACAATGATACCTTTTCATAATATTTCCTGAGCTCCCAGAATTGGAACACAGATTTTCTGACCTTTAAGCTCATCTGCTTTCCACAATGCTGTGTGTGTGTGTGTGTGTGTGTGTGTTTGCAGTCCCTACCACTTGCATCTCTTTGTTCCAAATAAGCCAAGCGATGGCATCCTTCAAGCCTTCCACTCAATTACGGGTTGGAAACAGGGTGGAAGGTGACAACTGTATCCATTGTTTTTACTGCTGCCCTTGAGGGCTCTCTCTTGCAGGTTTTCTGTCTTCCTTCTGCAATCCATTCCCTGACTAGTATTTTTATGAATGCATTCTACCATTAAAATCCATTTTAATTGGCAAAATATTTACACAAATACTTCACAAAAATAAAAATATGTAAATGGTCAATAAGCATAAGTACAAGTGCTCAGCATCAATATTCATCAGAAAAATGAAAATTAAATTGAGATACCAGTAGACATCCTCCCGAAGGGCTAAGATTTTAAAAGACTGAAAACATTAAGTGTTAGAAAGAACTGTTTGATGGTTTCTAATAAAGTTGAACACACACCAGCCTATTCTATGACTTCGCAATCCCATTTCTAGCTATTTACTCAAAAGAACTGAAAACATATATCTACAAAAAGATGTGTACAAGAATAGGTAGAGCAGCTTTATTCATAATAGCCTAAGTTTGAAAACAAACCAGGTATCCATTGACAAGAGAATGAATAAACACATTTTGGTCTAGTCATACAATGGGATAATACTCAGCAATAAAAAGAAACAAATCATTGATACCCACAACACCACATATAAATCTCACAGGTATTTTTCTGAGCAAAAGAGTCAGATACAAAAGAGTACGTGCCATTTGACTTCTACATGAAATTCTAGAACTGGGGAAACTGATCCATGGCATCACAAGTCAGAACGGTTGTTACCTTGAAGGGTTATTAATTGGGAAGGGGCACAAGGGAACCTTCTGGGATGGTGAAAATGTTCCATGTTGTCATAGGCATGGTGCTGACTTAGAGTATATGTTTGTAGAATTTCATCAAGCTGGACACTTAACACATTTTACTTTAAAATTATACTTCAATAAAAATAAAAAACAATAACATATAAGTAAACATGCAAGCATAAATTACGGGAAAGTTTATGAAGAGCAGGTAATAAAATAAAGCCCAGAGCAAGAAATGAGACAGGAGCCCGGGTCTTCTGAAACACTCTTTCTCCCTGTAGGCCACGCTTCCTCTGCAACAGAAAGTAGGGCGTTCTCACCACACAAAGCAAGGCAAATTTTTTTCCCTAATGGAGTCCAGAGTTCCTGCTCAGCAAGCTATGTGGAATTTGGGGTGTTCATTTGGACAGTGAATCATAGCTCATGGGGATGAGAGTCCTTCAGCAGCTCAGGATTTAAATAATGATGTGTCAACATCTGCCTCTGATGACTCAGATTTAATCTTAACAGTGACCTTGTAAGCTTGCGGGATTATTAGAGCCAGCCACACAGACACAAAGAATATTAAAGTTGTTTATCAAAAACCTCTCTGCTTCTGTCAAGAAAAACTTTCGGAAAAGAGGAACACACATGCTCAAAACAGAAGAACCTCCAACTGGAAACGGAAGGAATAAGGTGCCATTTATGCCTACTTTGCCAAGAATGATGAGTTGGAAGGAGTAAACTTCTGGTGTCTGCAGCTTTAAAGGAACTCCAAATTTCTTATGTTGTTTAAGGAATCATCATATTGCAATGGTTTCAGATTAAAATGCTATGCCTCTTGGATACTTTCTTATCTTCTTTACCTTATGCTGAAGTCAAAAATTCTAAGTGATTGCCCCAAATCTTACTGGACTTGGTGACTAGGAATCTGACTTCTTGTCCTGGTTCTGTCATTACGAGTGTAGATCCTTACACAAGCCATATCAGGTTCTCTGAGTCTCAGTTTTCTCATCTGTGAAATAGAAGTAAGTATTAAGAGTTTGCTATTAAAGAAGTAGTATGGAAATTACAGACAGGCCTGGCACATGCACTAAGTACTCAGCACTCCTGAGCTGCATCTGAAGCCTCCACACTATGCTCTATGCAGCCCCATGCAGGCTTTGCCCCATCCCATCTCAAAAGTAGGCCCAGAATGTATCAAACACAAGTGCCAAGGGGAACTAGCCTCATCAGGGATGTGGAACTAACCAGCAGGTGTCCTACAGAGCCTCAGTGGGTTCTTTTGATTGACAACGTATGCCTGACAGCGTACTTAGGACCAAACAACGCTACAAAGCACTTTCAATGGACTGGCTCATTGTGGCCTCCCCGTATCTTTAGGAGGCCTTATAAGGCCCTATAATAGATTAAAAAGCTGAATGAAGTTCAAAGTGTTATGTGAACACACAGCTAAAAGATGACTGAGTCAAGGTTTGAACACCAGAGCCCCTGGACTGGAAAAGTCTGTGGCTTTTCTCAGTTCAATACAATTATCAAGTCCTTGGGAAAAAGATACACAAACCCAGAAGAGGAAAAAAGTAACTATTTCATTTTCTATTGCTGGGTAACCAAGTAGCCTCAAAACTTAGTGTGTCCACACAACATTTATTTTATTTTTCCACAATTCAACAGGTTGGGATTTCCAGATTTCAACTGGGAATCTGGGAAGCCAGGGCTGGAAAATCCACTTCCAAGATGGCTTCTTCACTCATGTCTGGTATACTTTTTGTTGCTCCTTGGCCTTTCTGTCTCTCCACATGGCATATCATCTGGTGGTCTCAGGATTGTCATACTTCTTTCTTATATGGCAGCTGGCTCCAAGAGGCAGGAAGCAGAAATTACGAGGCTGGCTAAGGGCTACACTCCAGAACTGGTACAGGGTCACTGTGCTATTGGTCAAAGCAGTCTGGAGTCAACTCAGAGTCAAGGAGATGAAGAAAATTCTCTCTTGAGAAAGGCATAGCAAGGTCATATCGAAGATGCACACGTGAGACGGGGATGCTATTGTGGCCATTTTTGGAAAACCTAATCCCGTAAGGGTTCTATGTTTGCAAAAGTGAGAACCAAGGACCACATTACTGCTATAACCCAATAACAGTCATAAATTTGGTGCTTTACTGATTATAAAATACTTTTTATGAGGCATGTGTCATTAAATGCTCATAAAACCCTGTGAGATCAGCATTATTTATAGAGGAAGAGAGGGAGAATGGGTTTGTCTAAAAACCTGTAGACAGAAAGTAGTCAGTGTCTTTGGGACTTCTATGCTTGCTCTGTCTGGTGTGATACGATTGTGAGGGGTACATATGAGAATGAGGTCTTAGAGGCCTTGTATTTCTTACTACAGGGTGTTTGGGAAGAGCGTTGGGTGTTTGCCTCTTGTGTTTAAATCATTTTGCTACAGAAACATTATTGTAAAACCAATCACGTATGTGACTCTTTCTACCTTACCTCTGTCATAAAATGTCGGAACCCTGTCCCAGCAGGTATAGGGCTTAGGTTTCCAGGTTAGGACTGGAGTCACTGGGAATATAACAAAACCACCGAAATCAATGAAAATAAGAGTCCCAACTGAGGCTGGAATTCACTATTTCCACAGCTGGTTTTGGTTTTCCAACAACACAGTTTTGAAGGGCCTCACTAATCCCTTGAGTCTTCTTTGTGATAAGGAAGAATGACCAGAAAAGGAGTAAGACACTAACTTGAGATCTTATGTTCCCTCCCGGGAAGCCACCCCATCTTGAGTGCATTTCCATAGCTCCAGGTTGAACATATTCATGAAACTTGAGCCAATGAAGGAAAGATAACCATGTGGATTGGACCACTA
>NW_012119154.1:6712901-6717468 GCF_000951035.1 Colobus angolensis palliatus | reverse complement strand
GGAAGGAAGGAAGGAAGGAAGGAAGGAAGGAAGGAAGGAAGGAAGGAAGGAAGGAAGGGAGGAAGGGAGGGAGGGAAAAAGGATAAGGATCTTGGACTAAGAAGCAAGCATTGCCCCCACCTGCGCAGTGATAAGGTATTGCTGAAGTCATGTACTCTCCTTCTTGAATTTCCCAGGTTTTCAGAAGCCCGGCAGCCACCCTCACTCTGAACAAGCTGCCTATTTGTTATGCTGAGTAAAAGCATGATCACAGCAACAAAGAAATATCATTACAGAGAATTTGGTCTCATTTGCAAAATTTTGCAGCAAGGACAAATATAACCAATGAAGTAATTTGAAGCGGAAGTTTGTGAGTTTCAAATAAAATGTGGTTTTAAGAAAAAGCCACGAAACAATTAGACTTTAATCACTACATCTCTGCCTCTCTGTTCCTCCCCAGAGTTTCATCTTATTCCTCTGTCTCCTCTGCCCTCCTCAATACTTACTCCAACCCCCAACAAGTCCAGTGAACCCTGAGGATTTTTCCCTTCATAATCCATCTCGGAGCTGTCTCTCCTTGCCATTTCTATAGAATCACTGCAGCCCATCCATGTCACTCACCTCCCACCTTTGCTAGCTGCCTCCTGGGGGAAGATACAATGATCCAATTAAAGCTTACTGCTCTGCTTAACACAGGGACAGGGCATTCTGTGCAATGAAGCCTGTTCTAAGTGAGTCACCATTCCCCTGAGACTCTCCCCCAGGTCTGAGAAAGCAGATGCTGACTGAGCTCTGAGCAGCTAGCTCATCCCCCTTCCTACACAGAGGCAAAAGCCACCAGGCCAACAGACAGTGGGTATTCACTGCCCCAGTGCCAAGTGATCATGGTGGATAGGTGCATGTGAAGCAGCCCTGGGGGGACACTACCCAGCACTTGGACAGTTTCTGGTAGGCTTTGCAATTCTAGATATTGAACATCTGTCTTGGTAAGTACATTTTACATCTACTCAAGTCATTCTCCAAGTTTCAGGGGTAGAAGGAAGCCAGGTGAGAGATGCTATAAGTCTTTACTAGCTGAAGCCAAAAACCATTAGAGTTCCTGTCACCAGTGCCCGGGCTGGTGCTTCCCCAGGAGGCTTGGAACTCATTCCTGGATGAGGGCAGTGGCTTGTGGACTCACACTCAAACTGGGGTCTAAAATACCTGAGGGGAAGCAACAGCAGAATGAACCCAACTGGTCTAGTCATTCACCCATACACACAGTTATTGAGGTCTACTCAGTGCTAGGGCATACAGAAGGCACTAGACACACAACGAGGAACAAGAAAGTCTAGATCGTGTCTTCATAGTCTAGGGAAGGGAGTGCAAAAATAAACATACAAATTGGGCACAGGAATCCCAGGGGAGACCAGCAGGGCCACCTGCCTTGATGTTAGGAGGTCAGGAAACTCCAGGTCTTCCTGGAGTGAGAAACATGCTGATCTACATGGCTTGGAAACTGACCGCTGCTCCCCATGTAACAGAAGACCTTACGGGGTAAAGAGTGAGGTCCAAGTAACACCCAGGAGTTACTTCACAAGCACATGCTCTGCTCTCCTAATACATGGTGGCTGGGCCAATGCAGGGACACAGAACAAAGTGTTGACCCCAGCTCTGCCACTCACTGGCTTTGTGGTCCTGGGCAAGTCATTTCAGCTCTCTTGGTCTCCTTTACCCCATTTGTTCAACCTGGGGCATTGCAGCATGAGCCTTGCAGGTCTCCCCTGCCACAGAATTCAGACATCCTAGGACCATTGCAAACTACCAAAATGAGGGTGGCTTTTTCACAGCTGAGTCTCCCTGCCCCCAGATCACAGCTTGTAGCTGCTCTGGAGAGGAAGAAAGTCATTCTCACCTTTCTTTCCAAACCCCACAACATTGGAAAAGCAAGGCAAGGGAGTAAAAAAGGACAATTACAGAGCCTCTGCCATGTCCCAGGGGTTTTACCCGCATGATCGCTCATTTCGTCTTCACCACAATCCTGAAAGGTAGGCATAGTTTCCCCCATTTTACGACAAAGAAACTAAGGCTTAGAGAGGCTGACAGACATATCCAGAAATACAGAACTTGAAAGTGGCAGAGCCTAAATCGAAATCAGCACTTTGAGCCTCCAAAGTGACCTATACCACCTGCCCCCTGCAATTCTGAGGCATAACACAAAACCCTAAAGCAGGGGCTGTCAGCTCCAGAGAACCAGGAGCAACCTAGCGATGGCTGCTAAGGGTCACCAAGCTATAGAGGATACAAACCCTCAGGTTCTCCTCGACAATAGACTGTGAACCTGTCAAAGCCCCTGCAAGCCTCCACCTACCCCACTTTTAAACTCCAGCACTGGTGGAGGAAACTTGCTTACTCCTTCTGTAGTCCTCAGCTTACATGAGTCTGGCAGGGGGTTGTGCCGACAGAGCCTCCAATTTCCTTTCTAACATTTGGACTCCTCTGTGCTTGCTCTGTAAAGACATCGGGGCTTTCTTTTAATTTCTTGACCTCCAAGAGAGAAACATAACGCTCATTTCAAAACCTGATGGTCCTACTTCTCTCATTCAGTTATTGAGAAAATTTCTGAGGGGTGCCCACTTTCCCCATTCAAAAAAGAAAGAAATGTAAAGGTCTTGGGCCCTGCCATGGGTTCAAATCTTTTCCTACCAGATTGGCTTGTCTAAGCTGGTTAACTGAGAGGAAGGCAAAGTGTCCAGAGGAAGGCAAAGCTCCCTTTCCCTACCAGATCAATAGCTATAGAGGCACCAGCTCTGATACTTCCAGCTTCCCTGGGGCCCAGAACACAGAGCTCCATGTGTGTCTGTGGATTCAACCAAACATCCTTCCTACAGAAGGTCACATGAAATAAGCATAACAGGGTATTAAAAAACAGAATTTTACCCGCAGATACATTCCAAAGGAGGTGGCAGAACACCTCTGTCATTTAAAAAGGAAATGGCTCCTCCCCAAAAATGACAAGACTGTCAAATCCACTTACAAGGGCTGGTGGTTGACTCATTGGAAGGAAATTTTTGAGAATTCCTTTGGAGAGAGCTGTGCTATTACTTACTGAGGTATGTCCTCCACTGTTTGGGGTTACTGTGGACTTCTGACTCCTCCTGGAATAATCCCAAGACTAACAGCTGACAGCCAAGCTAGAGGAGAGGAGGCTGGGTAGCAGGACTTACATTCCCAGAAATACCAGGATACTGTCAGCACATCACCATATTCCTTGGATTGCTTTTACCATTTCCGTCCATTTATTTCCCAGCCTGTATGTGCTTTTACTTCTAACAGCCTGCATCTGCAACTCTCTTTCGAGTGTTGCTTTCGAGTTGAAGCTGCTTTCCCTGCAGGAGGAAATTGGTGCAAGCCCCTGGGAATTTAGATCCCTGCATATTCCACTCCCATTATTACATTCCACTCTCCTAGCCAGTGCCTCATAGGATAGGTGGAGGCATGTGAAAGCCCAGCTTCTTTGCCTTAAATCAGGACAAATGCTGAGGTGTGATTTACACTCCAGAGTGCCCCTTCGTAATCCACTCAATCTCCATGGGATTTTGCCTGAAACTACACCCTTACTTGGCTTCCCATCCTTCCCCGTCCAGGTTTGCCCACCACTTTCCACCCAACCTAACACAGGATGTCTGCAGAACCCTAAGAGAAAGAGTCAGAAAGAATGGCCAGTCAGTCCACACCAGTGCCCATCAAGTAAAAATGCTCCTGTGCTCCTCACCTCTTTTATCTTCTTTAAACCCTAGACCCACAGAAACTGTAATTAACAAGTTGGGGGTAGGAAGGGTAGGCACTGAAGTCACCCAAGACAAGAAGAAACCATCCACATTCCTTTTTCTTCCTTCTCCTCAGCAGCCCTTAGCTGGCAGAACAGAAAATGCAAAATGGGGGATGTATCACACTAAACCGAGTTCAAAGTTTTGATTCCTCCATAGGAAGTGGACATTGAATTACTAACCCCAGAGGACCTTGTATTGCCCAGAGTAACTAAAGAAGTCATTAAGTCGACTTGAATTGTCACCCAAGGCTAGAGGAAGGACTGCTTCTACCAAATATATTTAGCAAAACCGTGAGAACCAAAAAACATTTAATTGTTTTGTGATTATACTCCACAATGCATGCTGACTCAACACAGCTGTTTTATAAGAAAGATCCTCGGCCGGGCGTGGTGGCTCACGCCTGTAATCCCAGCACTTTGGGAGGCCTAGGTGGGTGGATCACGAGGTCAGGAGATCCAGACCATCGTGGATAACATGGTGAAACCCCGTCTCTACTAAAAATACAAAAAATTAGCCCGGTGCGGTGGCGGACACCTGTGGCCCCAGCTACTCAGGAGGCTGAGGCAGGAGAATGGTGTGAACCCAGGAGGCGGAGCTTGCAGTAAGCAAAGATCACATCACTGCACTCTAACCTGGGCAACACAGCAAAACTCTGTCTCAAGAAAAAAAGAGAAGAAAGAAAAAGAAAGAGAGAGAGACAGACAGAAAGAGAAAGAAAGAGAGAGAAAGAAAGAAAGAAAGAAAGAAAGAAAGAAAGAAAGAAAGAAAGAAAGAAA